>NC_134077.1:21644654-21952372 GCF_965140245.1 Athene noctua | reverse complement strand
CATGCAGGTAATATAATAACATCTTGTTAATCTTTTCTGTCCTTGAGTCTTGTCCAGCAGCACAGGACATAAGAGGATAAACTAGTGTTGTGGATGAACTAGGATGAACCATGCAACTCAACAGTTTAGCAGAACTAACTGGTGTGGTGCTTAGCTTGTGAGAAAATGTTTCCGATTGTGGAGCATGTGCTTCTAGAAATTAGAAAGATTGAGTTTAGATCTCAGTGCATATTCTTTTGTATACTGAAAACTATATTTCATATAAACATGTAAACTGTCAAGCATATATGAAGATACAAAGTGTGCACAAGATCAGATGCAATAGTAAGTAAACAGTGCCAGGGATAGTCCTGAATGAATGAGCCCAGCTCCAGGATTTTAGAGATACTTTAACAATCCTATCTGAAATAAATTTATGATGAAACTAAGATTGCACATCAAGAAGCAGCAGCTTGTTGCATGCCTTTAATTTGCTAATGTGCATTTCAAACATACTTAAGAGCCCAGTCATTCTTTACATGTTAAGGCTTGATGTTAGGCTTCCAGGATTTTGTTTTTCTTGATACAGTGCCGGTGTCCCTATGTGTCCTAAAGCAATGCATATTTGCAAGAGATTCCTGAATTTTTTCACCCCAGTAAACAAGTGGTATCAACTATTACAGGTTGAATTTGCAATGTTAAACTCAAGTCTTACCAGACTACAGGGGCTTTTCACTTTGTCTTAAAAAAGAAGATCGTGAATCTGTTTCTTCAGTTGTATACAACAGCAATAATAACCTCGCACCTAGTGCATATTTTAAGCCCTTTGATGCTGAAGTGCTTTTCAAGCAGCATGATGCGCTTTATCCATTTTACAAATGAGGAAGCCAAAACTTAGCATGCTTAAGCAAATTTTCCATACTCTCCAGACAAAGATTTTTTTCAGCATGGAACAGAACAGTCAGTCCTGCACCTTGTTCCCTAAGACATGCTTTTTCCAATTAACTTTAATTTTCAGTTTTGTGCAATGTAACACTGGTTTAATTCAATTAGTTACTAATATGAAGATGAGTAACTAAGATGCAGGCATCCTCAAAGTGGGTTGAATCCTGCACACATTTTATTATTGATGTTTTAATTACTTCTATCTCTTTTCTTCCTGAGACAGATTATAGCCAAATGGATCCACGCAGATAAAAAATATTGTTACTTTACTTACTGATTTTATTATTAGTGTGTTTAGCAGTACTGAATAGCTCCATCTTTGAGTATTTTTGTTAATTTAAAATCTTTTTTTCCTTATTTTCATTATGCAATCAACACTTGCCTTAACTATGCTGGTATACGAACAAGAGCTCTGTTCGAAAGCCTTTATTCCTGCCACCCTAAAATGATTCCAAAAAGGAAAAGAAACACAATTTTTTTTAAGCTACAGAATACATGTACAAATCAGATGCTACAAATACCAGTTTCATGTATCAAATAAATGCTTGTATTTATGTACTATGTTTATGATACCTGCATCTATGAGGCCATGCACATCTTTTTATAAACATGAAGGGTACAATAATTAATATATCTTCTTTATAGTATTTTAAATATTTATCTGTACATCTGTACAATTTGCATCTTGGCGTTTTGGATTTAATAATATAAAATGCAGTAGCTTTCGCTCATAAAATACTGTTCTGGGAAAAAAGAATGCTTCCAATTGACTTAGAGAAATTTCCAACTTCTGATATGTAAATTTTAGCTCTTATAATGAAGTTGGATCTGATACTGTGATTTCTTAGGTCTCTGAGAATTTTCATTTATTTCTCTTGCTGATGGCATCTTACTGGCTATTTTAACAGTTAATTAATTGGTATCACAATTTTCCATTGCTATCAGAGTAGAATGGCCATTTCTCTCTTTATTCTCTAATTTCTCTTATGTTCTCTCTTAATTCCTCAATTTATGAGAAATTGAGAGTTTATATTAGTTGATCCCTGGGGCCTAAAATAAGTGCTGTGTCACCTTCTCTGAGCACAGTGGACTGGTATGCTTTTATCTTTATTTAAATCCCAGATAAAACTGCCATTGATATTAATGGTAGCACAACAGGCTTTATGTATGAATTAGGAGCTATTACTAAATGCCAAAGTTGGTCTAATAGTTTCCCTAGAAACTTCTCTAGAAAAGGTTTGTCTTTCTCATGCTATCAAATCCCTGGTTTCCCTGAAAAAATCTTTTCCCAATAATGGAGTTGAGAAATCACAACAGATTTTTGCTTTGCATGTGTCTTGCAAGATATCTATCCAGATGAAAAAATTAAGAGGTTTTTTGAGTGGTTATTTTGCTTTTTTTTAATGCCTCATTTTCCCCAAATCGTATTTTAGTGTTTTAGCTTCACCAAAGTCAATTTCTGAATTTCACATAAAACTTAACATTCCCGGAGGACTATGAGCTTTCTCTCCTGCTGGTAGATTAGTTTTTGTAGGAATCCTGCACTTCTAAGGTTGCCACCTGAGTACAGGCTCTGATTTGGCTGCTCGGAATATGCCTGCAGTACCATGGTCTTCTTGTTGATTAATATATATTTCATAATAGCACCTGGTCTGAAGTTGGCAGGCACTTGGACAGCAGGGGTTTATTTCTAAAGAGCTGATGAAGGAGACCAAAGAAGAAAGCTTGTTAGCACTAGGTGTTAATATTTACCTCAGTTGGTAATCTGCCTCTTCATCAGACTTTTTTTCTGAATCTGCGTTGAAAAGCACAACCTTAATTACATAAGTACCTGTAACTACAGTGTACTTATATTGTATAGTAATATTTAGTATATAAATATACTACAGGATATTTTTAATTATATTTCTATTAATGACAAGAGACAGCATCTTGGCTGATATAGTTTTTGAGAACAAACCATCCTGAGATAAACTGTGTGGCACAGCAGTAGTCCTTGAATATTCCATTCCAGTACGGCATTGTGAAGCTACTTAGTCAGAAGCTTTATTTTTTTTTTTTAAATTGTGTGTTTCTTCATTGATATGGGGATAATGTTGGTATTTCTCAATAATAAGTAATCACACAATGTTAAAAAAAAAACCCAAACCTAAAATAGCCAGGTATTCTGTAGCAGCCCAACATGTCTCTTTCATAATATTTTTGGTTTTCTTCATGACCTATTCTGTCTGTTTAAGGAATGAAAAAGTTTCACAACATGATGCCTGATTTATGTCCACTTTTACCGATGTGTGACCTGCACAGTGACAGAGCCAAATGTTACTAAAAGTCCCATGACCATACGACCCTTTGAGCTAAACTTACCATAGATCCTTTTTCCACTCTTTGAGGTTAACTTTTATGATTCCACAGGATTCTTACAAAAAGTTCTGCCTTAATCACTAGGTGATATTTGAAAGATAGATTCCAGAAAACATAAAGAACAGAACGCTTAGCAAGAAATCTTATTAACATTCCTTCTGCTGTTGTGGAGCACTTTATATGCAGATCACTGGCACAAGCCTCCAGGGCAGTTAGGATCTTTCCTGTCGATACACAGTGTAGTGGGTAATGCATTTTATTGTACTGTTATGAAATAAACTGCAAAGGTTCTAGAGTGCTTTACACATTTTATGCACATTCCTATATGATGATTTTTTAATATATTTTAACACATAGCCTGTTTATCATGTTTTCCTTCTATTCGCCAAGTCTATATAAATTTTATAAATACAATTTTTAATGCTTTCTTTTATTATTAACCTAGCTGCACTACCACCAACAGCAATACACTACAGCACTTGCAGAGACTGTACAAAGGATTGGCTATTATGGATGTAACCACTTGTTGAAGAGTAACTTTTCTCTTTCAATTTAAAAACAATCCTAACAGAGTTCAGAGAAAATTCAAAATTAATAATTTAAATGGTATATTCACTATCCAATTTTCTGCATTTTTTCCCTCTTTTTTCCTCTTGCCAAATATGGTTCCACTATTTCCTAAAAGGAATTAACTCTCAAAGCTTTTATGATAACTTTTTGACCAGAAATTATAAATGTAAGTTTGTTTGTAATACTTAAGCTATTAATGTATTTATTGTAACAGGGAAAGGTCTCTTTCTGCAGTACACTAGAGAGGACGTTATGTTAGAGTTCTTTAGCTGAGATACTTTGTCCTTCAGTGATTTGTAACAATAGCTGTCTGTATGTGTGTTTGACTTTTAACAGTCAACAAGGAATTTTATTTTTGCTTAACTTCAACACACCACTTCGAATGTTTTTCAGACAGAGAATACTTTCTGGTTTGTGAAGTTAGACAATAGTACTTATTCACAGTATCTAGGCAAGGGTTAAGAGAAAAAGAAGGGAAAGAATTACATTTCTAGGTAAGGCTTTTAATTAACTTGGAACACAGAATCTTTATTCCTTTCTTTACTCCACAGAGATTTAATTTATTTAGCACATCTCTAAGTGGAAAATTCCCAGCAAACTCACTAATACTACTGTAATTTACATTCATCTTTTCCTTTCGTTTATTATCCATCAGTATTGTTCATTTAAAAAAAAAAAAAGTGATTGACCTTTAAACCTGTTGTTATCAAACTGAAAGAAAGATACAGAGACTCTTTTCAGCTGCCTTCATTCCCATGTGACCTGCAGGGAGAATAGATTCAAAATAGACTAGTTCCTCCCAGGGCGATACAAGACAGAAGAGAAAAGCACTGTCATTTCCGAACAGCACAGTGCTAGAGTAAATTCAGCGTGAAAAAGGAAGCAGTTACAGCGTGTTAGAATTCCTCCTCCACAGTCTGGATTATTACAGGAGATGGATTTCAGGGGCTTTAAACACCAGAGGATTTAAAAAAATACTTCGAAATGGAGTACTTTGAGAATAAGCTTTGTAAGGACAACTGATATTTGACTGCTAGAAATACTGAAGGAATTTTTCAAAATGAGCATTGTTATGAAGCCCAGATCCCGATCTACCAGCTCCTTAAGGACTGCCGACGCAATGTGGTAACGTGTTTGGTTTGTTTCTTTCAAGCTCCCCTTCCTATTATGACACACAGACATGTCCCAAGAAAGTCACAGGGTTTAATTTTGACTTGATAGGTTTTGCATGGTTATTGAAGATGTTCAGCTCTGAGTTTCACAATTAATAGTTAAGAAATGAAATTATTTAGCTTTTTCTTGTATAATACTGTGTGTAGCATTTTTTTAATGAGAGCCCATTAGATACTTTTTTAACCCATTACATAATTTTTTCTCTATTCTGTAGTCAGGTTCAGTCCTTGCACTTACAGGTACCTTCTGAAAATCCTCAGTAGATTTATTTTAGGAACAAACTTATAATATGAAGTTTGCAGTTCTGGAGGCTGGAGGAGAAAAAGAAGCTATAGTTTGTGTGAGCTATTTTGAGATACTTACATGTAGTTTTGCTGCATAAATAGACTGACTGCTAGAGGAAGTTAGTGCCCTGGGAGGAGACAGACCTTAGAGTAGCTTGTGTGAGACTGTGCTGTGTTATGTATGCTTCATGCTTTTACCCTCCTCTCAGAGGCTCAGAAGACTAGAAGCAGTCTGTACTAGGGATCTGTGCGTATGATTTTCTTGCAGATTTTTTCAATTAGCAGTCAACAAAGTTCTGTCTTTTGATGAATTATTTTTTCCTGTGAGAACTTTATGCTTTATATAGTTTAATAGGCACTGACAGGGCAAGTTTCTATTAAGTATGTGGAATAAATTCCCTCTTCTCTTTAATGCCTCCCACAATTTTTTCCTCACTCAGTGTTTTTAGTAAAACCACCATCATTTTTAATAAACATATAATAGATTAATTGTTCGGGTCTACATTTAACTGGTATAAAATTATGTATTTTTAAATATAGCCTTTGTTTAGAAATAAATGACTGATGTGTTACTGTGGGGTAGTCAGTAACTAAATACATTTCTTTGAGAGGAAATATAGAAAGTTAATTAAACATTAGCTTATTAAAAACTTTGTTTCAAATAGTTTTGTTTCTGAGTTAAAGCTATGTCAGTACTACCATTAAAGCAGTAATTTTTTCCAGTTATCCTCTACTACAAACATTTTGTAGTAAAAGAAAATGAAATAACTACACTACTCAAGCTAAAGAGTTGTCCTAGTTGTTCTCAGAAACTGCTAAGCAAGAGTTTTGCTGAAAAAAATGCAGTAAGTAGTGGCTCTATATCTTTATTAAAATGTAATAAAGGAATACTGTGTCAGTGACCTATATATTGCTAAAGCATTACACTTTGCAGGGTGTCTCCAAGGTAGTGAGCTAAAACATACATACCTTAATTATTCTGCACAACTGTGCAAATAAATTAATTTCATTCTGCCTTTCAGTTACTTCTTTTTTGACTGCTTCCATTGATTCTTGCAGGAAAAAAATAAATAATTCCAAAGAAAAAAATCTTCATAGCTTATAACGTGCAGCCTGATTTGACCACCAAGTATTCTGTCTAACACACCTGCCTGCTTCCCTTGTATTGCCAGTGCCTTTAGTCATAAGGTTCATCTGGTAGGTGATAATATCTGTTCTGCTAATTGTGAATTGGGAGTCCTCTGCTAACCCTGCCATTTGGAAGCACTACCTGAGCTCGGAGGTGACTCTTGGGGAGATCCTTGGAAGCTGACTAAACAAGGTACATGTTGTTCTCTGGCAGCGTGGAGTGAGGCCAGGCAAGCCCTGCCCCAACCACTGACAAGAGGGAAACTGGAATGCAGCGGGAGGAGAGAAGGGGAGGGAGCCGCTGGCTGCCCTGCACTGATCTCAGCTGATGGACGTCTCCAGGGAGGTGGCAGCTCAGACCAGCCCACCCTACCCACACTGCCCAACTGAGTAATGTTCATGGTGGGCCTGAGCAGCTCCAATTTCCAAATCACCTGCATGGCTTTGGCTAGTGTTCTTAATCACCAGGCTCAGGAGTTTGTGGTTTTTTTTTCCCTGTGGGTCAGCATCACTCCCTGCAGATCAGTGGGGCAGAAGAGCAGCGCTATAGTCTGATCACAGTATTAAACAGCACCAGAATGCTTAGGGCCAAGTAATGTGATGAAGTCAGGAGAACTGATGGATGGATGTTCAGGCCAGAAGACAGGGAGAGCAAACCATGTAATGCTCCTTTCTTTATCTATTAACATAGCAATCCTGCTGTGTATTGGAGGAGCAGAGGGGACTGGGAGGAAGGAGAAGATGAGAGAATATGAGAAGAAAGACCACAGGGGGGTCTGTGGGTCCCTGGAGCAAAGGGACTTGAGTGACAGGGTTGTACAGAAGTATGGCTATCCATCTTGCAGGGGTTTGAGAGAAATGGTCCCAGGATATCCTTACACTGCATTTTCCCATGCAAGCAAAGTTCCCATGAAGTATAGAAACCAGACTCCCAATATGGTCTCAATATATCCCAATATGAGACCAGTGATAGGATGGTATAGACTTAAAGACAAGATGGAGAAACCCCTGCTCTCAGTTCTCTGAAATAACAGACACCCTCTGTCCAAAAGATGCAATAACTTCAGGGTATGTTGTAAAAGCATGATATTCTTTTCAGTGTCAGTATTACAAAGCATCCAAAGGATGCTGGTAGTGTGCAGAGATGCACTAGCTGTTTTTGAGAAGGTGCAAGTGAGCCCAGGTTGTGCTGATGCTTGCTTTTGCAAAGCCAGCTCAGTTGGGGCTGGCTACTCCTTGACATGACAGTAGGTTCTGTAGGCAAACCTCCTCTTTCTGATGCACCTTGGAAAATTTCTCCTGACATTATAGTGACTGAAGTAAAACCAGATAGATGGTATTATGCAAAATAAGAAGGTGACTTATTTAAGGATTATGACCTGTTAATGTTAATGCTGCTCAATTCTGCCACTCATTCCTGCTCATTCCTGACTTCAGGATGTGATTGTGAAGTGTGGTTATGAATCAGAATATTTCTGGGGAATGGTCTAGAAGGGATAAATGATGCTACAGACTTTTCAGTGAGGATGATTGACTTGTCTTGTTATTCCTAAGAAATAATATAGTAAGGAAACTCACTGTAAGGTAAACTTTGGCTGAGACAAGAGTACATGCATTTAAATGAGAATATGACTCCACTTTCTTGATTATTTGCCACTGAACAGCAGTGTTCCACAGAAAATGTTGTATTTCTGTTGATTTCTATGGTAATGAAGGAAAAGTTTGAACTTACAAAAAATTTTTCAAGAACTGAATTAAAATTTTGGAAGTTTAAGTATGTAACTGATGGCAAGTCAAGCAAGCAGCAGACAGCTGAATGGCTAGAAAAGGTGCAGCTGATGGGATTTTATTTTTTGATGTTACAGATAATTAGCCCAAAGAACTGATAAGCCTCAGGATTATTGTCAGCTTTTTGCAACAATCCTTTCTGCGTGGTGTGTCTAGAGTTGATGGTTGTCTATTTACTTTGTGGGTTTGCCTTCCTCTGTCTTTATTTACTTTTTGTAACATATGCCAATGCAGTCTTTCCTGGTTTTTGGAACTTAGGGTTGGCTGATCTGCAGAGGGCATATCCCAGCTTCCCCAGTGCCCCTGAGAGCAGAAACCTTCGATGATTCAGTCTGTGGTATTCTGTAGAACAATGCATCTGTTCTTATTTAACTTCAGAAGTAGGTAATATTACTTGTTTGTAATATCATGAAGTTCAGTAGATTGGAAATTGCTGAAGGCTGTTGTCAAGTATGACTTTCTCAGTCTGTGACATATTTATACATAAGTGGAACAAAACTGATCTGTTGGATAAACTTTTCACTACTGTACCCTTAATATGTAGCTCACAATAGGGTTGCTAAGTAGAAGTTTTATTAAATGGAGAGAAGAAAATGCCTGTGGCCTAATGTCAATGAAGAGTGTTGTTTCTGGAGCAGAAGAGGTAGGACAGAAGAATGAGATGAGATCCACCTGTGCAGACCTGAGCTAGCTGCACTGGCTTCCTGGCTTAAAGGTACCACAAAAGAGAATTCTGCCGTAAGGGTGACCCAGACTTTCGGTACCCACATCTCCCAGGAGTAAGCTATGGCTACATCACACCACTTAGAGACCAGCCCTCCCAAAACAGTTTAGTTCCTTCTTTAATCGTTTGGTGCTCGCAAGCCTGTTGTCAGTATAAAGATGATGAAAATACATACTAAATGCTATTGAATAAGATGTATACCTCTAGGTTATTGGCATCAGACCTACATTTGCAGTAACTGCTGACTTTCAAACTGGAAATTGCAGTGCTGGGGAGATCAATAGCAAAACCAGGGTATTCCTTACAGGAGCTTTGTCTACAGGGCAGAGAACAGTGTGTAAATGTAACTGTGAATAATATTAACAGTATTCATACCACTTGGCTGTTGAAGAGTTAAGATTTTTAATTTCTGTACTGGATTAATCTTTTTTCCTCTCCAGGAAATTATGATCGATTGTGGGAGGCAAGTGCCTGTTGTTATTATTACCAATATTACCTGTCCTCTGTTGCCATAGCTTATAAAACTACTCTTGAATAAAAGAGTGTTGGGACCTCACAAAATTTTCAATTAAAACTTTAGTAGCTGAAGATGTTGAATACATTCCACACTGAAGTACCAAATATATGCAGAATTGGGAGATTTCTGAATGATGACAAAAGCCTGCAAGCTAGACATGACCTTTCCTGCATGAAGTCTGACTTTAATGGAATTTGTAGATTACTTCGTTTTGCAAAATACACTTTCATAAGCAGAGTGGGCCTTAAGTCATGATGACCATAGGTATTTGAGGTGGTATATGTGCTTTTATTTATTCTGTCAGTGTCAGTGCTAGTGAGGAAGCCTGTATAGTCAGCATTATGCTGTTTTTCAGAGTGATATGTTAAACAGTATGATTTTTACAAAATTAAACTGAACAAATGCTATTTTCTGTAGTGAATTAAGGGTGGAGTTTGAGGTGATCAAGCATCCTATTTTCTAGCAATATAAGACATGTCCAACTGGGCCTGACCAGTTAGGGGTCTACTTAACCTAGTATTCTGTCTTCACTTGCAGCAACAGGAGAACGTAAAAGTCTGTCCGGTTTCTGAAGTCCATTCCCATCATACTGCCCAGCATCTACTAGTGTTGTATTAGGGATGTTACAGGGTTCACCCTTGCCTGATCCCTTTAGAGTCCATCTAAGGACCTGTAGCCTGTAGATTTGTCTAATCTCTTTGTTTAATTTGTTGATACTATATTCCCCACCAGCCTTCTGACAACCTTTCTGACTACATAGGAAAACACTTTATTTACTGTGCTTTAAAGTGGTGTTTTACTGGTTTCAACAAGTGTCCTTTAGTTCTGTGATTCTGGCATTTGGTAAAAGATTCTGCAACTTCATGGTTTTGTAAAGTTTGTTCATACCCTCTTCAGTCTTTTCCTGTTGATACTGCAGAACTGTAGCCGCCTTAGATTGTCCTAAAAAGGCTGCTGACCCATGCCTTGATCATTTTAGCTGCAGTTCATTGTATTTCCTCAAACACCACTGAGTCTTTGGAATATAGAGACCAGACAGCACACATTACTCATTAACATACAAAGGTTTTTATACAGTGGTAAATTTAGTTTTGACTGCCATTTCAAGTTGAGTCAGTGATATTAGAGAATTTTTTTTACTGTTTTTTCTTGCCAGTACAATCTTTTGGCATGATCTAATCTCTGCATTTTTTTTAGAAGTATTAGACTTGCCAACATAAAATCCAGTTACTTTAATATGAATGTGATAAGAACTGCTGTCTTAAAATAATAGATGTTTTTTTTAAACAAACAGAAAATCCCATGCCAAACAGAACAAATGGCAGTTTGACTCGAGGAAAGAAAGGGCACTTCCTCAGAGACAGTCTCTTTCAGTTACATCCAGAAAAACATACACAATATTCTTTCCCACCACACGCAAGCACACAGTGTAGGTCTCTGCCACTCACTTCAGCGTATAAACAGTCCACTCGCTATTTTCCAGAAGATATAATCTTGTCTTTACAGCACAGTTTGCTCTCACAAATTCTCCCTGTGCACATCTGTAGATAATCAGGTTGTGGACAAAGCTCTGTTCAAATGCAGCTGGTCAATGAGGCCAGTGGAGACCAGGCACTTCAGTGTCTATCTCTAGCATAACATAAGAGAGAGGACAACAAGCTTCATGTGGATCTCACTTGACAGCTCAGCCTGAATGACCAAAAGGTCATTTACAGCTGGTTCAACTGAGGATAGGAGATAGCCCAAATCTGGATCAATGTTGAGATGCCTTGATAGAAGATGTCTCCCTTTTACTGCCTTTCATTACACCATGGCTGAACTAGTAGGTTGCATTTTTTTTCCAATATGAGGGTTACTTGTCTGCCAACACAATTTCCTGAGAAGCACAGTTACAGTGTAAGGCATAACAGACAGGATTCAACTCACCTAAAGATAGATGTCTGCCATACCTAAACTAGTAACCTCATGCTCTCAGTGGAGAGAAATACTTGCTTTCAGGGTATGACTTACTTGACATATTTTAGATATCTGCCTCGGGAGGAGATATACTCTTGAGGTCACTGATTTTACCAACAAACGCTCCACTGAATATAAATAATACATATAAATGGAATCTAGCTTGTATATGGCACCTGCAGTGTGCACATTTAACCAGATGAATTCTTTCTAATGCAACTAACTTAGTTTATGCTGAATACATACTTTTATATTTAGTAGTTGTAGCATTATTTTATAAGGGGAGTATTCTTATAAAACAAGGGAAGTCCAGTACAGAATATAATGTTTTGAAACACAGCAGCAATAATAAACCAAATACTTAGGCTGAATGTAATATTGAAAGAACCATGTGCTCAAAGTGAGGCCAGTTCACATCTATGAAGTCACTAAACAGTGATGTCATAATTCTAATGGCAGCACAAATTACTCAACCTGATTACTGTGATTCCCATCAGATTTCAGCTATGGTGTGTTTTAATTCAGACTAATATGCACTAGAACTAATATGTTTCTTAAACCACATTACAAAACATGTAAGTAGATATCTGCACCCCTTTGCTGACATTGGTGATAACTGTGAAGATGTGTGCATGCATGACTTAAATAGATGCAACACATGGCTATAGTACAATATGTTCTTTTAAATATTTTTTCATTCATTGGAAATTGTGAAACATTTTCAAACATGTTAGGTATAAAAAGAACAGTGTGCACCTTTAGAAGCTAAATGGTAGAAACTGATTTTGTTCATATGACTTCAGTTTTGAGGATTCAGGAAGCACAGACTTCATTACTTAAATTTGTTTCTTCTCCATTTCTTGCTAGTTTTATAACTGCACCTGATGGTGCTATTTAACACTCAAAATCTCAAGCACTAAGTCAAAAATACTTTTCTTTACAGATATTTAAGAAATACTTTTAGTCTTCTGTGAAGGTGTTAAAAAAAAAAGAAGATTGCTTCAGAATTATGAATGTCTCTTTTTTTGTCAGCGATCTCCAGTTCAGCACAGATCAATTGAAAAATTTTGTTTCATTAGTTTCATTATACTTTAATAATTTAAAATTACTATTCAAATCAACTGTTTGAATAACAAAATCATGTCAGACTAGAAAAAGGGGGTTTATTTTGATGAAAAAAAAATTAAATTTAAATATTTCTGAAATTTATCCTCTTATATAATTACACATGGGAATTTCTTTAAAATGTTGATAACTAAACAATATAAATTCACCAAAACCAAAACTTTTCACACAAAAAAAATTAAAAGAAGTTTTGGTGAATTTATATTGTTTAGTTATCAACATTTTAAAGAAATTCCCATGTGTAATTATATAAGACCCTTCAAACAAATAGCTCTGTAACATGTACCCATAAGATGTTTCAAGGAAAGAAGGACATAAGTGCTAGATACGTACAGTGCAAGACATCACATGGCAAAGACTTGCACATTGGTGGCAGCCGTTCTGCCCTGGGAACTGATGCTGTACTGCAGCCAGTTAGCCTTCCACCACGGTGACATGGCTACACTGCTTTCTGAACCCCAGTGACTAATTCCTCATGGTGTTATACTACATCTCATAGCTGCTGCCAGCATCCACCTACACAAACATCAGGGCAAATTCCAGAAAGCACTTTTAGGAAGTTTTTTCCAAGAGAAACAACAGCCAATCGCTACAAAAGCTTCTTGGTTGCTGCTGCCCTGAAGCATCTCCTACACAGGATCAGTTACATAAGATCATCTTCCTTCTTAGAGCTTTATATTCATAATCATCTTTATTGTCTCAGAAATTTCCATATTTAGTGATTTGAAGCTTGTAAGCAGTGCCGTCATTTAACGTGTGATGTTTCCTTGATTTAGCCAACATTTATTTTCTTCTTGTCATGCCTCTATACATTTGCCATATTATCTGGGTTTCAAATCTGTAGCTAGTTTACTTTTACTTCCCTCCTTTTTCCTTTTGCACTTTTTCTGTCCTCCTTATTTGCATTTAAATCTTCCTCTTCAACAGAGTTTGGAATAGCCTCCTTCATTTGATTGTCATTAAAATTTGCCTTTGCGAGACTGCAACAAAACAGTTATTTTCATAATGTTAACTTCTGCTTCATGAAAAAAAATCACTTGGTTTCAGTTTTTGCCTTTAAATTTCCAGATATAAAATAGGTATTTATATGCCTAGAACTGACTAATTGTATAATTGCTCAGTTATTGCAGCTTTCATCCTTCCTTGTTCAACCTCTCCTGCACTGTTTGACACCCTTATTGCTGTATCACAAATCCAGTTGTGTTCTAAACAGCTTAATCCTCTTAGCTTATTTATACTTTACACACATGATGCCTGTAAACTTGGACAAGTGTGCTTTTGTGGACATGTCTGTATCTATTTAAAATTTATTGTGTATGTTATATACTATAACTTGCAGTTTCTTCATTCATATTGCTGTATTTTCCAAGTGTGTCCAGTGTGCTAAGAATTTGATTTATCTGTCACAAGTTATGTTTCTTCATATTTAATGTGAAAAGCCACAGTGTGTACTCTTTGTGGCCAGATGATGCACAACACACCTCTGTAAGTGACACCCTTTATCTTAACAGTGTTTAGTCTTGCTGTTATCGTCTCATGCCATCCTAAGGTGCCTCTGAATTAAATTGTGTGTGTAAATACTAGTTGCTTTTACCCATAATAACTTTTGTTCCAGTTTTTTCATTCATAAAAATATATCTGCTTCCATTATTTTCCACTTGACATAGTTCTAGTAATTTTTAAATAAACCCAACTGTTACAGTCATGTAAATTTCTGAGCTCTCATGTTTGAAAATAAAAGATTTAATGATGACAGAAAAGGTTGTAAGTTTGAATTCAAAGTTTCAAAAATAAAGCGTGAGAAAAAAGATCTGTTACCTGTTTTTAAAATCTCGCCATTTTAAAGACAATCCCATCACCCGTGCTTGTATAGTTGACAGAGGAAATGGTTTAGATCTAGAGGGCCAACCAGAAAATCAGGAGTGACATCCACTAACACAGACAGGTGCTCCCAGTTTTCCTCCGAGCTCTCTCCCCAGGGACTGCTGGGGAGCCTGGCCTCCACATTCACACATCTGTGCAAATCTGTGCTGTAAATCTTCTCTGCATGATCTATAAACAAACATTTTTTCAAGTTTTGCCAAGTGATGCTGGCAACTTCTTAGAAAACAAAAAACATCTTTTTGTTTTGTGTATTTATTTCCTATTCTTGTTTCATGTGTGTATTTGTTTTTCATGCTTTGCATAAAGATAGTATGATAGCGCCTTTATCTGCTGGGTTTGCAGTGTACATAGGAAAAAGGAAATACAAAGGAAGGACGTCTCATAGAGTGAAATGCCATTTCACAAATGCTACATAGATCTAATCCGATTCCTCTGTACTGGTTTTCATCATTTTCTGTCTGTTAAGTCTGAAACTGCATAAAAAAATTCCCAGCAGGTGTAGCCCCATTTTGTAGCCAGAAATATGGTGAAGTAAAGATGAACATTTAAGTTAGCAGGCCTTCACTTGCAGTATGAGTGTAAGACCACTATTTAAGCTAATTCTGACAAACTCAGTAGTGGTAAAATGGAACATGTTTACTTTATGACAAATGAAAATTTACAGCAAATGAAAATGTCAAGTTGCAAAACAAGTGACATCAGTACATCTTCTGGTAGATGTTCTGGTTATACTCATCAGCAGACATTATTCAGAGTTAGAGGCCATATTAGTCCCTTGTTGCTGTTCATGCATACTTTTTGTCTACTGGAAAGAAACACACACAGACTTACCCTAAGAAGGTCAGTAATGGAAATGGAAAAAAAGCACCATACATTCTTTCAGACTGGAAATGTAACTAAGGCCGTGAAGGGATCCCTTGCTGGTGCTGGAGAACCAAGTCCTCTTTTCCACCCATTTCCACTGTAACGCAAGTTTTCTTCTAAGCACATCTTGTGATGTGAAAGCAGTGAAGAATGTACAATGGACTGCTTCACTTGAGCATGCTTCTGTAAAGTACAGCTTGAAAGCAGTTTGTAGCCAGGCTGAAAGGCACATTTAGGGAGATGTTGCTAATGCTTCCAAATGAGTTTCAGGTTTTCTTCATGTCTCCTTCAATTCTACATTACTTTAGTACAAAACAGTACTAAATTCTGAAGTTGAAATATCCCATAATCATATAACAACTTCATTTCCTACTATTCTTATTATCTCTTACCAATCGTTCAACCACCTGGATGTCGAACCATTCATGAAATACAGGCTGCTTTCAACTAGATTCTGCTCAGGCCATTCCTGGCATCTTGTTTACTTGGGAGAAAATCTTCTGTTCATTTAAATGGAATAAAATCTATACCATAAATTTAACATATGCTTATTTACAGCAGCAGACAATGGGTTTGGATGGCTTTTCCTTCCTGGCTCATATTCTGGCTCTTGTTCCTTTCTTCTCTAAATTTATTTGGATTTATTTACTCTTTAATACCCACTGCTTCACAACTTACTTTCTCAGAGATTCTGAAAAAGTCAAACCAGACCTAATTGTGTTCTTTTTACAAAACAGGGCTGAAAAGAAGAATTGGGTGTGTGTCAGGAACTATTGTGATTTGTTTCTCTCCAGACCGGAAAAGAATCATGTTTTCCTGACTTCTGCCTTTATCCTACAATACAAACCTCTGTATGAATCAGATAATGAGATAGTAGATGTGTGCCTTTTCTGTGACAAGGAAAAACCATTCTGCTTAAGTCACTCTGGCTGTTCTTTGGTTTCCATCTGGCACAGTGAGCATTTTAGCTGTTCCATCCACAAAGTATTCAGTACCATAGATCCACTTTTACATCACTTTTTCTTGTGCTTTAGCAAACAGACTTCTAAAATTTGAAATTTAACATTTTCCTCCTCAGCAGCTCATGATACACCAAAACGTGTAAGTATCCCATAAAACAAAGTTTCAGTATTACTGCTCATTGTTCAGTGCCCGTTTTGATAAATACTAACTCCGGAAGACAGTCAGTGTTAAAAGAACTGACTAGATTGTTACCTTCTCCTCCTCTTTATTATGTTTTAGTCCTCAAGTAGTTATCTGCCTTAAGTTGCTAACAGTTCAAAAAGTACTGATAAGCCTCACAGCGGCAAGAAATCAGTGATTTAGAACCCAAGGACAGTAAACGTTTTTACCCGGCTATTACCACTGTTACCTGTTATCACAGGAAAACCCTGTGATATTAATCTTTCATTTGTACACAGAGGAAATCTGACAAGAATCAAGGAGTAACAGAGGAAAAAAAAAAGTACAACATTTAAGTGGAAAAATGCACAGCACAGGAGATCTTTTAAATGTTAGGATATTTCTGAAAGCCATAGTAAGAGAATACATGGATCAAAGCCAATGGGACCCCTGATTCAAACCTTGCTCATAATCAGTGGTAGGCACTACAATTGCATAATTAATTACTTTTTTAAAAGTTCAGCCTATTCTGCATCAGTTCTCAATCAAACTGTTCAGATGCCCTTCATTTAATGAGCACTGGCTGGCTCAGTGGTATTGAAGCTGTGCCCTTTCTAGCCTAGTTTGCAGAAGTTTATTTTCTGATTTATTCTCTTGGAAACACTGGCCAAGCCAATGTCTGGTTCAGTCTTTATTTTAATGCCACTCTTGTCCCGTGATAGCCACCTTGGTTCTCTGTGCTCTGAATTCCATACTATTAAGCCAAGACCCATGCTTGCCTAGGTTTCAGTATTACAGAAATGACTGTTTATATTCAATGCCATGTAGGGTCCAGGACATTTGAGAGAACATATGAAGTGATTTAGTCAATAGAGGCACAGGCACTGTTTTTAGGCTTGCTAAGAATATGATTAGTGACTTAGTTGCTGACATATGTTTTCCATTCTTTAAGGGCCAGAGATTTGAGCTGGAAAAATGTTAGGAACCATTCTTTGAAACCCCAGTGGTTGTGGAAGCCTTCATAAAAACTTAGCATTTGTGGCAACTCAAATACCACAACCATCTATTAAAAGGATTTTATCTCTTATGTTCCTCTTGGTACCAGCCAGTTTATCACTGATGTGCTTGCTGTTATGCACAAGCACAAATAGCCCTTCCAAATGAATCTGACTTTCAGCTCTAGAGGTCTACATTTCCATTAAGTCCTTACTCATATTTATCAGCAGTGCCATCATTTGTCTGTGATTCACAGATAGTGATTACATTTGCATTTTTGGCAAACAGGGCATTCACAGCTGTGAAGCAATATTTTTTCTTCTTGGAATTTCCATTCTTGGAAAAGGCTGGAAATGAATAACTAGGAAATTACATTTTGTAAAGCCATCACAGCTTTTCATCTTGTCCAAACACCTTTTCCACCTCAGAAATGCATTCCCTCTGTGTCAGGAAGATGATCTTATGTCTTTGTTACTGATATTGTGTATTTGAATCTTTATCTCATTTATTTCAACAGTAAAATATAACTTTGTACTGATGCTATCAGTATCATTACATAGTTTTAGATGGGTGGGAAGCATGCGTTTTTCAGTTTCTAGTAGCTCTTCAGAACATTTTGCTTAATCACCTAAAATTGATTGATTTCCTAACCTGTAGTTATTTTCTTATTGGTTATTGAAGTAGAAGTCCTGTATAATTCCTTGTAATTTAAAGAGAAACACTGTAACTTTTCTATCACTAAGATAGACCAGCTGCTCTCTCTGCCTTTGCCAATTTTTCTGTTTCAGATACTGATCATGGTAATTGGGCTTTTGCCTGAAAATAAGATTTTATTTTAATTTTAATATTCATTTGCAATTAGAAATCCAAAATGGCAAAACAAAGAAAAAATTACTTTCCAGTAACTTTCCAGTTACTTTCAAAGCTCCTTGCCAGAGACTACTGAAATACAGTAGTAATAAAATTATAATATTAATTAAAAATCCACTGCAGCTGTTTTAACTGGAGAAGAAAATCTAAGAGCTACCAGCTCTTGATATGTACTTTTGCTCGTGACCACATCCCTTTACTTCAATCTTTCATGAAAAGTATTAGTAAGTAAAATTTTGTTTGCTAGAGATATTTATGTGATAAGAAGGATGAGTTTACAGGATAAGGATCCTTTGTTGTATTTCTTCCTCTTTCTCTACACACATGTCCAGTACATTCCACCTTTGCCTGCTACTCTTCCTCTCCAAGTGTGTGAATATTCTCCATCATGTTACAGATTTTATCATAATAATCCTAATGAACAAAAATTTTGAGAGCAGCCTTCTGAAACTCTTTGACATTGCTGTACTCTCTGTGCCACTCAGGATCAGCATCTGGTTTCAGAGTTACCTCCTAGTTCTTTTGATGTTAAATTAGTCTCAACATTTATTCATTGAACAAAAGAAAAGGCCCCATTTCCTGAAATTTAGCTTTTCAGGGTCAGCTCTTGTGCAATATTCTTTATTGCAGCTGCCTGGAAAATAAATTAAATCCAACTTTCCATAAAAGATGGAACACAGAGACAATCACAAACATTACTGTGTAACATAATAGTTCATGAAGACTAAAAAAATGTACAGATATTCCCGTTATTGGTTATTTCACTTTCTCAGGTGTCAGGGAATTGTATTAATTGAATATTGAAAGTATAAGCAGAGACTTACCCTCCTTTTTCTCTACTTTAAATACTCATTGAGGATTTTGTTTTGTTTTAATCAAATGCTTCATTTCTCAAGCATCCTTGTAGAAATCTCTGAAATTGTAAAAACCCTTGAATATTCTGAAAATTCATGCTTAGTATTTCTAAGTTGCACTTTTATTTTGACACAAGTTTCATTAGCAAAAACTGTATTGGTATTTCACTTGCACTTCTTCATTCGTGCATTAGAGAGGGCAGATAAAAACGAGTTTCTGACTTTATTGCCTTAAATTTTAATACTCAAAGAACAATTACAAAGAAGAAAATAGTATACATGCCTGCTTAATTGGCTATCCTTTTTAACAGCAAGTCTTTCTCATGGATGGGTAGGTTCTCATCTTTGGGCAAATTGCAACAGCTGGAGAGGGTAAAAAAAGAATAGTACAGGAAAATATGTACTGTCGAGGCTTCCTTAAGGCACAATTACCAGATTCCCAGGAGGAGATGCTTGCCCACGTGCTGTCCTGGCAGGGCTGTATAGTAAGGTATGCCAAGCACATATTTGGCCACTGCCAGGTTTTTCTCCTTTAGACCTCAGTAATGTTTCATGTGCTTTTTATTACTCTCCTTTAAATATTTTTTTTTTAAAGTCTATAGTCTTTTTTTTTTGTCATTCTGGGGAAAAAAAAAAAAAAATATCTCATTCTGCCTGAGAGGAGAATTCATAATGATTTTTTGTGTCCTGTAGAAGTACAGCATAGACAGAAAATAAAAGCCACATTTTTTAAAAAAATCTAACCAACTTCTCATCTGACGTGGAAAAGATTTTCTTTCCTTTTCTCTTTTTCAAACTTTTTAAAATCAGATTTCTTATAATAAATTTTTGGTTAAAGGTTTTTTTCTCTGTTTTGTTTGGTTTGTCTTTTTTTTTTTTTTCCGTCTGATTTGTTGGGTTGGTTTTTTTGGGTTTTTTTTGCCATTATTCGCTCCATTTCCTTCTAGATGTGACAGAAATACCAGATCTAATGTCTTGTTCCACTCCATTTTTAATGATGTGAAGATCTTGAAAAGTAAATGTACCAAAACAAGTAAATAATAAGAAAGCCTCTATTTTAATCTGTTCTTCTTATTCCTTTATGTTTCCTATGAGGGAAAACAGTAAAATTTCTAAATTTCTCTTTTTCCCACCCATATCCACTTCTGATAGGTTCTCAAAAGCAGTATTTCTGATATTTCTACTGCTTTTAATACTACTTCCAGTAATACTAATTTTAGCTTTTAGAATTTTTTTTTTTTTTTTTTAATGACCAGAGTTCTTAGCACTTTACAAAGTATCCATTATGCAGGTAGGGAAATGGAAACACACAACTGGATAAAATTATTCACTCAGGATGACTCATCCAGTGAAAGAAAAGGTTTTTCTATCCTCTTATCCTACTTCATTTCTGCAAAAGAAAAGAATGAAACAAAGAATTTCCTGATAACTTACATAGTAAAATAGCAGTGTCCCTCCCTCAGCTGCCTGGGGGGCCCCATAACTGCTTAAGGTTTCTCCTTGAGAGCCAAAGACTTTGACTGTGAGTCCTGCTCAGGCATGGCAGGCTAGACATGGTGATGGATGGTGCATCTACAATGATGCCAGCTGGGGAGGTCACATAACCACACAGCCACATGTGTGATCAGTTTAGCACAGCTTTGGACATGTAGGTGAAGTTTTACTGAAAAGAACTGCTTGAAAATTAATTTTTGTTTGAGGGAATTGTTGATTCTCCTGGAAACACTTCACAGGATGAAATAACCACATGTCAGGAGAAAAGAACTGGAGACAAAGCTTATTCCAAAAGCAACAATGTTACAGTGTCATTTTTTCAGCTGTAGGGACCAGTGCTAGGTGCCGGCATTCCTCTTTCTCAGTCTCTTGTATTGCACATTTTGTAATGCTTCCAGAGTGTTAGAATCACCTCCTTGGCGCCAGCAATTATGGCATGTCCTGTCCCAATTTTAGAAATTACAGTGGCATCAAGAAAATAGACCTTGGAATCAAGTTGCAAACATCTTTTTTTTTGCATAAAGTAGATAAATCATACACAATTTTTCCTGAAAATGGGAGATTATTTAACTCAAAAGATGCCCTAATGCATTTGATTTATTTTGTGTTTATTCTATATGTAAACAGATGGCATTATAATAGTCTTACCCTAAGAAACTGCAGTTCAGTTGTTATGATTTGACCAAACTTTGTAATGCCTTTTGTAGGTTAAGTATGTAATCCTTTGGTGTTAGACTGAGGGAAGGCTTGCAGAAAGGATGAGGAAAGGCAGCACGTTTTGCCTGATGATAGACGTCAGCAGAGGAGCGCATCCAGCAGTGAGGATGGTTGATGGAGGAGCACAGCAGTAAGCAGTTGGTCTACTCCCCTCCCAAACTCTTAATGCGAACTGGAGCACAAAGTTCATTCTCTAGAATTGGCTTGCACTTAAAGATAACTGTAACTGATGAGAAAAGCCTGAGCTATCCTTGAATGTATTGATAGTTCTGTTGATACATATTTCTGTGTGGGGCAGGCTGAGTTGTAAATTTTAGTAAAACACTTTGATATTGCTTTGTGAGGGGAATGTTTGATTTTGTTTTGCAATACACAGTGATTTTTAACAGCTTTGGCTTGTCAGATCACTATGTATTTTTTTCAGTTCCTGTTTCAACCCACTGCATCAAATCTGCTTCCAAGTTTGTTTAATGCTGGAAAAAATGCTTTGTTACGAGTAAAGAGTGTAAACTGATATTTCTGTTACCGCATTCCTCCACAGAGAAAGACTCATTTCTTTGGTGACGCATGCTTAGCTTAGCTCTGTGTGTGGTATTTGAAGACTGTAGCAGCTAGTGTTCTGTTCTTTCTTGTTTCTAGCTAATTTGTGCATAGTTCTTGAGAACTTACAGACTTCTGGTCGTTTAGTTATTTTACCAGATGAGAGTTGCATAATATGTGTAGTAATTTTACACCTCATAATGTATTACTATATTTTGTTAATGCTTAAATCAGTGTATTTATAGCTTTACAGCTTTTGCTTTATAGCTTTCGCTTTCGTAATCCAACATTCATGTGTTCTATAGGGATCTTACAGTTACTAACAGAAGCTTTGCTGGCAGTATAGGAGCACAAAGGATTTTAGTGAGAACACGCTTAAGTTATAATAGTAATTAATCACAAGACTGTGAATGAGATGTTCCAGTGATCTTGAAGTCTGCAGAAGTTGAGGTTAATCAAGTATGCATTATAACAAAACCAGAACATGCACTCCTTCATCTGTATACTAACCATTAGAAAGCAAATCTCCAAAACTGCTTTTGATGTCTGAAGTTTCTGATGATCCCAGAATTGTCTAGGTTGGAAAAGACCTCGAAGATCATCCAGTCCAACCATTAACCTAACACTGACAGTTCCCAACTACACCAGATCCCTAAACACTATAATCTAAGTGCTATGATCTACCAGTATTGGCTGTTAATAGTGTTACAGTATGTTGAAAAAGAAAATTGGAGAAAAACAACGGTAAATGTAAGAGTTTAGAGAGATTAGGCCACCCGTCCAACATGTGCACAAATGTATACACAATAACCTCATATCCATGTTATTATGATTGAAAACTCAAGCACAAAAGAAGGAAATGCCAACATTATGATTGACTTAGGAAGCTTGGTTTAGTCCTGTGCATAAATAATTTGCTAAAGCCTTTACCTGTATGAATCCTTACTGCTTCTACTTCAGTGAGCGCTCAGAATGCAACTTAATTCATGAGGTATTTGGTATTCTGTTATGTTTCTTGCTGCTCTCATAATATGGCCATGTGCTTTATTGACAACCTGCTGTTCAGACCTATTGGAAAAGCAGTTATAGTGCTAACATTAGCTTTTCTATGGTGTTCATCGCTTTGATACCTTACTACTTCTCAGAGATGATTAAATTAATTTTCATGTCACCCATGTGATATGAGGAAGTATTATCAACTTTGTTTAACATAAGGAGAATTAAAACAGAGATTAAAGTGAAAGTATTCCCTAAATTGAATATCAAAAATTAGACTTAATTTTCTTGATCTACTTATCATAGAATGATTCATATAGAGAGAAGACGGTTATCATGAAAGGCTGAGAAAATGCTGAAGGGCTGGCATATATATACTGGGGAAATATCACTTCTACTTGCTTCTTCTTACCCTCTTCCGTTGGCATTTGCTTTTGGCCACTACTAGGGATAGAATAGTGGTTCCGACGGATCCATCTGATCCATCCAGTAGCTGTTCATATGTTCTGAATTAATCTGTATTTGTGTTGATGCCCACATGGCTCAAGCAGCAGCCATTCAGAGTGGATACTTCAAGAATGAGAAACACAGTATTAGTAAGGTATGATTAAGTTGGTCTAAGTGACTAGTTCAGTATGAGGTGCTCTGCAGCTCAGGCAAATATTACTAGCAGTTCTTGATGATAAAGCACTTTTAACTTTCTGTAGTCCTTTGCCTGATTCAGTACCCACCTTCTGCAGTGAATGAGACATCCCACTGACAGGTGCTGGTACCTCAGAGCCCTCTTAGACCCTGAGCAAGGTAGAAGATTTTTAAAAATAATATAGTGTCAATATTTTTCAATAAGGCAGATGCATGACATTACTGACTTAAAGTTGATCTAAGCTTATAACTTTTTTAAATTTATGAAGTTCACATAATGAGGAAAAAAGGCATTTTGCAGACACTTGCGTAAATTCCACTTCTCTGGTGCCAAAAGTGAGTCACTAAAATATCTCACAAAATGGCTTCCAGGTTGGTTTTTTTTAAAAAAAAAAAAAAGAAAAAATACACGTTTCTTTGACACTTTCTCATCAGCAGCTGACCCATTTTCCCTCAAAAAAAAAAATTGGAAAGAAAATTTCAGCACCACTGGACAGAATTTAGTAATGGTAAAAACACATTCTTATAATGCAGAGTGCCAGGCAGCCCTCTTCGGTAATGTTATTTGGCATTATAATAATATAGTATTAAAATAATGTAATAAAAATAAGGAAATAAGCCTCAAATGATCCATTATTGTAGATTATCATTACTTTTGCATTCATGACAAGAATTATATTTCTTGACATACCAGATACTCAATGACTCTGCTCAGGGTCCACAATCAATATAAAATGTACAGTATCAGCACATACACTCAAGATATTCCAGTCCTGGCACCTTCCAAGTCAATCTGCTAACTTTTTTGTTTCCCTTTAAAGGTTGATGATTTTATGTGGCAAAGCTGTAGCAAGGATTTCCTGAACCCAAATCATGAAGTGAACCTTGATACATTTAGTAGAAGTCTATGGAAGTGCAAACAGCTAAAAATTTAGCAAATTTGGTAAACTAAATGCAAAAACACAATGAAAAATACAAAACAATACAATAGAAAAAAAATAGAAACGCAAATTAAAAAATCCAAACACTCAGAATGTAAAGAACTGAAATGGGAGGAATTGCAGTGGAAAAGATTTCAATGAAACAATTTCAAAAGAGCAAAGCACAAAAATTTTAGAGCTCTGAAGCTTTTAATACCTTGAGCTTTTAAGCTTTAAACAATACATGTCATGCTTTAAGTGATAATTGCTGCTAACATTTCCCAACATGAATTCTTTTGGAAGTAGAATTCATATGTGATTTATTGCCAGCAATTGTTTATTGCAATTAGAGGAATTTTACAACAATGCGAGAAAAAAAAAAAAATTGTTCCTTGTCAAATATAATGATGTCTCCTTTTCATGGAGTTTTCGTTGGCATAGGGAATTTAGAGCAACACCAGAAGACACTTTCTTTGCCTAAAGAAACAACTGCAATTTCTTATCCAGCTGCCTCCTGTCCATTCTCCTCTGAAGCTGGCCATGATCTCTTGTAGGTATCTGTGTGTGCACATTGTACTGGTGAAACAAGCCATCTTGCCTCCTATGTGTGTGGTTTGTATAGTTTGGGCTATAGACCTTCTTCTCTTTGGACTTCTGTCCACAGCCCTTACCCATTTTCCGGAAGACACACTTTTTGAAGACAGGTTGGCTTAAACTCAGTTTTGCAAATAATTGTGAGCTGGGTGATACTGAAGGATGGGACTTTCTCTTGTCTTAATGATCACACCTCCTGGCTCTCTGGACCTCCTTCTGTGCTTCATTCTCTGGGACGGGAGAGTAGGCAGGAGTAACCACAGCTGCTTTTTCCTGTCAGCTTCTGGCTGGGGCACTCTTTGCCAAAGATCTCTGCCACTAAGCACAAGGTACATGTAACTGTAACTTCTGTGGCCATACCAAGTGTTTATCATAATTGTGGCTATATATGATGATTCTTCAGAAGGATATGTTAACCAGAAAGCTTACAAATGCATACAAGTATTAGCTTTGGGGAACATTTATACCTGTTTTCTGGATTTTGTTTGCTGTCATCTGTAATGTAGGGTATTGAATGAAATATTACAGGTCTGACAAACTATGTCTATTCCCACATACTTGCTTTATCACACCAGAAAGAATATATAAGCAATTTGGCCACTTCTGATAATGGCATCTGACTGAATTCACAGAAAGAGGAGGCTGAGCTTATTCAATGGAGTTTCCTTCTCTGGCAGCAATATGCTTCTCAACCATGACCTTACATTCTTTTTCATATTTTAGTTTTTCCTAAAGAAAGGTGTTCTGCTAATATCTCAGGGGAGCTGCATTTTAATTAGGATTAGTCAGTATGCTTGCTGGATGGTTTGCAAGTTTTTATAAAGCTAGATAAACATTTTGAAATGCTTTGAGATTTTATTCCAATATATTTAAAATAAGAGAAAATTAATAGCAATGTGAAGTACAGTAACTACATGCTATATAGTCACACTCGGTGCAAGTTGGTTTTGTATCCCAGTGTGTAAATACTGCTCAGAAAGTAGTGCTGTAGAAAAAGTAGTGGGTATAGTTGGATCAAAACTTGCCCTGGCAAGAAAAACAGTGTTGTTCTAAAATTTCTTGAAGAAATTAAAGTGATTTTTTTTAAAAAAAAAAAAAAAGAATTTGAAAGTACTTTAGAGCCCAAAGAAAAGGTACCTTACAGAAAATAAGTGCAGACAACATTATGGAATGATTTAAGTGAATGGTGACAGATAGACTGTAATTAAGTAACAATGACAATAAAGTGGAGTACTGATGAGACTGCACCGCTAGAAATGCAGTGGTGCTGACAGGCACCTACAGTAGCGGGAGCCAGCAGGTGCTTGTGGCCAACTGGCTGGCAGGCCGCTCAGGAAGACCCCTGAATGTTCTTCATACTCCTTCACATGTCTGGATTAAATGGTTCTATTTTTCAGCCTTTTTAACCTCAGGTTACTCAAAAGACTTCTGATTCTTTAATTAATTTTCTGAACATTTCCTCATTCAGACCTCAGCCTGTCACAGATTTTTCCAGAAGCCTTGGGGAAAAGAGTTGATGCCTTGGTGGCCTTTTTTTGTTATTTAAACATGGGGATACTAGTCCCAGTACAGTTATTAGATCAGAAGAACTGTACCTAAACCTAGTAGAAGCCTGAACAGATTACCACATTTCTTGAAAATTATTTTGCATTTTCTTCCTCTTGTGTTCTTTGTTTGCATGTTTATTATATTGCAATAAGACAACTATTTCAGCTTTAGAGAAACATCAAAACATTAAATCCATGTAACAGGATCTGGAATCGGGCATTCTTATCTGAACATCACATTCGTAGAAAGATGTTCACTTGCAAGAGCCAAGTTCAGAGAAAGAAAACTTGCCGGGTGAGAGAGGCAGTTCTCTCTCCAAGGAAAGAATAAAAGGAATCACAAAAACAATCTCAGTATGGCTAAGCACAGCAAGCAAATTGATTTAATTGGTGCAATAAATGCTTGCATGCCAAATGCATAGACCACTGAGGCATAATTAGAGAATAATGAGGTGACGAAAAATACAGCTTGAATTGAGTTTGAGGAGACTGTTCAAAGCAAAAGGCCCAAAGATATGGAATAGTCCATCACAGGAAACTCCTTGCTTGGAAACTTCATTAAAAAGCATGAAACAGTTTGTTTAGAGAGATCAGCCACATTTTCAGAAACGCTTGCTAGAAAATGAGACAAAAGCTCAGATAGTTGGAGTTCCTTTGCTAACATGTTTGAGTAGACTAATTCCCACAAATCTTTTTGCTTCAGTGTATTTTTGCCCTACACATGTTCTGTCTGCCTGTTATCTGGGCTTTTAATATTAGTATTAAGCCTTATTACACTCTAAAGGTTTCCAAAAACATCAATGCCAAGAGCAAAAGCCAAGTTCTGCTGCTAAAAGCAGATTTCATGAAATGTCACATTTTCTTCTTTTGCTTGCAGTTTTGATACTGGAAAATCTATCCACACCACTTCTAAAAATGGAGTTAATCATAGGCCTTGCTTGCTGAATTGCTTAACTGGAAACCCAAAGCCACAAGTAGATAGTTGGCTTGAATTCTCTAGTGGTACAAGAAAATTCAGATTTAGATCATATGTTCCTTTTAGTATAATTTGCTTACAATTCGCTGAAAAATAAAAATATCAGGTAACTTATAAATGACTTTTTTATTCAAATTTAGAGAGTTCATATGATATTCTTTCCAAAATGTTAGTATAAATATTTCTTCCCTTTTTTCTATCATTTTCCTGAGGTCTAGTTTTTACTAGGCATGGGGGAAAGACAGAAAGGAAAGTAGAAGGAGAAAACCAGATGTGGTCTCCCCTACACCACTGGGTAGACAATGTCAGAAAGGAAACATTTTGGAAACGTTCTGAGCAGAGAACTAATATAAGAAATACATTTTAGGCCTGCTATTCAATTATATAAATCCACTAATAGGTTTTTATAGTCTGTTTTCTGATGCTGCAGGTTAGCCTGTTTAACATCTGCAGTCCAGTGGGACCCTATGGAAGGGGCTCTGTTAGTGACAATTTGTTTCTTTCTGGTAAAGAAAGTTGTAAAATTTCATCTTTATTAAACTTTGGAGATAACAATGTCTGGCAAAAAAGGGTAACACCCAAATCAGCTGTTGGCTCAACTTAATTCTTAGTTTATCAATAAGCAATAAAAAGGCTCAAGAGAAGCCATAAAGACATAACCAAAGTGTTTGTGCAGTTTACTTAATGAATGTAAAGTGTGTCTAACATCAGTGTTTCAGACAGAAATTATCATTATTTGGTTAACAAATCTTTGGACAGATTTACATCTGAATTCAGTGAATATATTTAGTGTATAAAATAAAACAATTTAACTTCCTAAAATGCATCAATGAAAATTCAGTTCTTATTTAGCAGATAATGCCTGTTCCAGAAGATGAGGCTTTTGTCTCTGTCTTCATTTGTTCCTTGCACTGCCTTTTCTGATTGAAAGCTGTAAAATTAGTTTAACAGGATCAGTGTCCACCTTATACAAGATGATTTATAATGACATAGTATATCGGGATTTTCTGTACATTTTTTTAAGAATTGGTCACGATGGGTGTGATTTCCACAGTAACTGAAATGGTTTGGACTACTAAAATAACCTATAACTGACGCAGAATAAATCTACCACATCTAAGAACAAAGCTTAAATTGTGCTATTTTGATGTGAGACATGCACATCTCCAGGATACACAGTCATTAATGCACACAAGGTCACACTACGCTCAGCCTGTTGCTTCCATCTGACAGCGAATGAGCCTTCCCCTACCCTGGGCTTTTATACTGAACATTCCTAGTGACAGGCACACTGTGGCGTTTCTCTAGAATCCTTCATGTCCACGGTGGGTTCTACCAGCTGAGGTGGCCCAGTGCTATTTTTCATCCCAAGCAATCCAAGTAACAAATACAGATTCTGCATTTGAAGGGACCATCCAATCCTCCCCTTTCTCCAATAGCTACAGGCTGCCTCCTTGACAAGTGGGCTCCTGTCCCAGGGCACAAGCAATAAAAAACTTACCTTTTCCTTGGAGACAAAAGTTTTATTATCTTGCTTTTGCTTTAAATAAGACCGTGTCCAAAGGCAGTTGCTACAGGGCAGCTCTTCTATGACAATGCCAGTGAATTGCAGCTGCTATGCCAAATGCACCCATTCAGTGTGATGTTCGGATTGTGCTTCCAAGTGAAAATAATGGGAAGTAGGAACGTTGAGATGCATAGGTAGGTCATAGCACAGACAGATGTCTGGAGAGATTGCTTGACACTGGGACAATGGGCCTCTTTGGTGGGGGAAAAAATTTGCCCCTCCAGAACTTGTTTGTCCCTCTGTAATAGTTAAAGATGGCCTTAAAAGATAAGGTGTCCCTAGAGGATTGATTCATTTGGATCCTACCTCTCTCCGTTCCCATAGTTTCCAAGACAGGGTAGGCTGAAGATGGAGAGACTTAAAAGGGAATATCGGGAGTGCAATTTGTATTCTTAAAAAGTCTTGTAAATTCTTCATTTTGAGGTGGATTTTATTTCCTTCCCTCTTCTACTCTTGCTTACTTCTCTAAAAAAAAACAAAACAAAAGTCCCCAACAAAAAGCTACAGGATTAAATTGCTAAACAGTAATAAGTAAGGCCAACATTAAGATTTTCTATGCAGCCTTAATTGCAAGCTCTCGTGCATATTCATTATGATGCCATTATTCCTTATGTAACTAAAAGCTATATTTTTTTCACAGATCTTCCCCTTTTTTCTTTTAGCGACCTTACAGAGAGTAGAAGAGCATTATTTAAGGACACAAAAGGAAGTGCACTGAGGGTTTCTTTCACTGTGTAAAGAAACTGCAGCCTTTAACAATGAAGCAGTGCTGCTGAGATCCAGGATTCAGAACTTCTCCTGTCCTTGCCACAGATTCCTGCTATTGCCCAAAGCAAATCATTAATAATCTTTGTAAAGATTGCTTGTGATGTTGTTACTTCCTGTCCTGTTAGGAGCATGGGGAAGATCAGCCACTAATGCTTAGAAGTCACTCAAGAGAGTTAACCACCTTTATCCCCATCTTGGTAGAGAGACTAAATGATACACAGTGGGCAAGATGTTCAAACACGATGGATAGCCAAAAAAGGAAAAAAGGCTGAACATGTTATGTTTGTCATCACTGAACACTGAATAAGGCAGTCTGTAAGGATAAACAGTATCCACTAATGTCATAAAACATTTTGTCAAAATGCAGACACAAAAGTTGCTGAATTAGCACTGGCTTTTCATAGCTTTGGCATCTCTGGAGTTACAGCAAAGCTTTTTGAACATAGAAAAACCTGTGATGTGTGCCGCGCCAGATGCTCCTGTCACTAAAAGCAGCTTCAGTTTGCACGCATTGTGTAAAGTGCCTGAAGCTGTCTGAAGAACAACGGTGGAAAATTCTGTCTTTAAATGTCTGCTTTCTGCCAGTGAAACTACAGCAAAGCAGTTCCTGTGCCTTCAGTAGCAACTTCCATGCTTCTTCTTCCTTTACAAAGACCACCCTCCATCAAATCTGCAAGCAAGTTGAGGAACACATTAGGGACAGAATAACTTTTGGTTCACAGCATATTCTTGCTGGGGCTTAAAACTTAACAGGAGTGGAAAGATAAACATGAAGCAACCACAGCTGACTTTCTGCAGCTTCTGCCCAGGCAAATCGAACAGTCTATACAATTTTGCATCTTAAACTTTGGGGTTTTTTTCAGTGCATGCAACAAGAAAGGACAAACGTGTCAAAGTCTTCAATTCCCCATTCTGATTCTCTGTTCATATGATGCAGTGTGATCGGCTATGCCATTTCTTGCAAATAAGACTTGTGATTCAGCCAGAGAAACAATTTATTTGATTTTCAGTGTAATAAAATATTTTTCATTTAGATGCATTACAAGCTTTTGTATCTGAAAGTGTTAGCAAATATATCAGTAAGAGATAAACAAGACACTTAAGTGCTGTAGCATTTTAGAAACTTTTAAATAAAAACATGTTTCTGGAAAACCAGTGCTGTATTCACATTACCCTTGGACTGTAGAACCGGGGGTGGGGTGGGGTGTGTATGTATATTTACATAAAAGACCGTTGAGCAATGTAAGCCAAATCCTAACTGGTATTTGGATCCCGTTCATTACTTTTGACACCCATCTAGTGGACACTACGCAGTATCACAGGATAAAATTGCTGTGACAACAGTCATGTGCAAGTCCTGCACGTACTTGTACTTGCTGGTGCAAACCACAGGGCCTTTCCCAACGGACGAAACTGCAGTTTTATCTAATAGACTTCTAAATTTTAAAAAATCTCTGTTTTATAATCTGACGGTGAAATCATTCACAGAACCCTGCCTTAGTTTCTGACTGTGAGAAATAAGACTGGTAATAAATTATTCATATCATGTCTGCAAATGGTGGGTGAACAAAATAAAACAAATTTTCAGACAAAATCACGTGGTCCTTTCATCTGATAAAATACTTTTCAATCAGTTGAATAATCAAGTCCACTGTTAAAGAAAACAATTTAATAGTCACTCCTTATGCAAAATTTTCCTGCTGAGAGATGGACTTACATCGCCCTTCATTTATTTCTATCCCACTTTTAGCTTTTGCTTTAGAGCTTTCAGGCAAGTGTATATATATTTGAAATGATACTGCCATTGCAAGTTAGTCTTAATGAGCACAGGAATAAACAATCCTATTTTACTTAAAATTGCATGAAAGATCTGCCCTTAATAGAGAAACAAAACATATAGACTGTGTATTGTTTAGAACGCTATGTGTTCCTTCAGGTGTTTAAAGAAAAAAATATTTTATTTAGGCAATTAAATAGAAGTGTTAGGAAATATGGATATTATGAGCTCATAGATGTTCCAAACACTTCATTGGTATCGTGAGTATTTTCTGCTCCTGGAATACTCAGGAATTCAAACTCAAAAGATACTGATTGCAAGTGAGCAGTAGCAGTCATGCTAGTACTAATGCCAATATCGTTAGTAATTTATGGCAGTATAAGATGAAAAATATGTTTTATTGTAGTATTCATGCTATCTTGCCCTTTACAATATGGTGGGGGTGGGATTTTTTGTTTTTGTTTTTGTTTTTGTTTTTGTTTTTTGTGTGAGCAGATCTCACAATGATCAATGAATAGGGAAAATGAAAGGCAGAAAGGAGCTTTGTGTTGTCCAAGATCACCCAGCAGGCTCGTGGCAGAGCTCTCATTTGATGTCTTAAGATTAAGCTTCGTTAACTTTGAGATTGGTAATGTCGTGTAGTAGAAGCACATTTGAGGACACAGAAAAAATATTCAGGCATAATGAAAATAAATTAAATTTGGGAAGAAGTATATGTATTAGGATTTACTGACAGTGAATTGTTCTGAAAACTAAAGTGAAAAGAGGATTAAATTGCTAAGGTCTCTTGAAGTTTAATACCATTTTCTGAATAGTTTTTTGAAAAATAAAACAAAATATTTTGCTTGCATTCAAACTGTGAAAGGTGAATATAAAAGAATTAATATAGTTTGAGAGCCAAAGAAAGCTTTCAGTTCCAGGAATATGTGCAAAGTAACAATGAAATGAAAAAAGACATGAAACTAAGGCCCATTCTCTGCCAGGCAATGTGAATCTCTGTCAAAATAGGCAATATATGTTTCTTTGATTAGTTCATTTAACAAAGAAAAACAGGCCATGAGAATGGCCTTCAGTAAAACATTAAAGCGGCAACCTCACTGCAACCTCAGATCAATGGTAGATGACGGCAAGAACAAGCTAGTGCAGAGAGTAGCTTGTACCTGCTGTGACACCTGTGCCAGGCTGAAGTCTAATCAACAGCTAAATTTTACTGAATATTTTCTCTTCCAGTGTCATTAGATATAATTGAAAACCAGTAGATGTCCTTCACATGAACACTGATTTCAAAATTAGTCCTTCAGATGGGTTCAATACAAATACATATTCTGATGCTAACACTTAGCCATGTTTAAAAAAATCATGTTAAAGATCTTCTGTTCATCCCTTATTCCCAAATGCTGTAGCAGTATTATTTAAGTTCCCATCAGTATGGCAAATAGTAATTGTAAAGTAGTTATAAGCCAAGGTACATGCACACCTTGCCTACTATGTTGTAAAACAAAAGCCAATCTTTTGATTTTATAGACACAGCCAAATAGGGAAACAAAAGTCATCTTCCACTTCTCACTGGATAAAATTGTTCCATCTCATCAGATGGAGACATAATCTTGTTAATCCACACATTTGTAACCTCTGAGATTGTAGACAATACATTAAGTCTAAAAACAGAGCCACATGTTCCAAAAAGACACCATATGGCACCAAACGTAGCTGTTGGGCTGCTAAGCAATACAGGTTGCCATAAGCATGTCATCCCACCACTGCCCGCCCTACACTAGTTTCTAACTGATTGCAGACTCCCATTCGAGGTCTTTGCACTGATTTTCAAGTTCTTTGCACTGATTTTCAAGCTCTTTGTGGAAACGTCACAGACTATGTGAAAGAGAATCTTCTCTCTTCTTCTCTTTCTTTCAGCCTCTCATGATGGCAGTGTTGCCTAGGAATGATAAGCCTGTTTACCACTCAATACCAAATAAAATAGCTAGAAGTGCTGGATCTAAACTGTGTGGTTCAAAGACACAAACAGCTACTGAAGTCACATTGCTTAGCAGTAAGCAAAGAACTTACTTCTTCGATCTGGTTGTAAAGTAGCAACTGTAATGGATGCAAACATGCCCAAGCACACACATACACCTTAATACCACACCAGAGCTTTGTTTATTAAGATAAAACAAAATAATGTTCTTGAAATATTTGGATAGTGATAAAATATTAAGGTTGGGTACTCATTAACAAAAGAGCTCTCAACTACCTCAACAGTAGGAGACAGGATAGTGACAGTCCAGCAGCTCAGGAGATATGGGGCCTAAGGAAGAAAACAATGAAACATCATGTTTCCTCAGGTGTAGAGCTCATGAATACTCTACATGCAGAGAATCGTAATAGTTTCCTGTATTCCTAATAGTGGATTTTATCTATCCAATTTATTTTCCTTCAGACTTGTTCTTTTTGGTTATCAGAAGTTTTAAAGTATATTGCTTGTGTGCCCTTGGTTTTTGGCTTAACAGTGGACTTGATCAGGTCTTTATTTTCCCATTATTATCAAGAAGCAATTAAGTAGTGATAAATTTGTCAGAAGAGTGTTTACTACTTTCAAATTCTTATGTCAATGACATAAATTTTTCTTCTTTCTTCTTGCAGTTTCGATGTAGACAATGGTACATCATCGGGACGAAGTCCCTTGGATCCCATGACGAGCCCTGGATCAGGGCTAATTCTTCAGGCAAATTTTGTCCACAGTCAACGCAGGGAGTCTTTCCTTTACCGGTCAGACAGCGACTATGACCTGTCTCCAAAGTCCATGTCCAGGAACTCCTCCATTGCCAGTGATATGTAAGTACATTATAAAATACTTTTAGCCTGTGTTTTGTCCTCTGTCTTAAGATTTTTCAAGCCACAAGAAATACCTTTTAAAAATCAAAGACAGTAATCACTTACTCTACTGAAGTAAGGGATAATTGTGTGTTTATTTATTTAATGATGCTTGAACTTTATTCTGCAATTTTCTTAAAGTAAGTATATCATGTGAGTGTACTTAATGTGTTTATGCACTTTATTAGCTTTGACAGAATAGTGAAGACACTCAATACCATTGTATCAAAACACTAAGGAGAACTCTGATTTCCTGACTGTTAAGTTCTTTTCAAAAGAAATGATGCAAACTCAATTTCTGCTTCTTAATGTTCTTAAGAAAAAGATTCCATTTATTTGCATCAGGTATTTTAAGAGTTTTAGAGAAAAGATTTACCAGTTGGAAGAAATTAATAAATTAATGAGAAGCAAAAATTATTTGAAATACCCTTTTAACTAAAAGGCAAAATTTTAATAAAAAAACTTTGGAAAGTTATTCTTTCACTCTCTCGCTAGTCTTCTGTGATGTGTATATTTTCTGCTACAGGATCACACTTTTCAAATATGTACAGACCACAGGTTACACGGTAGTGGAAGTCAGATGCAAATCTCTTGCTTATTTGTAAGACACTAAAAGCGTGTCTAGCATCTAGTCACTTCTAAGTAGTAGAAATAGAGTACTAATTTAAAAAAAATGTTTTTTAATCAGGCAAAACCCAATCAATATCCTGTTTAAAAAAGAAGAAAGTATGCACAACAAAGGAAAAAGCTTTTCATTGTAATGAGTGAAATTTCACCTGATATTTAAGTTGCAGTAATTATAATTCAACATTCCTATTTTCAGCCTACGTACTATTTTTAGAAATGTTGATTAGTCCATCTAATTATGGCTCTTTTTCTATGTAAGTGTCAAAATGAGAAAAATTCATGCCTTTACAGAGAGTTTGTGTAAGGTCCATACCTCAGTTGAGCCTCGTACTTTGAAGTACTTAGTAAGCTTTGTGCCCAGTGTAGACCAATTTTGGTTGAGACAAAATGACTAAGAAAGAGGCCAATCCATCTTGCCTTGTCTTAAAGAAAAGCATATTTCCCTTGCAAATAATCACCCCCTTCCAGCAAATCTTCCTCTGACAGATAACCTTTCTTTTAGATGGACAAGAGTCAATCTTCTAGTTTAGCACCTGTGCCAGGATACTTTTTAGAAAGATTTTTATGTTCAGAGGGGCAATCTAGGTCACTGTGTTGCTTATATGAGTCATTCCCAATTAAGAATTCAATTAGTGTCCATCCTTGAACTCGTAATTCACTTCTGCATTTCCTAGACTTCTGGGTAATATTCAGCACACGGCAGTAAATTGGATAAAGAACTGAATTACTGAAACACTAAGCACACTTTTTCCTTTTGATATTTGTATCTATTGTTCCTTTCAAAATTTTCGTAAAACACATCTGCATATAAAATATATTAGACCTTACATCTAGATAGATTTTCAGAATCTCCTGTCACAGAGAAGCTGTTGTACTAAGGTAGATATTCATGTCATTGTTTAGTGTGGGAGTACATTAGCAAATGTAAAAGGCAAGTTGTTTTAACCATGGGGTATTATTCATATCTCAGTAAGCCGAACTATAATGTCACAGAAATGAAGTAAAAGAGAAGCAAGGAATGAAAGAGGAGAAAGTTAAAAAAGATAAAATGGTGAGGAAAAAGAAAAAAATACCACAAAGCTCTGTATATATGGGTTCAAGGAGAAACTGTATGTGCTCATGGAAGGGAAAGCCACTGAAAATTGTTACAATAGAAAAACCACTGCGGTTCAGGACATTCCTAAATGTGGTGGAGGCTGTAAGAGTTGTCAGGGGAAGTAATACACAAATTTTAGATTACTCCCAAATTATCCTATTTCCCTTTTGTATTTATATACATGCTTAATTTTAGGTATTGCATGTTTCTTAAGTATGAGCGAAGTGTATTACAAAAGATTCACGTAATTTAGGTAGTGCAGGTGAATTGTAACTGTACATAACAGTTTAACGTAGAATCTCGTGATTCTTCAGTACTTGAGTTATCAACCTCAATATTCACTTTGTAAAGCAAAATACAAAGAAAAAGGCATGCATCTTGTATTTGAACAGAATATATCATAAAGATTTCTCTAATTTCCATTAATCTCAAATAGTGTACTTACAATAATACATTCCACTTCAGCAGGACCAGATGAAACAAACAAAACTTCAAGTTTTAAATTCAAATATATAAATATATTAAAAATATATCAAAATATCTAAAAAAATATATACCTTAAAATATAAATATTTAAAAATATAACTCTATAAAAATGTCATGATAGAAGACAGCCACTGGATGGCAGTGTTAACATACTGAATTCATCATTCTGTTATTATTGTATGCACAGCTCCAACTGAGGAAGGGAACACAGTCATGCTCGGTTCTTTGCAAACCCAAGATAAAAAGATGAGCTCTGCCACAACTTCAAGTCAAAGCATCAAATGACAATCAAGAAACTAATATAGTCAGATATTAACCCCAGGCGAAGATACAACATGAGTCCTTATGCCCAAAGCAGTAAACCTCACAGAGCAACCAAGGGGAGTTTAATTCAGTGAGTTGAGATGGAAAGTAACAGAACAGAGAAGGGGAAAGCTTTTTAAAATCAGAAGGATTAAAGTATATTTTTAAATGAAGAGCCAGATTAGCTACGGAAAAGAATAAAAGACAGGATGAGTGCAAGGCCGCTCAGATAAGAGAAGGTTAGTGGGACTAATGTGGGTGCAGTTATGGCACTGAAAGAGGCAGGAAAAGCAGCTGTATGGTAAGAAAGGAAAAACAAATAAAAAGAAGTGGGAGTCAGTAACATTTTTTCAATTATCTCTTGGAATAAATAGTATGGTCCTAGAGAGGAAAAAAGCAGAACATGGAGATCATATGAGGAGATGAGAAAAAGCCATTCAAGGCTGTAAAGTGGAGAGGCAGGTGGTTTAGACAGGAAGATGCATGGTCCAAGGCAGAAGAGCACAGATGCATTGTAAAGCCTGGCTATGGGATTTCCAGCAGGTAGGTGAGGATGTTCAAGAGAAATAGAAATGAGTGAACAAGCCAGTGAGGATGAGTGAGCCAATATGAGGAATTACAGGGCAGGATCTGTGACGAGAGACTAGAAAACAAATTCGAAGTGAAGCAGAACAAAGAACAGAAAATTTTAAAAAGTCCCCAACAGCACTATTGCAACACAGAGAAAAAAGGGAACAGAAGCTAGTTGAAAGATGAGAAAAATGATCAGTGTTGTACTGGAAGAATTGTCAGGTTTACATTTGAAGACATCAGTGAAGTAGGGAGCTTTGTGGGTGTCCTGCAGAGGTAGTTTGATTACTTAATACTCACCTGTTTGAACTGCTGTTGCTGCTCAGAACTTGCAAATGCAGGCAGAGGCAGAAGTGGTAACACTTGTTATCCCTTTCCTGCTGCGGGATCACTGCCCTGATTAAGATAGCATTAGTAGCAAATCTCAGTTTTAGCAAAAAATGGGTCTCTGACCAGGTTAAAAAGTGGTTTCTTCAGTGAAATCTTTAGCACTCTTACGAACACTAGAAAGAAGACAATAAGCAGTCCAGCAGCTGTGGCAGAGCCCATGTTTTAACCACTACTCTAAAGGAAGAAAAGCATGTGTAGTCCCTCTGTGATCCTGAAGAAGCAGACCAGAGTGTAGCAGGCCAGACCAGAGGACCAAGACACTCTTGCTACAGCAGTCTGTCTAAGCTCTGGTATGTCTTCTGAATGTATCTAGGGGAAAAACTATGTGACAATAAGCAATACTTAAGTCTACCCTTTTCCCATTTCCACAGGGTCACAGAAACAGCTTGGACGCAACATCCAGGTCTTTCCAGGACTTGGTCAACTGATCCTCACTCAGTAAAAAGTAGCTGGTGTGGGGAGTTTTATGGGCTTCTTTAGAGAGGCTCAGCACTCTTTGCTTGATCAGGTGAAATATCAATATAAGCTCTAATTAGTATAATTACACAAATATTGCTAATTTCTATTAAGCCTATTGTTTCCATCTCTCAAGCACCAGTACCCAGACAGGGGTCACCGACCACAGGGAACTGCAGCATTATTGGTCTGGTGATCTGCTAAATGGCCAAGCAGCCCCCAGTATACCCATTCCCCAAACTGGCCACCTACTACTCTTCTGCCAGTAGCTTCTGTAGACAGTAACATCCTTCTGCTGCTGTCCATGGTAAAACAAGTGTCAAGAGGATGCAATTCACTCCAGGATTTTTTCCCTATAACTGCAGTATTATCCTACCTTCTTCCAGAGGATGTGCTGCTCTGTAGACTGTATTTAAACATATCTGTAAAACTCGGCTCCATGTTTACCTAAAAAAAAAAAATTGAAAAATACTCTCTTGAATAATAAAACACAAATGTGGACTACTTTGGAACAAAAGGAACCTCTGTAGTCTGATAAACATGGATATTGACAAACAAAGAATTGTTTCGTTAGAATGAATTATGCCCTTCTTCAATAGCAGGGGAAACAGTTGTGGCATTTTTAATTTGTGTGGGTATTTTTTCCAAAATAAAGCCAAAATATTCTGTAATTTTGCAAAGAATAAAGAATATCAGAATTACTCTGGATGGAGAAGTCACCTTAAATAAAGGAAAATTCCAGTGTAGGGAGTTCCCTTATTTGTCAGTGACTGGCAGGTCTGGTCCTGATCTGAAGCTGCAAAAAGGCTGAAATATCCCTTTAACTGGCATGTGGAACAACTGCCAGGTGAGAATTTTTGAGCTCACACACGTTTCCCAGTTCTCAACAGTCTGCTTAGCTTTTAAAAAATTTCATTGTATTCAATCTGGATCAGATTCATAAAGGGAATGTACTTTAAAATAATGGCAGACAAAGATGGCAAACCTGGAGAGTTATTAAGGTTCATCTGAGCCTTTAATATGCCAATAAAATCATGAAATGAGGATATATTTTCTCATGTAGAACAGGAAGCCAATTTACTGGTGATACAGCTTATTCTTCTGTTTCTGAGACAAGAAGACCTGGATTTATTAATAAAATTCTGTGAGTACATATCTGAAGTTATGGGAAAAAAAAAACAAAAACTTTTTCCTGAAAGGTTATGGCCAAGACTTTAGGAGAGCAGAAAACACATGCAGTTATTGAGCAGAGTAATTGCACTCAGTTTAACAAATTAGAAATAATTGTCTTTCCACATAAACTACTGTTGAAATTCCTTATGATAAATCAGATTATTTTCTCAGAACCTGTGATATCACAGATATTACTGTCTGAAAAGAGCCAGTCAAACTTCAAAGTCCAACCTGCTTTAAAAAAAAATCTTTTAAGATGCATTTTCCATATGTGTTTCAGCTTAGAAAAAATTTTTAATGAGAAAATATATTAAATTGCTTGAGACATTTATTTGTCCATGAAGAGAAATGTACTTACGTGGCTTTAGGGAAAACAGGCCAATATTTTGCTTCATTGGGTTTTGACTTTTTGTTCTTAAGATCTTTTAAATTGTGTAAATCCATGTTCCTGCCTAAAGTAAGCTAAGTAATTAATAAGTCACTGAAAATCTTTTTTTGAGTTATAAACAAAAACATTTTGCAAAAATACCACTGTGTCCTTCCCAGCTGCTTGAGACATTTCACAAATGGAATCCAAACCAAAGAACTCAGTAACATCCAGCTTGCTTAAATTAAAATAAAGTTTCTGCTAACTTCATTTGTTGATCAGGAAAACAGTTATGTTGTAAAAAAAAAAGATAATATTTTCAGTTGCGAAGGCTTCCTTTGAAATGCTTTTTAATTTAGTAGATTCTGAGGTGTTCTAATACACCTTTATATGATTGTTGAACCAGGATTTTTTTTTATGAAACACAAACTGATTTTATCTTCTGTTCAGACATTACAGAATCATTACTGGGTTTATGTCCAAATGGTAAGACTTAATCGTTTTTCAAATACAGCTTTCAGTTGTTAAAGACATCACTTCCCCTTCAAACACTTATCATGTCAAGCTTATTTTTTTCCCTCTTCTGGAAATAATGGGTGTTTGAAACAAAATGGTAAGTTACTGCTCCTGTGCTAAACAAAGCAAACTTCTTTCCTAAACCTCTTCAGTCGAAGGTGGCATGTTATTAAAAACATGGTATCAAAACTGATTCTTAGCTGGGATTGCAGCCACATTACACCACCAGTCATCTCTGGGTTTGCTACGCAGATCTGCAGTGGAGGGGAGGGAGGATGAGTATTTTATATGTGCACATGTGCACACAGTACTGAACGATGGAAGCAGTGTGGAGAAAGGGAACTTTGTAAAGAGGGACTTGAATGTCTTTGAGGATGCCTCTTAGACTCTTTTTCCAGCTCAGTATCACCTCGTGCACAGGCTGAATTTCACAACCCAGGAGAATATTTCTTCTTATTTTACCCCTCGGGGCACAAGCAACGGTCCATATGCTTGCAGTGGCACTAATGCTGTGTCAGCTGAAGAGTTTGTTCCCTGAAAAATGGACAGTCTGAAATTCTGATGGCTTTGCCTTGTTTTTCTTGATGTTTTCTTGTTTCTTCACATATACATACATTTAGAGGTCTTTCAATTTGGTTAGGGAACACTTTTTGCTAAACCTTGAAGATGAGTCAATCTTCCTGTGGCTGGTTGAGATCAAACTCACTCAGGCTGCGATGTTACCTTGTGTAGGTGCTGTTCTCAGCAGCTCTGCTCTCATGCCTTTTAGAGAGGAAATCTTTCTGCCTGCATCAGTAGGAGATTCATATGGAAAGTCACATATTCTTCAGAAGTAACACATTCATATCAGTGCTCTACACTTCATCATACAGGGCAGAGACAAGCAAGCAACCAAATGTCTGCTGCTAAAAAGCAGTTCAAGGTAATACATTTCATTTTCGTTTGCAACAAGCTAAGAGTTTATATGTGTCAGCTAATGCAATCAGAACTGATTAATAGTAACTCATTAAGCAGCACTAACTTGATTGCTTCCAGTCATGTGTGCACACCCACTCACTAATTTTTTCTAACCTGAGCAGAAAACAAACCTATTCTTCAGTCACTGATGCTGGTTTGTTTTACAACCTTGCTTAGAGTTAAATGATGTTTTTCTGTTGTATGAACAGTCCCAACAACGGTACTGCTGAATTGGCCTGGACTCGTCTGATTGAGTTCAGCTCTGTTCTGGTTCAAAGTCCTACATCCTCTGGTTTAATCCAGCCTCTCCTTCAACACACAAACCAAACCCCAGCACTGCAGTGGCTTGTTTTCCCTTGCCATTCCCTCAGTGACCCCCAGGCAGGCTGCAGAAGGAAAACTACCTATGCCACAGAAACACTCTGGAAATTCCATGCTCTGTTCTCTTTAGGACTGAATAGTTCTATCAGACTGATGGCAGGCCAGTTGCTGAGAGTCATCTCCCATTCCTCTGTCATCTAAATGGTCTGCTATATTATGGTTGGATTAAAGAATTGAAGCTGGGTGGACGTTTGGGACAATATGATACAGGTGATTTCTTGAGTTGTCCTGTGTTTTCATATCTTGCACATCATGCTGGCATCCTTCTGTGATGGCCCATTACATCATTACCTAGATGATATCGTCAGGCAGATTAACCTAGTCAGATGTGCAAGTGCAGTCTCTTTGGAAAACATCTAAGCACAAGAGACCTCAATCTTCCTTGAACCTTCCAAAGGTGCTATGGATAGAAGTCTGATAGTGTTCCTATAGCATATTATATGGAATGGGGAAAAACTAATACTTTCCATTCTTTGAGTTTGTCCACTGATCCTGATTCCAGCCCATCCAGCAATCCTCAATGAAGCTGCTGAATTTGATGGGTCATTGTTCGGATCACCATCACTGAGACATAGTTAGCTGCCCTTGTCAACCAGCAAAGTTGTTTCTAGTCTGCTTGAAAGCACAAGTGCTGTGACATGATACTAGTGATGCACAGTAAGGTACACAGATAACCAGAAAGCACTTCTTGATACTGCCTGGATTAAGTCTCAAAATACTCATTTAAAAAAAATGCCTTAATATTCAGTGTTCCTTTTCAGTCTTTAGTCTGTATCTTTCCAAGTACTGAGAAAGCTCCTTACCTTGGGTGCTAATCCAGTTCAACTGGAAGTAAGGTAATTTGGGTAGTCTAACACTGATGACTTCAACAGAGCAGACTCCAAGTATTCAAAGGCTTCTTTCAAGCCTAGTAAAATGTATTTTGAGGAACTGACATGCTAAAAAGGTGGCATGAAAAAAGTACTTCCTTGTACAAAATATCTATTATACCTGGAAAGCTCCAGGTACGTCAGTGCATGGCATAGCTTGGTGTGTATTAGCCATGTGTAATAATTCATGCTTGTTTTCAGCTGCCTTTTGGTTCTCTGGTCATAAGGCACCAAGAATTGTTTTCTTCATCAATATGCCATAGTGGAGTAACTTGATTTGTGCTCCATATGGAGTTAATTGGGGTGTTTGGAAACACACACATATGAAGTATTTGCTAGTGAGATTTATGCTAGAGAAATTATTTTTCCCTTTGATGTGTCTTCCTAAGTCTAACTTGTTTAGTCAAATAGTCCAATGAGAACTACTATAACCAGACTTTCTTTTGGCTGAGATAATGGATGTCTCAGGGACTGCGGCTTTTCTGAGCCAATCCTCTTCTATCTGGTTAAGTTCGGTCGAAATTAAGTAGAAAGAACTCTCCAGAACTCCTAATATTATAGCAATACTTTTGACTAATTAGGGCAAGCTCTGTTGCTGTATTAGAAGTATCAAGAGGACATAACTGCACGGTGTTATAGAAAAATGTGGTGTTCAGAAACACTCAGACAATAGCTGACAAGAGTCTGCTTCATTCAGGGTCTAATTTCGTCTACTGTGTGGTAGAACAAGTGGTTTCAAGTAGCTCTTTGTAAAAATCCTTTAAGGTACATGTTCCCAGAATTAAAGAAGTGCTGTGGGAAAAACAACCCCCTCCTCTGTAGCTCATGACTCCATCAACAATTTCAATTGCTTGCTCTCTCAACCCTAAATCCCAACCTGCCCACAGTGTCGTAGTCTCTAGCCTTAGATGCCTGATCATCCCCCAAATGGCTCTCAGCCTTTCAGTGAGATGGAAATCACTGACAAGCCACGGACTCTCTGGGAAAAGCTGTAAGTCTGTCTCTGTCACACCCCATAATGTGGGCACAACATTGAGACGTGCCTCTTATCCCCATTCAGCCTTAGCTTTTGGAGCCAGGACTTATATTTGGACTACAAAATTGGTTTTGAAGTCTTTAGAAATTTAGGTGACATGACTTAAGCACTATTCCTGAAGAATAAATTAACTTGGAGCACTGTGATTTCAGCCTCCACAAAATCAGTATTGCAAACCAGCCCCTTTGGATTCTCCAAATGTGGATGATGATAAAGTGCAAACTGCATGCAGCAGCCAACCACCCCTCCCGAGCACTGTCCTTAGAGCACAGCTTCTGCTGATTAGTATCATTACATGATGTTTCCATTACTCTATCATAGTGCAATGTAGAATCAGATTTCATTGTTGTTAAAATCTGAACCTGAGCAGCATGCATATTTTCATGATTCCTAATTCATGTGTTCTTTGTGTTTATTTGACTTCTATAAAATGCGATGGGGGCAGAAAAAAAAAAATCCTAGCAAATAGGGTAAACAATCACTTCACACTCTGTTCTCCATTTGTGGTTTTGCACATGGTATATTTGTATTTCAGCATATTTGCAAGCAAAACACAAATGTCTCATCTAAATTGCATTTATAGCATGTTATTGGACAGTAAGTCTGAATCAGCCTTGTGTACAGAAATGAATGGATGTCATGTTTAATCCAAATTTAGATGTTTACACTGAAAAAGGAGGCTGCAATAGATTTTTCTGGTTCAAACAGAAGACAACTTTCATGTTCTTTTCTATTTTGTATGTTGTGTGTAGACAGTATGGATTTTCCCTTGCTTTTATGTTTGCTATGCTTCTATGTTAAAAAAAAAAAAACAAAAACAAAAACAAAAAAACACAACAACCAAAAAACCACACAAAAAAACCCCAACCAACCAACCAAACAAACAAAAAAAACAAAAACCCAGACAAAAGTACAACTGTGTAAAAATTGAGTCAATTCTTGTGAAAATGTGACAAAAGCCTTCGTTCTTGCTGTGGTGTACATTTCAGGGATTCCAGACAGACACTGTGCACTAGGCTTTTCAAAGTCTGTTGGCAGCTTTATTCTTTCAAATAAGCTCTGTCCCAGGATTGTAGCCAGAGAATCCAACACAGACTTAAAGCCTGACCCACATCCTCAGCCAATTCTTATCCTGGGGAAATAAGTGAGTTTTTCATTCAAACAGAGGAGTGTGACAAACTAATATGATCATATTTTAAACTGGTACAAAGCATTAGGATTCTTTCCACTAGTCTTCCAATTTATCCTATAAAAATTGTATCAAGGTTAACTAGGAATTTTATTTTGACTATATCTTGTCTGTGAAAAGGTATATGTCAAACTGGTGTAAATACGTTTTGTACATTCCCCCCCCCCCCCCTCTATTTAGACAGAGCTCTTATTTATCCTGTTTATGTCTCCCATCTGCAGTGTGTGTCCTCAAGACTACTCACTGGGTATTCTTCATGTGTGTCTAGAAAGTCTTAATCTGAGTTTACTGTGTGGCCTTTACAAAGACAAACCTTATTCAGGACCTTCCTGGTGAAGCTCCACACTGGCAAGTGCAGACTCAATGTTCCTCGTGATCTTTAAGGTCTGGGACTCACTTCTTAATTGGTACCTTGACTTTTTTCTGACCACATTAAAAAATACCCTCTCTTTTTTAACTGTATCCTAGCAGGTCTGCAGAATGACTCTCTAGCTACTCTTATTAGATGACTATATTAAATTATCCCAACTTAACTAACAAATAAAAGTTATGGACTCTTTCTATCCTTGTATTACTCTTCCTGCCTGCTTCTCTGTCTGCCCATGCATGCACCTCTAAGTTCCTTTTTAGTGGGGGCAAAGTTAATTACTGTTCTGTAATTGGGATAGAAGAAACAACATCAATCTTGAGGAAAGGAAGCAGAATTTTGTACTTTTTATTTGGCAACAGTCAGCTGAACATGTTCGTCTAATTTCTGATTTAGCATAGCACTCTTCTCCATGGTGGGGACCATCATAGGTTATATGGGGCGAATTCAAGTATGTCCCATAGGAAAGGTTAAGAAGGAAAACCCAGAAAATTGGCAGAAGGCCAGGCTTCATCATTTTGACATGGTAAATAACTTGCAATAAGTTACATAATCTTTAGTCTGCTAATAGAAATTTGGCCTATATTTTATGTAATATCGATTCATGTTATGTGGACTGTTGGGTGCTATAGCAGTCTTTTTCTGATGGTGGTAGATGTGATAATTTTAAATTTTGGGGCTGTTTTAAAATTATTCTGCTTTCAAATCTGTCTTTCCATTAAAAAAAATGAAGATGTGAACAAGTATGGCAGGCATTCTAGTTAACGGAGTCTAACACTGATGTGAACAATTTCTTCTAACCTTAAGGGTTAACAGCTCTGTCTATATGTAGAAACTTGTGATATATTGCACAGGGTTTACACTGCATCTTGCTGCTTCTGTATATAGATGTGTGGCACTGCCCTGTCCAGAATCCAGAGAGAATCATCTATCAGCTTCCATATCATCTGAAAAGACAACATCAGGACACTTACATCTTGTAGTGTTTACTACATCACGGTACACTGTAGATCAATGGCACTTTGCTTGAATCATACGTTCTTGCACTTCTGTACAAAAAATAATATATCCACTTTAGACATACCTGCTCCCTTTTTGAGCACTCTCACCTTTTCCAGATTTCCTGATCCAAGGTGGATTAAAGATTACTCACCGCACTGTACAATTGCTTTTCTATTCAAGTGTGTCTGGTGGGTGCTAAACTACTTTGTGAAAGCTGTCAATATCTGTACTTTCAGTATCACACTTTCACCAAAATAATTATAATTTCTGGAATTGTTGCTCTTGACACAAGAGGCATTTGAAAAGTGAAAATTATATCCTGGGTTGATTTCAGTACATTAAATTAATATTTAATAATTTCTCTAAAAAATAAAAAGCTACAGTATTTTATCAGTGTTCTCCAATGAAATGCAGTCCAGCAAGCACTCAAGAACAAAGTCTGAAAATTAGAGGAGTGGGGTCATGCTCTTTTACAAAAAAGAAAAAAACCTCCAGGGCAGATAGATGTATTTGTCTCCTAAAAGTGCCTCAACATTCAAGGCATGGCAAACAGGGGCACTGAACGGGAAGGGGAGCAAGAAAGTACCACCTCCAGTAAGGAAGTCCACCAGAGATTTTGAGAAGAAGGACCATCCTATTTTCACAGTTTCGCCAGTCTGCATTTTGACAGTTAATAACTATGTTATAGCAGTTGTCTGGAAATTTGAAGCGCTAATGAATATTTTGTGCATTTGTGTCATACGTTGGGCATTCAGTGTCTGTCACCGACAGATCTAGCTCTATTCTGTCTTATTTACAGGTAGAAACAATTTAATATTGTTGTTCTTCATCCAGTGCTGCTGCTACTTGTAAAACTTTCTATCTCCAGAATTCTGCCCCTTCATCGTTTCCAAATGTGGGAATTAGACTTAGATTAGTAAAAAATGAGTTTTCATATTAATTTTAGAAATGGTTTCTGTGCAGAATTTGATTGCTCAGAAAACACACTCATTTCTCAGAATTTGCTCAACCCTTTGTTTGTTTTTTGCCTAAACAACCTGAGTAACAGATAAAGTGAGTAGGCATGAGGAGGACAGGCAAATAATTTACTTGAGGCTTTAGGCTCTTCCATCTTTGCACAAGTCATTCAGATGACTAACACAGGATTCCTCGCGCTACACAGCTGTGCCTCCTTTAAGTGTCAAAACAAGAGAACATGGAGTAGCTATACGCAAATAGCAAAAATAATCTTTATAAAAGGAAAGAAATTAACAGATTTTATTGAGAAACAGGTAAGCCAGCTGTTACACAGCAGATAATACCATTTCACAGAATTTGAAGACAAAGAGCATAATTTTTCTGGAAGTGAGGTAGCATACATATTCACACTATGGCTCTTCAAGCGGAGAACAGGAAAGGAAAAGATGGATGTGGCTTATCTTCTGCTGAAGCCTTTGTGTATCTGTGTAACTCATTAAGCAATCCTGGTCAGAAATGATAGTCTAAGGCATTTTCTGATGTTTTCATGACCCAGTGAAAACATGAAGAGGTACTAAACCCAGCTGGTCATTAACTCCCCTCTTAATGTCCTGGGCTGATTCATGATGTCTATAATAACCAAATCAATTTGGCTTCACTGGTCAATTAAAGCCTCTGAGGTCCTCCTGTGTTGCCATGTTTCTTCTCATTTGGTGTGAGAATCAGGCTTACATGCTTTCCGTCCAGGCTGAGACTCTGGTTTCACCTGAAGTGCAAACTTGTTCCACAGAGTCTGTAAAACGCCATTTCTCTCTTTCAACTAGCAGGAACAAAAGAGATGGTAATAAAAAACAGCTACACAGATATTAAGCATTATCATTTTGAATATTGGGGAGTTTTGTTTCATCCTTACTAACTGCTGTTTTATTTAGGTTCTTATAGAAACTCAAACACAATCATATTTCTCCATTTATCAGTCTTTTTCTGATTACATTTTCATGTATTTGAAATCTATTGTTAAATATATATATATGAGTATATATATATGCTAAACCTTAGTTTATAGTATATATATGTTATATATATATATATAAGTATATAGCTATTAATAGTATATATATTTTATATATATATAAGTATATTGGTATATATATATATATGCTAAACCTTAAATAACATTAGAATAGCACAAAAGCAATGATAATTCCTGCTGAAACCTGCAACTTGCAACTCAAGAAATTCACTGTAGACAAATACAGGAGAATTAAAAACAGAATCATACTGGATTTATGTCAGGAAAATTTGTTTTCATCTTGATTGCTGCCATATGCCATATATGATAACTGAAAACTCCCCCTGTCCCCGTGGTCCTCTGGAGGGGTCTGACTCCATATCCTAAGTGCTACAGATGCTACTCTTAAGCTCAACAGCCCTTCAGCCTACTTACATTTACAAGACTGTATTTTTTGGACATGGCTTCCAGTAGCAGATTTTGGTGCCAGAGCAAAGGAACCCCTCTTTTCCTTTCTCACCTAGAGTGTGTCATACTAGCACCTTGCCCATACATCACCCCATGGTGTGGGTGAGGTTGCCAGAGCAACATCACACACTCAGTCACACACCCTATAGCTACAGAAGTGTGTCAGTTTGAAAGTTTTACTAGGTTCTGGGATGTGGTGCCCAGCCGTCTGCAGTCACTCATCCATCCAGTGCTCACAAACCTGCTAGTAACCCTTAATGGGGTTGCTTTTGGTATTTTCACCTCCATCCTTTGGGATGAAATCTCTGCAGGTCGGTCTGGGCAGTCAGTCACCTGCCCAACTGGCAGAGCAGAAACCATCTGGTTCATCAGCCATCCCATAGACATGCCAGGCAGTTGGGCAGTAATTGATACTTACTTTTCAAAGAATGTGTAGAGCTGCAGTAGTGAGTAACTGCAGAATAAATCTGGAATTAACTATAGTGCATCATAAAACCTGGTTTTCTTTCTGTTGAAGCAGTGTGATAAGTTTTCACTAATACCTAACTTAAAACTCTGCTCATTTTTTCAGACATGGAGATGACTTGATTGTGACACCATTTGCTCAGGTAGGCACAGTTTTGCCATATTTCTTACACAATCTTGCAATTTAAAGGCTAAATGTCCAAACCATCTGTTTTCCGTCATTTATAAGATATATTTGCTTGAAATAGGAAAAAACTGTTTAAACAGAAAATCATAAACTTCTCACTCTTGTTATCTGTACCTCTTTTTCAATGCTTTTATATTATCTGAAAAGTTGAAGTGCAACAGCACGTTAAACACCTTTGACTGATCTCTTCAAATATCATAGCAGACAGTCATGATAAAGAGCAAATCTGTGCTGTTACTCTCCTGCTTTTTACAATTACAATTTCTCCTTTTGAACATCTTTGATTCATTCAGTACAGGGTAATTTTTAGATGTGAGGTGAGTGTTACCCAGAATACTGACGTTCCTTTATATAAGCATCCCTATTTGTTTGGTTTTTTCTGTTTTATAAAATACCAGTTCAAAAGTCTATATCGTTTAGATCTCCACAATTTAGAAACTCCACAATTTTTAGCAGTAGAGCTGTCTTACCATGTATGAAGAGTTAACATTGATAGTCCTTAAACTCAGGATGATAGGTTTTACCCTGTAATAGATAGGAATGAAACTTAATTCGGTGCAAGTACAGGAGGCAAAAAAAATCTGGAAGTCATATGTGAATAAAGGTAAATGGAAAGAGAAAGACTGAGTCACACAGCAGTCTAAAATAAAAATAAGGTGTCCAACTTGAGTATGAATATGCAGGTTGCTTTGGTCTAATAAGCTGTTAAAACAATTATTATAAATTTAATAAGTTATTATACTTTTAATTATATTGTAAAAGGATACAGTGTTTATAAGACTCTCTGATCAAGTCCTTAGTATGAAGAATACCATAATCTTTTATAAGCAGAGAAAAAATTAAGCCAGGGCTTTTTCTAAGAATACTTTAAGATCTCTTGAATGGTAAATATACTCCAACAATAATGGGAGAGTAGAAATTACAGAAAAAAAACAAAGGAAAAAGAACAATGAAACCACTTCTGGTTTTAGTTCCTCAGGAAAAATAAAAACCCTAACTCTTGAGCGCATTAGAAATAGAAATTGTATGGTGGTCAGGCAATCCAATAATATTTACTATAGCTGAGTTCATGTTCACTGTCATCTGAATTTTTATTACAAATTATGCCACAGAGGTAAGTCAATTCAGTATGCCTGGAAAACCAGCAAATATTACACCCCATTTACAGATTTTTTTTTTTTTTTTCCGGTTCAAAACACCCTATTTGTTTTAAGGGCAGTTTTGGGTTCTTGTTGTTGCTGATCGATGTGCTTCAGCAATTAAAGGAGGAGCAGTTGAATGTTATTGCTACTTGCACCAAGGTGCTGTAATTGATTATTTGAGAGCTTTTAGTATTTCAGTGCAAACCCTGTTAAATCAACCTGTTTTCATCTGCATTGAACAGGAGAAAGAGCACTCACATGGTGAGTTTTCACATATCACATTCCCTGACACAGGGAGAATTGAGATGCAGTTGAGCGAGTGTGCCTAATAGAGGAGAAGTGACATATGATTAGACTCTTAGGAAAAATGTAGCCCTTATCTAAAAATGATTAGAATATGCAAAATCCCATCTCCCAGTGTAGCCTCCTCACAGACTGTATCTGCAACTATGCACAAGGCCGGTGCCTCTGAGTTATGTTACCAGTATTAGGACCTCACTCAGGACTTTGGAAATTAGATCCAATGTTCCAGCACAATGTCTATGCATCATACAGACTACCCTTTTAATATCTTCCTACAGCAATATTTCATCATGTAGATGCATTTTTCTGTTGCAAACAACAAAAGCACTGGTTTAGTCCATTCGGGGCTTCCTAGCGGCGGTAGTGGCATGTGGAACACGTTCCAGTTATTTCAAACCATTTGTATTTTCTTCAGTTGATCAGGAGGTTTGTTTCTCTCATTGTGAGCCACCTGGTAGTAATAGTTCCAATTTCAGCACTTCAGTTTCTATTCAGCACATCACCATGGTAGTGCGGCTGCATTTGTTAACTGGAGGCAGGGTGGCATGCTGTGTCCCCCACATAGAATCTGTCCCCAGGACAAAATAATTTACGTTTTTACCAGAATAGAATTTTGTAAGCAAAAATTTAAAAAAATATCACAAGTATATTATTAGTTGCACTTCCCTATAATACAAAGCAAGTGCTGTAATTTTTCTTAGAATTTCACTTTTCAAAATAAAATTATTTGAAATGTAACAACAAACTCTGTAGGGTTTCTATAATTAACAAAAAAAAATATTTTGTAATTAACTTGCAACTATTCGTATGTAACATGATTTTGAAAATAATATTCTTTACTTAGCAATTAAACCTGAAGAGGTTTGCAGGTGACTGGTTTATCTCTCAAATCTCACTCTAGAAACCCTAAGCACAAGTGGAACCTCTGTGGACAGAGAAACTGTCACTTAAACCAAATTATAATGAAAAACTGAAATACTATTTTATGTAATTATAATAGATTTATAAATATTAATACCTTTATACAATAAATCAAGTTGTTTAGCTCCAGTGTAGCCAATGGCCAGAGTTTTTGTTGTCACTTTTACACTCATTTCTACGTATGTGGGGATGCCTTGCACTTGCAGAAACTGTTGAAATACGTGCATGTATGCTAAAGCAGCTGTGATGCTTGGCAGGTACTAGACATTTCAGTCCTGGACCTATAAAACAGTTGTGTCACCTCCCAGAACAAATAAAGGACATCATACAAACCAAACAGTCAAGTCTGCTTTCTGAAAAAGGAGGGATTCATACTATTTCAGATAGTGGAAGAATCTGGTCAATGTGCATAGTGGTGAGCACAGTAGAGAGACTCCCCCGCAGTTCATCAGGGACCTGATTGTGGGTCCAGCAAGACTTATCAGCCTCCCCTTGTAACTGGTCCTGAACAACCTCGCAACTTGCACCCTTCTTTCCCCAGCACCTCAGGTGCTAAATGTCAAGTTATTTCAGATGCAACACGTACCTCAGCGAGGTTCATGTTTTCACGTGGCATTATGTCTAGCCTACTAAACTTTCTGAAACTCAGCCTTATACAGCAGGTACAGAGTCATTCGTAGCAGTCCAGCAGATGCAGAGCAAATAAGCATGGTGTACCTGAGATCGCTCACTGAGGAGTCACTTAGCTACCTTTGTACATGCTCCCAGTTCTCAGTGCACCTGACTATATGGCCAATTTAAGTCCAGCAGGGCTTACTGAGTAGGAACTTGCAGCCAGGAAAAGCAACCATTTTTTCATGGCCTGAGACAGCTCTGTGTATTTTTCTCTGATAATGCTAGCACATAGAAGCTGCCTCAGCATCCTGGCACACATAAACTGAACCCAAACCCAGGAAGATTGACCAGATTGGACGGCAACTGGGCTGCAGTCACTAAAATGTATGTTTTAACTAATATTTTTCAATTTATGCTTTCCTTCTCCTTTCGTCTTTAAGTCTTCCTTTTACAATATTTTCATACTTCTGCAGTTTTTCTTTATGTATACATTTTTGAACTTCTGAATGCCAAGATCTTCTTTCCCCTTCTGCTCAGTTCATGCCTATTTTCCATCTGTGTATATCCAACATCTAAATACAATATTTGTTAGTTTCACTGTACCCTGGGCATGCAAATTTGATGTCATATATAATTATTTTTATTCCATGCTGAATGCAAAATACATGAGTTTGCCTCCTGATCTTTGGAAATTAAAACCTAATTAAATTCATCTCATCTAATTAGGCAACAAATGGGTTTTTTTTATTTTTATAATCTTAACTTATTTAGGAATTATCTGCAATAGCTTGAACTCTCCAGGTCATTATTATCTCCTGAATATTTTCTGTTACAAGCTTTCACTAAATCCTCCTTTTCTCTCCAGCCTCCTCCCTGCTTCCTACCCTCATGTATAAATTTAAGGGACTATGAAGAGAGGGCTGTTTCCTCTGCAATTCAGACCTCTAGAACCCAAATTCCCATTCCCTCCTTTACTATTCCTAGGACAGGTTCAACAGGGAATCAGCCCAATCTGGGTTGAGAAACAACAATGGGCAACTCCTGCAAAGATACACCAGTGATTAGTGTTGCTGCTTTCTCCCATTCCTAGTCTGGTTCAGAAAAGCTCATGGTTTCTCTCTGACATCAGCTGAACTGCCTCCCCCTAGTTGGAGAGGTGTATCTTATTATCCTTACATGGTACAGTATTTGTGGTAGTTATCCAGCTGCCTTCAGGAGTGCCTATTTCGCTTATAAGAAAACAACCTCTACTGCCTCCGCTAACTGCTGTCTTGCATGAAATTAAGTCCAGAAAGGAAGTGGTTCATTTATGTTGTCTTTCCCAATGTGCAAAGCTTGTAAGAACCTGCAGACATTTCCCACCTGCTCAGGTGATACCTTCCTCTTACTCTGACCTTCTGCACTCAGTCCCTAAATTAACTGCACCCCTTAGAGGACCCACTTTTATTTTTCCTGGCAGTCTAGACAGTCTCTTTCCCTTTGTCCTTTGAGGTTTGTGGGGTCAACTGCAAATAGAAGATTCTGTAATCATTTCTCATGCATGAAGTATTAAACTTGAATAGGCTATTATTTTCCAAACATGAATGCTTTTACAGTCATTTTAAAGAACTAAGTAGTATTCTGTTAAAAACATTCCTCCTCTTCAAGTAAGTCTGCCTTTAAACAAATAATGAGTTGTTTTTGAGGAAAACAAAAAAAAACAAAAAAACTTTTGCCCTTGTATTACAGACACATTATTGTTAAATAATGGTCAAAGGCTTCAAACAAACCAACCCTGGAAACCTTTTACAATTGTTTTGCAATGTCCTTTACTTTTTCTTTCAGCACAGTGGAATGGAGATAAACAGTCTCACCTGTGCAGAAATTTAGACTGAAACCATTTTGTCTGTTCCAGGTGCTGGCCAGCCTGCGTACTGTACGGAATAACTTTGCTGCATTAACCAATTTACAAGATCGGGCACCTAGCAAGTGAGTGTTAATTTTTAGCCGCTGAACTTTTTGCAATGATACTTTTTAAATATAAACTAAGAATAACAATTAGATGTTACAGATTTAAGTCTGTGCCACCAAACCTGCATAAAATATGGGGATGACTAATGAGTTTATTAATCCCTTGAAGATGCTATACTTGATAGCTGAGACAACAGCCCCCTTGACTACTGCTTGCTCTTGCATTGCTGTCCTTGAATAAACTTGGAGTGGTTTTGTGCAATTTATATGATTTTTCAATAGATTAGTCATATGTCAAAGATCATTCAATGTTGGTTATTCAGGCAGAGTCTGAGTCTTCCAAATGAACCAAAGTGAGAAGACAGCTACACTCATTGTGAACTACTCACATGATCTGAACCTAGAACTCTGTCTAACTCATCCAAGATAATGACACGCCGCTTAGCCACAGTAGTTCATGATTATAAATGAGACATTTTATAATCTTGCTTCAGTTGTGTTACAGTGTCATAGGTAACATTAATGTTAGTTACACCGGCAAACTCTGTAGTGGAGTCATTTCCCTCACCCAAAATGTGTGTCTCTAGAACTTAGAAATAATTAGCATTCCAAAGACAGCTGCCTACTGTTGCATATACAGTGCCACTAAAAGATATTTCTAGCCCCTTTGGTTGGAATATGCAGACCTTATGTGGCCCTTGTTTGCAGTCATCCACAAATCCCTACACAGCTCTGTCAATCCAGCAACTTCTAGCTTTCTTCAGTGGGCACAGCAGTCCACTGAGATTATTGTGAAAGGTATACTCACAATAATGTGTGGAATGTGTATACAAAATAATAGAGTGAAAAATAATTTTTTAAAAAAAGTATTCCAAGTGAGAGAATGTGGGAAGTGCAAGCCATGTTAGAGTAATGATAACTATGTATATAAATCAAACTTTAAGCTAGGTATGAATAGGCGGGTTTTTAATGAACTTGTACATTCCTAAAATATGCCTCTTCTGGAATCTGCAGAGAGTTTTCCGGGTCAATTGTGAATTCCCTTCTACACTAGAAATAAATATATGTTCTAAACAAACTTTTTCTTTGGCAATGCCAGCATATTCCAGTCTCAAATAATTTCCCAAGGAAATATATTTTGTGTTACATTTTTCAAGGATTCAGTCATCTGTAAGTTTCTCAGGCTTATACTTTTTTCCTTTTCTTTTGAACAGACGATCACCGATGTGTAACCAACCATCTATTAACAAAGCAACTATAACAGGTAAAAAGAGTTAATATGACTAAAATTCCTCTGTGAAATCATCACGGGTTTCTATATTTAATATTTATTTATAAAAATTTCTCATTGAAAACTGCATTAATAACCTTATATTGTTTGCTATCCTTATATCTGTTTTCTTAAAGAAGATTTGATTCATGTGGTGACTGAAATTGGTGAATTTTGGTATTGTATCATGTTAGTATTCTGATTTCTGTCTTATTCTGGTTTTAATTTCTTTCACAATTTTTTTTTCCTTAGATGCTAGGGTGTGACGTTGTCATGATTAACTTCATTAGTAACTTTTTGCAACGACATGTAGTAGAAAGGATTGGTATGAGGAATGCATCAATCTTTCATTTGGGACATGGAGTTCTATAGCTATACCAAGGCAAAGTCTTTGCATCACAAGCCCTTAAGCAATGAGGAAAAATTTTCAAAACTGACTTTTCTGATTTAGGATGGTAAAATATTTTTCTATAATAATTGTATGTGCATCAGAGAAAAAGAATTCCTTTGTAAAAGACACTATTAATTCTAAAGAAACATTAACTTGAAAACAAGACTGGCATTGTAAGTTACATGAACACTTCTGAAAAATTTACCCTGCAGTACTTTTGGTTATTACTATGACAACTTGGTCTTGGACATCCTTATGGGAACACACTTTATTTGATCTTGTATTTTTTACATCACATTAATCCATGTTTTTGTACTGTGTAATTTTCCAGGTAGGTACATTCTCTATGGTGAGTTGGCAGACTGAAAGAGTGTCTGCTTTTCCTTTTCAGGAAAGTATACAGACACTTACTAAACAGGAAGTTTATCATTTAAGCCAAAAACTTAATGTTTCCAGATTTTTCAAAATAGCTCTTGTCTTTTTGATTGTATAATAGATTTGTAACTCAAAGAAGAAATGGTACTTCAGCTATTTTGAGGAGAAGAGCGGCTTTGTCTTGTTCAATAGTTTCTGTCTTTAGACTCTGGAATATGTCAACATTGTTAGTTTTTTCACCTAGCCTTGCACAGTATCCACGATACCTCTAAAAGACCCAATCTTGACAGTTCTATATAATCTCATTCTCCTAGGAAACCTTTATGTAATCTGAGCATTTGTGTGTAGGGCTCATCAGGGAACAGAGGGTTAAATATTTATATCTATTCTATAAAGATAAAAGCATCCTTAGTTAAGTATGTTCAGCAATCATACTTAAATCCATGGTAATTAAATAAATAGGAAGGGGAGACAGATAAATGCTTAGATCAATTATAATCATAATCCTTTTTTAATGTATTCCTTTAAGAAGGAATTTTGGGCATTGGTTTCACATTACTCTCCATGAGACAGTTATTGATAGATGTTACACCTATTTTTAATAGTGGGATTCGTCTCATACAGTGCAGTCATCTAAAGCCTCTTATCTTAACTGGAGATAGAGATACTGGAAAATGGGGGTCTTTCTTTGGTTCCAAGGGACTAACTTTAGAAAGCGTATATAACACAGTAAAATCCCTGACAGTAAACGAAAATGTGATATCCAGAAGAGAAGGTATACATGCATGTGAACACACAGCAAGCCTACCTTACCTGTTCTCCCACAGTTGCTTGCCTGAGATCAGCTTCTTTCCTCCAGCAGGAGAAGCTGCTCAGACCCAAGACACACTCTGCTGGAAGATGCTGTTACTCTTTTTAAATTACCCCCGATCTGAAGGTTTCCATTCAGTTAACCCTCAGAGTGCATTCTACATGTTGGAAGCAATAAATAATTTGAAGTTTTAATGTTTAGAAGGAAGGTGGTGCAGTCAGTGTTGCAATTAATCTAGAAAATGCTTCTGTGCCAAGAAATTTAAAGGAAGCAAGAGAAGGCAAAGAACAGTAAGGATAATTTAATCTAGTTTAGTTTAATCTGATTTCTCAGACATACTGCTGGAATTGCTGTGCCCAAATTATGCATTGAACTGGGTGAGCTAGAGCCTGTGTGCATTGGATGTAAGGGGCTAAAATACTTTAATGATACAGGAAAGGTGTTAAGCCACTGTAAAGCATGAAAATGGTTACAATTACTTTTGACTGTTGAATGGAGATTGAGGCTAGATACTATTTTGCCTGAATGGTTTTGCCCATTCTTAGTCATAGACTGTTTGGGGTTTTTTTTATTTCCATAGCAGCAGATTTCATGGCATAGGCACAGAAGTATGCATAGGTGCTTTCTTGGGACATATAAAATCCTAGTAAAACATGTTGCACCACAGCACTATGCCAAGAAGGAAGATATATTACACAAAGACTTTTCCTGTTCCTCAGGAAAAGATTTAAAACCCTTTCAAATGCTACTAAGCTTTTAGAATTCCTCTGGGAGTGTTTGAAATGTAGCTTGTGCAGATCCTTTCTGCTGAGAAATCCTCCTGGTCATGCTGTTCTCTGAGGTCGTGTCATGGAGTATCCAGAACAATACACCAGACAGGTAGAGCTCCATTATGTCATCCAGATGGCTCAGCTATCAATCTCAGTGAGAACCAATCACCAGTGTAACAAACTAGGTGACTGGAAGGCACAGTGTCACTAAACTATGTCAATGCCAAACCAGAAACAGACACTTAAAATGGAAAGTTTAGGTTGTTAATCTTCCTGGAAGAAGTGTTTTTGAGAAGACTGCAGCTGAGGAAAAGGACAATCACAGAAAGCAGAAGTACTGCAGAAGATACAGAGAAAATGACAGAGAAAAAGGGATTTGGTAAATCCAAGTGACTAAGATAGCAACTGCAAAATTATCCCATTTACTATTTTAAGAATTCACCCTGGGAGAAGATGCATTAGCATGAAAGTAAGAAATTGTGGAATTGAGAAGTAAAGCAGCACAGGAATTGAATGTACCGACAGTTGCTAAGGACAGGGGCTCCAAAGAGGAGGATAGCGGCTGGGGACCCTTCTGAAAGCATCAAAAACCCACGACAAAACCACAAGACGAGAAAGCAGAAGCCCAGGGAAGGGGGACAGCCTCAAGTCACCTCCCCCCAAAGCAGGAAGAGCGAGCTGAGAACAAGGGCAGTGTGGACTCAGGGTGGGTGGAGACAGAGTGACAGCACCTCGCATCCCTCATAGACAAGAGCAGCCCCCAGGGAGCAGGGGAACAGGCAAGCAAATGGGGCATGGCGTGGCAGAAGGCCGTGGCACAGCAGTTCGCGCGGGCAGGGCATGGCACAGTCCATCTGGGTCTAGGACGTATCTGAGCTAGTTTCATCTTCTCGTCCTCCATGAGTAGACTGCACCATGGTCTCCCTTTGAATCAATACCACCACCAGAAAAAACGTGGTGACCCAGATGGAGCTGCCACACAAACATGCAGCGGTCCAGGTCCTGGGCTGCAGGGAGTGCCTGAGCCTGTCCGTCCTGCCGGAGGGCAGCAGTGACAGCACCCATGTGCGCTGCCATCAGCTGGGTGACCTGCTCAGCCTGGTGCCAGAACTCAGAGATAAGGTTGAAAAATTAAGAAGTGTTAGGGAGTGTGAAAAGAAATTGATTGGTGGAGTAGCACCTTGGCACCCATGAAGCAACAGGAGCAAATGGAGGCTCCAAACGAGGCAGGCGATCCCTCATCCTCTTGGTACCATGCAGAAGGAGGGGACCTGAGAGATGGGGGAGATTGGAAACAGGTCCCTGCTCAGGGAGGCAGGAAAATCCCCTCCTGACCTCCCTCACCTTCCATGGTGCCACTTCACAACAAGGCCCTGGAACTTACGAATGAAGCAGAGAAGGACAAAGAAAATGAGTCAAAAAAGGTGGAAGATGAAGGTCCACCAAGACCATGTCGTTCTGGACCATGTATTAAAACCAATACTAAAAAGAACGCCAGAAGAGTCACTGTAGTGGGTGACTTCATTCTGAGCGGTGTCGAAGGCCCAATATGCAGACTATACCCACTGCATAGGGAAGTCTGTTGCCTCCCTGGGACCCGGGTGAAGGACCTCAGGGCAAAACTCCCTGCTCTAGTGAGACCCAAGGACTACTACTCTCTCTTGGATTTCAAGTAGGTAGCAATGATATTACCAGAAGAAGTCCTAAATCAATGAAGACAGATTTCAGGGCCTTGGGGAAACTGGATAAGAGGCTGGGGGAACAAATTATGTTCTCCTCCATCTCTTCAGTTGCGGGGATGGATGAAAAAGAATACAAGAGAACTCAACAGATGAACTTGTGGCTCCAAGACTGGTGTTAGCATCAGGGATCTGGATTTTTCAATCATGGGTTGGAATACAGGATGCCAGACCTTTTGGCATCAGATGGGATCCACCTGTCCCAGAGAAGAAAAAAGATCTTGGGGCAGGAGATAGCCGGGCTCAGTGAGAGAGCTTTAAACTAGACTTGAAGGGGGAAGGGGGCAAAATATCAGCCCATCTGAAGTGCATGTATACCAATGCACACAGCATGGGTAACAAACAGGAGGAGCTTGAAGCCATGACAAAACAGGAAAATTATGATGTCGTGGCTATTTCAGAAAGATGGTGGGATGTGTCCCATGACTGGAGTGTGCCAGTTGATGGCTACAAGCTCTTTAGGAGGGATAGACGAGGAAGGACAGGCAGTGAGGTGGCGCTGTATGTTTGGGACTGTTATGATTGCTTTGAGTACAGGTGTAGTGAAGACAGGGTGGAGTGTCTTTGCGTTAGAATCAGGGGCAAGGCCAACAGGGCAGATGTTGTAGTAGGAGTCTACTGTAGGCTACCCAACTAGGACAGAGGGGTGGATGAAATATTCTATAGGTACTTAGGAGAAATCTCACGATCGCTTGCCATTGTCCTCGTGGGAGAATTTCACTTCCCAGACATCTGCTGGAAATACAACAAAGCAGACCAGGACCAGTCTCAGAGATTCCTGGCATGTGTGGGAGACAAGTTCCTGACACAGCTGGTGAGTGAAACGACCAGAGAATGTGCCCTGATGGATTTCCATTTTGTGAACAGAGAAGGACTGGTGGATCACGTGGTGGTTGGAGGCCGACTAGAGCACAGCAATCATGAAATAATTGAGTTATCTATTCTTAGAGAGGCCAGGAGAGGGAGCAGCAGAAGTTTGCAGATGACACCAGATTGGGTGGGAGTGTTGATCTGCTCCAGGGTGGGGAGGCTCTGCAGAGAGACCTGGACAGGCTGGAGCCATGGGCTGAGGCCAACTGGAGGAGTTTCACTAAGGACAAATGCCGGGGGCTGCCCTTGGGCCACAACAACCCCCAGCAGCGCTACAGGCTTGGGGAGGAGCGGCTGGAGAGCTGCCAGTCAGAGACGGACCTGGGGGTGTTGATTGACAGCCGGCTGAACAGGAGCCAGCAGTGTGCCCAGGTGGCCAAGAAGGCCAATGGCATCCTGGCTTGTGTCAGCAATAGCGTGGCCAGCAGGGACAGGGAAGGGCTCTGACCCCTGTACTCGGCACTGGGGAGGCCGCCCCTCGATTCCTGTGTTCAGTTTTGGGCCCCTCACTACAAAAAGGACATTGAATGACTCGAGCGTGTCCAGAGAAGGGCAACGGAGCTGGTGCAGGGTCTGGAGCACAGGTCGTACGGGGAGTGGCTGAGGGAACTGGGGGTGTTTAGTCTGGAGAAGAGGAGGCTGAGGGGAGACCTCATCCCCTCTACAGCTCCCTGAAAGGAGGGTGCAGAGAGCTGGGGATGAGTCTCTTTAACCAAGTAACAAGCAATAGGACAAGAGGGAATGGCCTCAAGTGGCACCAGGGAAGGTTTAGACTGGATATTAGGAAGCATTTCTTTACAGAAGGGGTTGTTAGGCGTTGGAATGGGCTGCCCAGGGAGGTGATGGAGTCCCCATCCCTGGAGGTGTTTAAGAGTCACGTTGACATATCGCTGAAGGATCTGGTGTAGTTGGGAACTGTTAGGTTAATGGTTGGACTGGATGATCTTCAAGGTCTTTTCCAACCTAGATGATTCTGTGATTCTGTGACTGTTAAAAGCAACATCAACTATGGTAGCCTTAAACTTTGCAGTGATTTTTCAATGTAAATATGTGGCATTTTTCAATGTAAATATGTAGAAGTTCACCTTTAAAGTCCGGTCTGTTCTATTCAATGTATCTACATGAATCCTATATTTGGAAACTGTGTTGAAAGAAGCTAGTAAATATCAGTGGCATACTTGATCTTCAGTATGAGCCAAGAATGCTATAGCATGCTGAGTGTTCCTTCTGCAGACAAATGAGGGAGTACAAGGTGGGAGCTTCTTATGCAACAAAAGACTTCAGATGGAACTTTTCTTACTTGCTTTAGACATCTAGGATGTTGATACCTATTTTGTCGAGGATCCTTAGTGCCCCCTTATAGTCAGTGTGAACAAGCAGACATGCAAACTCATGTCTTCTTTAAAGGGAGATGAATAGCCCCCTAAATTGCTCTCACGACTGAGACCAGCCTGTGATAACTCCCTGCTTTCTGCACAGTGCTTCCATGCATGGTATTCTGTGCGTCAACCACAAGAGGGTTTCCTCTCACTACGAGTCACATTTTCCACGAAGTGGTGAAGTGGTATGTAATTCTCACAGGGGTTCTCAACCTTTCCTTCACCACGGACCCCCTTTAAATACCTTTTGTGGACAAAGACCACCAAGACTTAATTCAAGATTTAAAACACTAGACTGCATCAAATATTTATTTCAGTTTTATCATGAAGGATCTTCAAATTTCGAGAGAAGGGGAAACAAGTTAATCTGTTTATGCACACACTCCTATTATAATATCTTCATTGCAGTGTTTCCATGTGAATTTAAAATAATAGCATCAACACTCTTGCTCAAATGGTCCACTTTATGGTATTTTAACATGTTCATTATGAAGTTGATGCCAGTTTTTACATCAAAATTTGATTAAAAGTTGTTACAATTCTTCTCATCTCACCCCTTGTTTTCCTTGTTCAGTCACCATATATATTTGTTTACGTGTCCAGGGCCACCACTTGAAGGAACAGACTTCAGCCCCATTGTGGCCCTAAAGAGGGCCATTTGGTTAAGAAAATGTCTTTAATAGAAAAACCACCTAGTTAAAGTGAGTCCCACCAACCATATTAACACTGAATATTCTAGTGCATCAGGGCAGGCGGGGGGGGGGAGGCAGGAGCTTGAGTATGAGAGCAGCATTGAGGGGGGAGGGCTGTGCAAAAAGGAGGCACGGTGCTTTCCACAGGCCAGACCAAATCTTTCTGGACTGGACATTCCCCACCCCTGCTTTAAGCCTTTGAGGACCCCCAGTGACAACATCGCAGTGCCCCCAGGGGTCCGCGGACCACAGGTTGAGAACCACTGTCACAACCAGTGAATTATAAATGATGTTTCATTTTCAGAAAAATGAAACTAGCTGTGACTCAAGGACAGAGCTTGCAGGTTTTAATTTTTGACTGATAACAGAATGAGCAAGTGTTAGATAATTTTTGATTTCTAATATCTGCATTTCTAAATCAGAAGAATTTGAATTAAGAAGGAACCATATAAGGTCTTTCTTAATATGTGTCAGATTTAAAAGAGATAGCAGATCTCACAGTTTCCCTGTCCACTAATGACAATTGGCAAACTCCTTCTGGCAGTTGCTTTTATGTGCAAAGATTCTGCCTGTCCAAAAGAATGAGTTTCTGAGCCCTCAAATACTGTCACAACTCCTGATGAGCTGGCAAGTCTTAGTTAACCTGAAATCACAGACACAAGGTGTGATTCCTATATACACATATATTAGATAGACATAATAGCTAAATCATAGTGATAGCTTTAAAGTGGATTTAAATATAAATTACATAAGTAGCCCTTTATATTACAAATGCAGTGCCAAAGGACCTGGAAATGAAGACTTGTATATGTAACAAAAAAGCCATTTAATTGTAAAATAAATCATAACTTCAAAATTGCACTTTTTAGAAGTTACTTACACTTTACAATTTTGCATCAAAAACTAACCCAAGCCTATTTCATCAGATAGAGGAAAACATATGGAATTTTTCCAATAACAAGCTACATTTCATTTATTAAAATGTAAGAAGCATGTGGCTTAGTGTCAGGAAAACCCCTTCAGATTTTGTCATGTATACAAAAAGCACAGCAATTGAGAAGTAAACTGTCTGTAACAATTAAGAGGTTATAAATCTAACTGAATTAATTTGCTAGTCCATGCTTTCATTCCTTCTTATTGGACCTGACTTACACTCTTTACACGTATGGCTCTGCATCTTAAATCCTGCAGAAATCAATATCCTTTTGATTAAGTGGAATTTCTTGCATCTTTTCATGGGCTTTGTCCAACACATTTTGATTTGTTTTGATTAGCTTCAGGTTTCCCAATTAAATTTATGGTTGTGAAATGGGATCTATCAGTCTTTTGCTAGAGATTTTATTTTATTACATTGAAAGTATAATCAATCATTATTTAATAATTACATATTAATTAATTAGAAATTAGCCTCCTGTCTTTCAGTATGACTTAAATATCACTGTAGTAAGCTTAACATCTATATTCATACAGACTATACTCTTTCTAAATTCAAGCAGGTGGACATAACAAGAAAAAGCAAAGGTTACAGATGAAAATCAGTACATCGTATCTTATGTCATTTGGAATAATTATTTTGAGTATATCTCCATTTATCTCATTCTTACCAGTTCTGTAACTAAAAGGTTTTATTGAATAACAGAATGGAATTAAAGTAAATTCTTGTTCAATAAGAAGTAACATTCTTGATATGCTTTAAACTGTTCAAAAGTCCAGAAGGCGAAGTGTTACATACCCTCCTGAATTTTCCAGGGCTTGACTGGACTGTACTATGTATCACTGCATGGAGATATTCTCAATAATCCAGATGCCTTTTATTCTTTCCTGTTTCTGAGATTCTGCCAGAGCACAGCAGGGGATAAAGCAAACATGAGAAGATGAGTGAGCCAAAAAAAAGCAAAAAAGTATGCCTTAGAGACATTAATTCATGCAATACTGGGGTAATTGCCACTAGCTTGGGAGTGGGTATATGGGATCAGGAGGAACATAAATATATATATAAAGAGGCTTAAAATAAAGAATATTTCCATTTTTTAACAAAAGAAAACTCAATGCAGTATCAGTGTCACATTTTAAAATGCTAAAGACCTTAAATTTCATACCAGATTTAGGCAAAACATGCCCTATTGAAGATGGAATTGCAGTATATCTACCAACTCTCTAGATTTAGTCAGCAGGATTACATTTAAGAGAACTTCCCACTCTTACTTAATTTGCCCACTGGATATATTTTTATCTTATTACAGAGATGTATTCCTATGATAATCTGAATGGCCAGATTTTTGGCAGAGATGAGGTAAAATATTCTTAAATCCTTACTCAAGTTTATTGAGTAAAGGGTGTTTTCCTGAAGCACTGGAGAAACTTGACACCCTGGTTTTAAAGGAGGATGTTTTTGATAAAATGGCCTTTGTTCTTTGTGCTGTATGTTGAATGACATGTAAATGTTCTGATCTTTGTACTTTTGCTTATACCCATACACCCATGGATATTTTGAATGTATTTAACTCACCTCAGACAATTATTTTAATTTCAGGGTAAATATAACAGATACTTATATTTTCAAGTGTAAATGTGATTTGTAGCATCTTCACATCTTTCAGTTTGTGGTAAATGCCAACTGTTATTTGAGAAATTAGCAGATGTGTATCTGCAGACTCATGGCAGGTTAACAGTATACATCATCCGTGTTTGAATTCAAGCATTACAAGTGCTTTGTATACACAAAAATCACTATCACGCACATGTTGGTCCACCTCAGCTTATGTCCTTGGGGAATGTGTTTAACACTCACATTTAGGACCAGAATCCTTACTAAGAGTCAGTTAAATGTGTCCTTTTAACTTCTGTGAATGCTTTTGAAATTTCCCCTTTATGTGAACTATGTGAAGAAAGCCATATTCTTTAGAACTGTCTTCTCAAATAGACCCAAAAACCAGCACATGGTGTTGTTTGGTGTTGTTTCTATACTATGTGAAGAGTAGTTAAATGAGAATGAGGAACTGACAAACCAAAAGATAACTATGTGGATGGTTACATGCCTATATTAAGCTGTTCATATTAATGGAATCCTGAAAATGTGTTTTCTGGAAGATACCCATAGCACATATACATCTAAATGCTACTTGTCACTGTCAATCAGATAAAGAAGTATTTGTTATTTCTATCCAAATCAACTCCTGCTTTAAAAACAAAAGGCTCTTACAAACTCACATCCCAGGCCTAATATTAGTTTTTATATTAAACTAAAGTACTTCACACAAAAAAACATAGCAGAAATCAGTCATCCAATCAGCTGAATGACCTGCTCAGCCTGGTGGTTGAGCTCAAAGAGATTGAAAGATTAAGAAGTATTAGGTAGTGCGAAAAGAAATTGATAGGTGGAGTAACACCTTAGCACCCATGAAGCAACAGGAGAAAATGGAGGCTCCAGAAGAGGCAAGCAATCTCTCACCTTCTTACTACCATGCAGAAGGAGGGGACCTGAGAGATGGGGGAGATTGGAAACAGGTCCCTGCTCAGGGAGGCAGGAAAATCCCCTCCTGACCTCCCTCACCTTCCATGGTGCCACTTCACAACAGATATGTGGCCCTGGAACTTACGAATGAAGCAGAGAAGGACAAAGAAAATGAGTCAAAAAAGGTGGAAGATGAAGGTCCACCAAGACCATGTCGTTCTGGACCATGTATTAAAACCAATACTAAAAAGAACGCCAGAAGAGTCATTGTAGTGGGTGACTCCATTCTGAGCGGTGTCGAAGGCCCAGTATGCAGACTATACCCACTGCATAGGGAAGTCTGCTGCCTCCCTGGGGACCACTCTAGTGAGACCCACCCCCTGCTCTAGTGAGACCCAAGGGCTACTACCCTCTTATGGTTTTCAGGCTGGTAGCAATGATATTACCAGAAGAAGTCCTAAAACAATGAAGACAGATTTCAGGGCCTTGGGGAAACTGGTTAAGGGGCCGGTGGCACAAATTGTGTTCTCCTCCATCCCTTCAGTTGCATGCATGGATGAGGAAGACTACAGAACTCAACAGATAAACTTGTGGCTGTGAGACCAGTGTTACATTTAGGGCTTTGGATTTTTCAATCATGGGTTAGTACACAGGACACCAGACCTTTTGGCATCAGATGGGATCCACCTGTCCCAGAGGGGAAAAAGGAACTTGGGGCAGGAGTTAGCTGGGCTCATTGAGAGAGCTTTAAACTAGACTTGAAGGGGGAAGGGGACAAAAGTGGAACTCCCAGATAAAATCCCAAGAAAGATTACCAGAGTTTGTGGACTGGTGTGCCAGCGAGGATCCCCACCCTGCTATCCCAGTGAAGGTAATGGATGGAGACATGCAGCAATGGATGGAGACATGCAGCAAAACAAAGATGCAAGGGATATGGATGGATCAGTATCTGTGGTGACACCTGTGAAAGGTCAGGCTGGAATTAGAACCTCTAAATGCAAAAAGGTGTTGGGGACATCATCCCATCTGAAGTGCATGTATACCAATGCACACAGCATGGGTAACAAACAGGAGGAGCTTGAAGCCATGACAAAACAGGAAAATTATGATGTCGTGACTATTTCAGAAAGATGGTGGGATGTGTCCCATGACTGCAGTGTGCCAGCTGATGGCTACAAGCTCTTTAGGAGGGACAGACGAGGAAGGACAGGCAGTGGGGTGGCTCTGTATGTTTGGGACTGTTATGATTGCTTTGAGTACAGGTGTAGTGAAGACAGGGTGGAGTGTCTTTGCGTTAGAATCAGGGGCAAGGCCAACAGAGCAGATGTTGTAGTAGGAGTCTACTGTAGGCTACCCAACTAGGACAGAGGGGTGGATGAAATATTCTAGAGGTACTTAGGAGAAATCTCACGATTACTTGCCATTGTTCTTGTGGGAGAATTTAACTTCCCAGACATCTGCTGGAAATACAACAAAGCAGACCAGGACCAGTCTCAGAGATTCCTGGCATGTGTGGGAGACAAATTCCTGACACAGCTGGTGAGTGAACGGACCAGAGAAGGTGCCCTGATAGATCTCCTCTTTGTGAACAGAGGACTGGTGGATGATGTGGTGGTTGGAGGCCGACTAGAGCTCAGTGATCATGAATATATATTAGAGTTCTCTATTCTTAGAGAGGCCAGGAGAGGGGGCAGCAAAACTGTCATCCTAGACTTCCAAAGGGCTGACTTTGGAAGGCACCTGCTTGACAGGATCCCTTAGGAGATGGTCCTGAAGGCTACAGGGGTCCAGGAAGTCTGGGCACTCTTCAAGGAGGAAGTCTAAATGGCACAGGAGCAGGCGGTCCCCAAGTGGCGTAAGAGAAGCCGGAGGCAGAGAAGACCACCCTGGCTGAACAGGGAGCTTTGGCTGCAACTCAGGGAGAAAAGAAGAGTTTACAGCCTTTGGAAGAAGGGGTTAGCCACTCACAGTGATTACGAAGATGCTGTGAGGTTATGCAGGGCAGAAATCAGGAGGTCTAAAGCCCAGCTAGAAATTTATCTGGCCTCAGCAATCAAGGACAACAAGAAGTGTTTCTATAAGTACTTAAACAGCAAAAGAAAGACCAGGGAGACTCTCCATCCTGTGCTAGACACAGGAGGAAACATGGCAACGAGTAATGAGGAAGAGGCTTCTTCACTTCAGTCTTAATAACAAGTCTAGCTGTACTGAGGGAATCCAGCCTCCTCAGCCAGAAGACAGAGACTGGGAGAATGACACCCCCCCGAATCCAGGAGGAGATTGTCAGTGACCTACTGCATCACACAGACACACACAAGTCTATGGGACCAGATGGGATACACCCGGGGGTGCTGAAGGAGCTGGCAGGGGTGCTCACCAGGCCACTTTCTATTATTTACCAGCAGTCCTGGCTGACCGGGGAGGTCCCAACAGATTGGAAATTGGCCAATGTGACACCCATATATAAGAAAGATCAAAAGGATGATCCGGGAATTTACAGGCCTGTCAGCTTGACTTTGGTGCCTGGGAAGCTGATAGAGCAGGTCATCCTGAGTGCCATTATACAGCACATGTGGGACAACCAGATGATCAGGCCCAGTCAGCAGGTTTAGGAAAGGCAGGTCCTGCTTGACAAACCTGATCTCCTTATTTGACAGGGCAATATGTTTATTGGATGAGGGCAAGGCTGAGGACATTGTCTACTTTTGACTTTAGTAAGGCCTTTGACACTGTTTCCCACAGCATTCTCCTGGCAAAACTGGCTGCTGGTGGCTTGGATGGGCACACAATTCGCTGGGTAAAAAACTGTCTGGATGGCCGGGCCCAAAGATTTTTGGTGAATGGCGTTAAATCCAGCTGGCGGCTGGTTACTAGTGGTGTCCCCCAGGGCTCGGTGTTGGGGCCACTCCTGTTTAACATCTTTATTGATGATCTAGACGAGGGTATCGAGTGCACCCTCAGTCAGTTTGCAGATGACACCAGGTTGGGTGGGAGTGTTGATCTGCTCCAGGGTGGGGAGGCTCTGCAGAGAGACCTGGACAGGCTGGAGCCATGGGCTGAGGCCAACTGGAGGAGTTTCACTAAGGGCAAATGCCGGGGGCTGCCCTTGGGCCACAACAACCCCCAGCAGCGCTACAGGCTTGGGGAGGAGCGGCTGGAGAGCTGCCAGTCAGAGAGGGACCTGGGGGTGTTGACTGACAGCCGGCTGAACAGGAGCCAGCAGTGTGCCCAGGTGGCCAAGAAGGCCAATGGCATCCTGGCTTGTGTCAGCAATAGTGTGGCCAGCAGGGACAGGGAAGGGCTCTGACCCCTGTACTCGGCACTGGGGAGGCCGCCCCTCGATTCCTGTGTTCAGTTTTGGGCCCCTCACTACAAAAAGGACATTGAATGACTCGAGCGTGTCCAGAGAAGGGCAACGGAGCTGGTGCAGGGTCTGGAGCACAGGTCGTACGGGGAGCGGCTGAGGGAACTGGGGGTGTTTAGTCTGGAGAAGAGGAGGCTGAGGGGAGACCTCATCGCCCTCTACAGCTCCCTGAAAGGAGGGTGCAGAGAGCTGGGGATGAGTCTCTTTAACCAAGTAACAAGCGATATGACAAGAGGGAATGGCCTCAAGTTGTGCCAGGGAAGTTTCAGGCTGGATATTTCTTTACAGAAGGGGTTGTTAGGCGTTGGAATGGGCTGCCCAGGGAGGTGGTGGAGTCCCCATCCCTGGTGGTGTTTAAGAGTCACGTTGACATAGTGCTGAGGGATCTGGTGTAGTTGAACACTGTCAGTCTGAAGTTAATGGTTGGACTAGATGATCTTCAAGATTTTTTCCAACCTAGATGATTCTGTGATTCAGTGATTCTGTAACTCTAACCCAGAGACAAAATGAAGATGGCAGACAATAAATTATGGTAGTCTGTCTTAAACTGTAGGATAATATAAAAATAGAAGGTTTCTTTCCTTAATAATAGTGAGCAAGGTAGGATTACATCTGAGTGACTGAATTTTGCCACTACATAACGTGTATATCCCTAATAAAGGATGCCAAAGAAACAGGAAATAACTCAGGAATGTATTACGGAAGTGCCTACTGGATTAGCTAGCATTGAAAAATTTCAATTATATTAAGTAAACCATATGCTAGTGGCTTATTTAGTGGACATACCATCAGAGCCATTGCCTAATTAGTCTTTCATTGAAGGAGTGCAAGGATGACTAGTAGAAAAAGTCCAGGAATAAATCAGTGCCAAAGAAATGAAGGAGAAAAACAGAAAACAGTTTGACATAGTCTGGCTACCTGAGCTAACTAAATGTTACCACTGGGATGCAGAAAGGTCTAGCAGATGACAGGAGGCAGCCAGTCAGAAGGAAACCAACATTTGTTTGGGGAAGAGTCTTTAATACTTTTATTTTTATTGTTGATATGATTATTGTTGTTGTTATTATTAATATTACTTCTAGTTATTAATATTTGAATCCCACTTCTTAAAGGGAAAAAGCAAAATCACAATTTTGGGAACATTTGTTTCTTTTTAATTGGAGTTTGGCAAGTAGAAGCAGCAGGAAAGGCAAATGAACACCCCCACATAACCACCCACCCCCACCCCCCACCCCGAAACTGCTTTTTGTATCCTGTCTTTTCTGTTTCCTAAGTGGAAAGGGATCTGTATGGTCTATTTCAGCTGCAGAAATTCTCTTCTTCTTCAGTGTTCCTTTTGTTTTTTTGGTGAATCTCAAATCCTTTTTGGCACATCAGATAAAAAGGCTGTATGAACCCTGTCATTTCCCATTCAGTCTTCACCTCTGAAAATCTGTCAAAGGAGGTGGGCAGAGGAGGATTAGTCCTAAACCAATCTATGTCTTTGCGGTTCAAGACACTCTTTTCAGAGAAAGAGCAAGTAGCTGACATACATACTAGGCATGTGCTTCTCACAGAGCAAAGCAGCAGTCAGGTGGTGAAAACACTTCATTCTCACATGCTTCTGCTACTTGAAAATGTATGTAAGCATGTTACTTAGCAGCCACAGATTTTCACTGTATATTACGAAACCAAAATGTGTTTTCCTTGCTCCTGTTAATTCTTACAACGAAGTCTGCAAGCCTTTTTTTGCAGAGTGAAGCCTGAAGCTGCAGCACCTATGACTCTATTACAACACTTTTCTCTGGTGCAGTTCTACCCTCCTTGCAGATATATACTCCCTCGAGTTCCATGTCTCAGTACCTTCCCTGTCTGGCTTATTTGTACTTTAGGAGGTATAGGTGGAAATATGATACGATGTGGTGATAAGCCATAGTTGGAGAAGACACTAGGAAGAAAAAAGATCTTTGTAGCCTCAGTACACATTCCAAAGAGGAAAGTCACAATTCTGTTCCACAAATGCTATTGTCAAAATGTATGCAGTGGAACACAGAGTTGATGTGTAAATGTTGCTTCAACAAATAATGTGTTCATTGTAAGACCCAGTGTGTTGTAATACTTGCCATTTCTACCTTGAAATCTCTTTTCTCCAAAGATGGCATTAGTCTTGTCTACAAAATACAGGCTATAAATAGCACAGATTTTGCAAGAATCTCTTTGAAGATTGATTGTTAAAATAAATAAGTATTTCTACTTCATAGTATATATAGGTTTACTGATACATATTGATTTCTGAAAAATCTATGTTCTGATGTTTCTGTAAGAGGCCAGTACTATAGTCATTCCTTCCAAACACAGCTCGATCCTGCAGGTCTGGATTATAAAACATCTACTAGAGTCACATTTCCTTTTACAAAATAAAAAAGGTTGACATCAGCATTTTAAAGAATAAAATTCCATAGAATAAAATCAAAATACAAGAAAAGTTTTCACATTAGCTATAGCTCTTTGAATAAAAGTAACATCCAGCCAAAAAATTAAAATAAACCATAAAATACCCATCTTTATCCCAAGAAGATGTTAAATGCTGCCTTCTAGAGGCATTACTTCTAGATGTTGACTGCTACTATGATGTTCTGGGATAAATTTTTCAATTTTACAAAGTCATCATGCAAAGAGACATGAATCCCATTTTAAAGCAAACTTTTGTGATTATGTCTGAAAAAGTGTTCCTAAAATTAGGATTTCCTTTGGAGTCATTAATGGTCTCACACTGCTACAAATTAAACCCTTATTTAAAAATAGTCTGGCCTACCATCTAAACTCTGTAATGCATACTAGTAATGTAATCAACTGAAAGAAGCATATGCAGTATCTGTACTTAATCTTTATATGCCTCAGGAGCATTTTTTTTCTGAAAATCTACAGATTTTCTGTCTATACTTCCCATGAGGTGTCAGCAACAAGTGGGAGCATTCTTCTTTCACAGTTGGGACCCCAATCAAAGAAGGCCACTTGTCTTTCTTATGTTCTGCGCGGTTTCTCTACGTCTGCCTCACACACTGATACACAGACTCATTATGCTACATTTTAAACTGCTCAGTTGAGATACACTCCCAAATTTCAACTCAGACTCAACTGGTTTAAAAATTAACCATTCTTCTTTCTAACTGTCTATGATTTAACTACTTTAGGCCTTGTTTCCGATAATTTGAGGAATGTATTTAGGTCCCATATATGTAAATGGGACATAGGCTATGGTTCAACATGTATTTTTGAGCAAAAAGATCAGTTTATGTAATCCCTGAACCCAGTCATTCACTTCTTTGCTCTCACTACTCCGTGGAATATGCTATGAAGTTGTCTGTGCAGAGACACAGAGTGAAATAATCAAGGAAGCCAACAGACTGAAAAATAACCTGTATTATTTTTCCCTTTTTTTCCAGTATGTAAGTTGATTCACTACACAGCTATTCAAATACTTGTCTGAAAACAAATGAATCAGCTGCTGCAAGGATAAACAGTAAATAGTGGGATAGCCTGGGAACTTGAAATTATCTTAAATAGTACTTCCACAAAAGAGTAGTGATGGGTTTATACTGTTTCTGAAGATACAGATGTGTTAATTGCTGCCTTAGATCATTAGCTGCCATTAAAACCCTTAGCAGGCCTATGGCACTCTGCATACCAGAGCTGGAAAGTTTCCACAAAAATAAACCTGCTTTTTGACTGGCAGAAAAATGGCCCAGATCACAGGCAAACATTTCTGTATGGTGCTGAAGTAATTTAATCCCATTTAAAAAGTTACACAGACTAAGAGATTTGACAATAGCCACATCTGTAAAATAAATTAAGGGACCATGCAGAAGTATATGAACCCATAAGCCTGCCTTTCATCATGCTGTCAACATTTAATCCCCACAAAGGGGCAATCTGAAAATGAAACTATAGTTTGAAATATGGCAGTGGGGTTCATACAGCAAAACTAGTTTTACTGGAATGTCAGCTAAACAGATAAATCGAGCTCAGGTTTTAGAGTCATTCAAAAATATTTAGAAATAAGTGAAAATTACATAAAACATCAAATAGATGCACATTTCCCTCATCCACCTGAAAAACATTTAAAACATAAAAGCACAAATTCAGCTTTCATGGCTCCAAAATGTCTTTTTACTTTCTTTTACCCTTTGTCCCAAGTGGATTTCTTTCTGAAACAACAGTGATTCATTTTAAAGATTTAGCTGCCCTTTTGTCATATATGTGAAAAAGTCTTGAACATCAAAGTGCAGGAGATCACTATCCAGATGTGACATTCAGACATGAAACTCAGATGCACAGCAAGTTCTTGTCTCTGAGAAAAGAAAACAAAACAATCCCGCATCAACTCTAACGCAGACTGTAGCTGAGAAGACATAATTCCTAGAAAATGTCCAAAGTGAGATTTAACTGTACAAGCTCCACTGTACAGTGAGCATGAGTAAAGTGTGTTAAAAACTGAAAAGAACAATGATGTGGTCACCCAAAGTGCTTGACTTGGAGAGCAGTTTGCTGAGGTAAATAGTTTCATCTTCCTTTTGTTTAGAAAGTGACTGTATGTCACAAGTATCCATAAATTGTTAAAAAATATTTTAGTGAAGAATAACAGTGCTAATTACCTGGATTTCAAATGTAATAAATACAGTCAATTGTTAATATATTCAAAACCAGTAACTAGACATTACTGTGCAGGTTATTTTTCACTTTAGACACAGTGTTTTAAAACTATTTTTGAAAGTTTTCAGTCTTCTCATTGGACAAAAGGTGCAAGATGCAGTGACTTTTCCAACAAGACAAAACAGTCAAGGGACTTGAAAGACATTTTCATGTGCGGCAGCTTTGAGGCTAAGTTGTTGGGGTCCATGTGTGTGTAAGTTTGACCAACTTAGACAATTCAGTCAAAACTGCATCATCTGAGCATGGAGTTCAGTGTGCGGCCATGAGTTCTTCAGCCTGAGCACAACTCCATGGTCCTGAAACTGTGCTGCCAGGACTGCACAACAGAGATTGTTTATGGCCAGCAGCACTTAAAGCCTTTGTCTGCCACACAGGCTGCCTTCAGAAGTTGGCCCTATGTACACAATACTGCACTGAGACTCACACCTGGAATTATTTCTAAGCTTTCTTGTATGATCATACATGTGCCTGTGGCTTTTTCTCTCATGCTGCCTACCTTACTGGGAAGACAAATCCATTAATGTCTGTGAGATACTGTGACAATCTGCTGATCAGCCATCTGGTGACAGTCTGCTGGGCATACTGCAGATTTTATGTCATTTTTTACATTTTTTTCAGTAAGTTGCAGGGGCACAAAAGACTTCTGTTAAAGCAGAGAATCTTGCTAAACATTGTATGTTGGCTCTTTCTTAACTTTTTTTTTCCCCCTTCAATTTATTCCTTTAAAGAAAATCCCTGGTTTACTCTGTTCTCCTTATGCCTATTTTTCTTTCAGCTTTTTCTGTCCTTGTTATGACTTGACTTACAATCTGTCCGGGTTTATCCTATTTAAATGTCTTCATGGTTTTTCTTTAAATGCAATTCTGCATTGTGTGATCATATTTTTTATGATCTATTATCTTTATTATCTTTATTTTCCTTCACATCCTCTTTACAAAACAACAGCAACAGCTGGGAAAAAAAAAAAAAAAGTCTCAGATGCAGATGCTCATAGAGCTTAGAATAATTCTAGACCTACATGGGAAAACCTGACAAAATAGATCATGTATAAGCATCTATAAAAGCAGGACTGGACCCAAGTACCTTTACACCTTTACTGGATTCAGTTATGTTTCTGTGATTTTTAATCTATTAGATAACAATAGTTCTCAAATCTGCATTTATCACTCCAGGCTTTTTCATTTTTTCAGAACTGTTTATCAAGGAATATTTCTATCTATAAACTCACTTAGAACATTCTATTTTTTTGCCTTGTGTGCAGTGCCAATGCTATAGTTGCACCATTACTAAATGCAAAATTATTAATATTAAATGCTTTATAATATTTATTCTAGGAAAAATAATAATTTGTTAACACTAGCTCAAATATTCCCCATGACAAAGCCTAGTACTGCAGTATTTCAGAAGATTAGCATTTTATTTTCTGAGTTATTGATTATCTCATCATCTGGCAATGCTTAGGCAAGGTTATTTGGAAGCTAGCATTACTATTTCAGTACAGGGAAAGAGCTTTGCCAGCACGTTCTAAGGCAGTCTTGCAAATGAGGAAGACCACAAGACATATATACATATACCTGCAGGTACGAGGTATATAGGAGGTATGAAGGAGGAAAGTGTGCTTTCATCCACCTGAGTAGGAGTTCAGTATTAATAAAGTCCCAGGCTAAAGCCTATGGCCTCACAGCTTTGTGGCTCTCTGATTAAATCTGGTTTAGCTGTATCTGTTCATGTGATAAACACATCCCTGGCTGCAGTGGCAATATAGCATTAAATATACATGTATAAAGTCCAGACTAGCGACTTTCCTGTTACAGATTGCTTCTAGCAGTTCGCAAACTCAACTATGTGTTGTGTTGCTACAGGGTGAACTGTTACCAGATGGTGGTCAGGTTCATTAAAAAAGGCTTTAGTCTGTGTAACTGGCATAGTAAACTAAAGCTGTTTATGTAAAGTTTCATAGAAAAGATAGTTCCCCATGTCTAATCAGTCATTTAACGTCAGAAGTTGTTTATCAGAGGAAGAGGATTCATGAGATAGTGTTCTTGAATTCATTCTCTCCATACAGTCTGTTCTGTTAGCTGAGGCTGGAAGAATTGTTCTTTGAAGGGGGAAGGAAAAAAAAAAAAAGGGGGTTCTACTCGCTGTATTTTTCTGAAAAGGCTTTCTCCATGGAGAGAACATTATTCACGATACACAGCCACTCTGTCTATCTGGCCATATTTTAAGACTGCAGCTTCCACTTGCCATTACAGAAACTCCTGTAATCCAAAAAGATGTCTTCAGTGTGACTAATACTTTGAAAGTGTGTAGCTGAGAATACGTGTCAGGCTATCCTGTGAAGTGGAAAAGTTAGCACAACAAAGTGTAGTTGATCACAGCTGTAAATGGGAACAGAATTTCTAGGCTACTCCTCAAGCAAAGAGCATGGATTAGTGGTTGTAGTTGTGCATTTGTCTGCTAGTAGGATGTATCAAAATACCCAGCTAAAAAGTTACACTTGAGGAAATACACAACCTCTGGCTACTAATCCTGGAAAAAAAAAAAAAAAAAAACAAAACAAAAAACCAACATAATCTGTTTTTAAAATTCTTGACTTATACTTTTTTATTTTCATTGTTAACCTGTCCTGGTACAGTGTATATAGTAACTTCGTGGGTATCTGTCAGGTTAATAATGTTCTAATACCTTCATATTAGACTCAGAAAGCCTTTTTTTTTTTTTTTAATACACTAATAAGAAGGGTCAATTTTATGATCCTCTTAGGTGGTCTCAGAATACTTTTATAAATGTCACAATCATTGAGATTTTGTTTATTCTAGCAAGCACTTTGTATGGTGTAGAAATACTTTTCTGGCAGGCTTTGCTGTTACATTGATCATCTTAACTGGAATCTATACCCTAGACAAATAGAATTCTTATCCCATTTGAAAGAGTTACACAGAGTTGTTTTTTATAAGCTTAGACTCAGAGATCTCACAATAACTTTTGAATTTGATTCAAAATCTATACTCAAACAGCAAAATACTGTTTTGTATTTTGTCTCTGGAGGTTCCAGAGACTCCAAGTTCATCACAGGCTATAGATGTGGCCTTTTGGCATAAAACTCCCCATTCAAAGCTGCCAGTTCCACTGGATCTTAAAAGTGTTGCATTCAAGATAAACAGAATTCAGGAAAAAATGTTTTCTAAGATTCTGTTGCTGGCCTGTATGCATGAAGCCAAACCATTTTTTTTAAAGTGTATTTTAATGAGTAGAAAGCTGGGTTCAATTTCGTTCACATCTCAGTTGCTGTTCTTGGTTTGACTGTCCAGTCTTAGATTGCAACAACCACCTCACAAGCAGGATTTGATCAATCCTTTTCAGGCCTGGCCTAGATTTTACTTAATTTCTCAGCTTTGCTTTCACTGGATTTTCACCTCACTACATAGGTGGCAGGAATGATATGAGTCCTGTCACAACATGCCATTTGGTGGTGTAGCAGTTGTTTTCACTGTTTCATCTGATGGCTGGTCTGTATTTGCACCTTTATTGCTGCATCTGGAAGAGTGACAACAGGCCAGTTTTTTAAAAGTAAGGAATTTAGTCCTGGCTTTAGGGAGCTGTCTGTGAATGGATTAATCCTGGTTGCCACAATCCATGCTTGACACAGTTTTTTCAGTTATTTTTCAGCAAAGGCCAACTGTGGCTTAATTCTGTTGATGCAGCAGGACATGTTTATAACACATCTGACCCGAAGAAGAAGAATCACCTATTTTGAGTAACGCAGATATGGGACAGACTCTGTTTTTCTATATTCTCCTTTATATTTTCTTCCATTCTTGCAAAAGACAGATGCCACCATGACCAGACTAAGAAAATGTTGCTGATTTCCGCCCACTTCTCTTATAGATCAACCTGTTCGAGTCCTATTGGCTTCTGTGGAAATTACTCACTTCCTGTAATTGAAAAAAGGGCATTTGAAATTAATGATGTGCTTACTGAGCAAGAAAGAAACAAGTATAGTCCCCATATAATTTTTCTATTCCATTATCTGTGCATAGCGATCCATTGGAAGAAAAGCTTTTCAAAACAAAAGTTAACAGTATTTGTGAAGTGTATGTATTACAATGAAACACTACAAAAACCTCACGAGTAACAGCTGTGCCTGCGGCTCTCCAGTCTGGCACACTTCACCTCTGCAGATCCATCAAGGTGCTGCTTCCCACTTTGTGATCCAAATTCATACACAGGGCAAACAGCTGTGAATCTTTTGAAAAGTAATGGAGTTCTGACTTTTTTTCTATGGCTGAATGTGATTTGGCACTCACTTCTTTGGTGGTTGAGAGTGTTATGGCTTCATGTCAGGCACAAAAAGTGTATAGGTGTGCAAACACAGCGTTAGCATGTATCTGAATGTAAAAAATTAAGTAATCCAGGGATTGATTCCAGAATGTAGGAAAACTGGAGCTTAAATTATACTAATGTATTTAATTCAAAAGGAATTTTGATTTAGAGACAAGGACATAAACTACACTGATTTCGTAAGATTCAATTTGCTGGATTTTGTACATGCAGTATGTATATGTCTAGAACACGTCGGGAGGGTGTGTGCAGACAACACATAAAGGCATGGAAGTGTATGTAGTAGGGGTGCAGCAGGAGAAGAAGTGGGTACAAACATTTTGGGCCAATTGCAGTAAAAGCTGATGAGGCTAACTAGCAAATGGCTGACTCGGTCTAAGGTTCAAACCAGTGACACGCTTATACCTTGTGAGCATTTAAATACAGGGATGTATATTTCAGTGTAAATCCAGTTAGACTTGACATCACCGAACCAGCCTGAAAACTGCCACAGTTTTCCCACCAGCTCAGGCTTGGAATGGATTTAATCTCATAAGGTCCTTGCCCTTTTTGTCTTCTACAACAGCGCATCTGCAGTTTGACATCATATCCTCTCTGTGTACCAGCGGCCTCGACCTCCCTGCTGCCTCGGAATGCCTGTTCTTTCCACGAGGTTTTCACAGTGTCACGCTGAATATTCAATGTCAGCTCTGTGCAGCTGAAACTCTGCAGAAGGAATGCCGCGTCCCAAAACTCACCACCTTCGGTGCAGAAAGAACCGTAAGGTGACAGGTGTGTCCCTCGTACTGCTGTAAGTAGGTGTAACGCCACGGAAAACAAAGACACTGAGCGTGACACAAAGCAGGCATGAAAGGGAAAAGACTCCACCCTTCGGGATTAATGTTTTACACACGTCAGGTGGAAGCCGCATTTGTAAAACCTTCCGTGTCTTTAGGAAAACGACTTTTCCCCGACTCCCGACGAGCTCGTCGGGCTGCCGGGCGGCGCTGCCGCCGCCTTCCAGAAGGTTCCCCACCCGCCGCCGCCTCAGCCCCTCGCTCCAGCGGCACCGGCTCCGCCAGCAGCGGGCTACGAGAGCCGGCGGCGGAGGGCGCGCTCGGTGGGGCCTGTGCGTGAGGGAACGGCGGGTCGTCCCGCGGCACCGCAGCGCTGAGGCCGGCTGCAGGAGGGGCTGCAGGAGGGGCTGCCAGGAGGGGCTGCAGGAGGGGCTGCCAGGAGGGGCTGCCAGGAGGGGCCCCCGGGGCGCGCCGCCGCCCCGTCCGCCGTCGGCTCCAGTCCGCAGCTTGGCGGCGGCCGGGCTGCAGCTGCTGTCGCAGGCGGCGCGATAAGAATTGACATTGACGTCAGCGGGGGCGCGGCCCCGGCCCGCCCGAGCGCCGCGCAGCTGCCTGCGGGGGCTCGGGGCTTGGGGCTCGGGGCTCGGAGCGGCGGCCCGCCGGACGGGGCAGGGGTCCAGCCCGGCCGCGGGGCCGAGGCAGGGGCAGTTGCAGCTCCCTCGGCAAGTGCCCTTTAGGATGATACCCCGGCCCCCTTCCCCGTGCGAACAGCACCGACCCCAGCGCTGCACCGTTTCGCCGGGCCGCCGAGAAAACACGTTAACTTTGCTGAATCACTTGAAATAATTACACGTGGCTTAATATAAAAAAAGGTGTGAGGAGCAGTTTATCAGAGAACAAAAAAAATCTGAAATCGGTACGTGGGGGATGCTGGTCTCCGAGACAAACCCCCCCTCCTTACGGCGGGGGTTCACGGCCCGGGCGCTCTCTGGAGAGCAAGGACGGCGCAGCTGCGCGGAGCGCGGCCGCGGCCTCCGGCGCGGGGGAGCGGGAACGCGGGGCGGGTCCTGCCGCCCGTACCGGCACCCCCCCCTCCCGAACCGGCACCCCCAGCCCCGGTGGGACGGGCGCTGCCGCAGGAAGGCCGGGGAGCAGCAACTCGCTGTTGTGAAATGACAGGGAGCAATTTGTCTGAGCTGTTATCACCGGTACGGCACCGTGTGTTTTGCAGCCTAGTTCCGCAGCATTTGAAACCTACGTGATCATGCTGATGAGCTAGTCTTCGTAGCTACTTAAATCTCTCAGAGGGAGAGTCGTCAGAGACGCTCCCGTAAGTTTGTGCTTCTGGTGGAGAGGAAACCAAAGTTTCTAACTGGAGTCGCCTTAAAAATACTCTGTGTTTGCCAAGGTTCATGCATTTTCACACGCGGTAGAAACCATTCAATCATTCTATCTTTACTGTATTTGGATTTTCCCTAACTCATCAGTATCCCCGTAAAGTCGTTAGAGTCATCGATTATTTCTGTGTAAAGTAAGTGTCAAATGACAATCATGGGCTTTGGTGGGTTTTTTTCCTATCTGCAAGCAAGTCTCAACATCCCTGACTTAACCCCATCAATTTTATAGCTGTTCCATTTAACCTTATTTATGGCTTTATTCCTTTTTTGGTGTTGGGTAATTGTAATGCCCCTCTCCCTCAATACATGCTTAAAAATAGGTTTCAAGTGAGATAGCATCAATAGGATGACACATTTCTCTGTTTTAGGCTGGGATTATGTTACCTACTGCACATAAATACATGTAGCGAGCGGTGTTCTACGTTTCTAAAGATTTTTGGCTTTTGTGAGTGAGAATTCTGACCTTCAAATCCACTAATTAGGGTGTTACACAGCAATAGTGTCGGAAAGAGGCAAATTTCCCTTATCTAGATATTAAAGTGTGATGAAAAAAAATGTTCCTCCTAAGACTCGGGGTCAGCAAGCTGCTTAGAAGATCTTTTAACTAGGTGTGCTTTTCCCTCTGTTGACTTTGGATGTGTCACCATGACCTCGGAAAATCCACGTGTTAGTGAAGTGAAACAGTTCCCATTTTCAGAATGAAAAGTGGACTCATTATGAGGTAGTCTAGAAAATATAGCTAAAAGAAACAATCTGTGCCTGTCTAAATGTGGCAATCTGTAACTAGATTATAACTGAATGCTGTGTGAGATGACTAAGTTTCCATCACCTTATGGATGTGGGTGTGAATTCACTTAAACGAAAAACTTTTTAACTAACTTCTCAGAGAGCAGTGATTGCCCTGAAGTCAGAGTGCCCCTGTTTGCTGAGGACTCGTGACCCATTGTAAAATACTCTGAGCTTGCTTAGCTTCTATTTATTTTCCTAGTTACTTTTATAGCTTTATTCAGCTTAACCCTATGCATCATGATCTGTATGATACAGTATGAATATCATACTTATTTGCTCAGTAATCCATAAAATTTCTTGGAAACAAGACAGATGTTTATAAAAAAAAAAAAGCTCTGATGATGTACAGTGACACTTTCTGTATTTCTCCAAAGAAATCTGCCTAAAACCTTTTAATGACAAATTTTGTGCACATAGGTGTTCTACATGTCTAAGGACAAGAAAAGCCATATTACTTATATTCCTTTATTTGGTGCATGTCCTGATTTCATATACCATATAAAATCTTTAGACTATGTCAGAACTGTTGCAATGTACATTAATTTTTACAATAGTTTTACTGTAATTGAGCTGTCCTTGAAATAATTCTAGAGTGACTCTGCCTTCGTCTGTAGTATTTACCAGTTGTTTGTGCACTACTGAACTAGATAGCAAAGCATTAATTCATTATTGGTCTTTATCTTTCATATTTCTGATATATTTGCTAAATATACACAATGCATGTGTATATTTTTAAGAATATCATAAAGGTGTAAGAGCTACCAGGAATGGGAGTGGTTGTATTTACATCACTTCATGTAATAAAATGTACCCTGGATATAAAGTTGCAGATTCAGTGTACATTATTAATATGCAAGGTAGTATGTATGGTGCAGCCTAATCAAATTTAACCAGGAAATATATACAATAATAAAGACATGAGTCACAGAAGCAGAGGTTTCTCTCTGTTTCCCAGGACTAGTCAGCCAACATCAATGGAGGTTACAAAAGATTAGGCCTTTTCATGTGGCCTTTTGGCAGTCCTCTGGCTCCAGCCTGAGCTGCTGCATGGAACAGTTGCCATTCTGCGCAGCAGGTGCAGCAGAGTCTCCTTCAGGGAAGTTTGCAGAGCAACTTTCTTGCAACTGGCAACTCTTGCAAGTGTCCTAGATTTTTTCATGATGCAACCTCTCTGTTATCAATGCTGTTTGGAAAGACAGCAGTACGATGCTGTTTTGTGGCCTTTCAGAATCAGACTCTTAGAAAAACATTCACAAGTTTTCTTAAAGGATTAACATTTATAGTGAAAGGTCTGCATATTTTTTAAAAATAATCTGTCAAAAAAAAAATATTGATATAGTCAACTTTGGGAAATAACGAGCACATACATTATTTCTGTACATGGTTTCCTTCACCAATTCTGTCCTGTGCAGATTCTTAAATCTAGAACATGGTTAACAATAAAGTGTCATAGAAGATATATTTTTAATTCTAGATGTTGTGTATTATTCTCTGCCACACATTTAGAAATACAAAGGCAGTAACAGAGGCAATGAGGTCAGGTCAGCCTTCTGTGTGAACATGTCAAAATGCTGAAGAAGTTAGACTTGTCATAGTTTTGTCATGTGATTAAAGTTTGCAGGGTCAGGACTCACTGATACTGGCTGAAGTCTGAAGTAAAGTCAGTATTTTAGTATCAGAAGAGTTTACAAGTTGCAGGTTATGATATACTTTGTTTATATGGGATTTTTCAGTATTTCTGAAGATGAGTGAGTCTGCACACTTGATTTTCTTGAATGTTGTCATCACCAATTTAACAACAAGAAGAAGACTCATTTACTGAGTTAGAAGTGATGCATATATCCATAAATTCCCGAACTTAAGGGAAATGTCAACCCTTCATCTTGTTTTGTTGTCGTACTACTGTACCACTGAGGAGCCCCAGGCCTAGACTAGGGCTTGTACTGATAAACTGTAAGGGGTAGTCTATGTCTCAAAGAGCTGTGGGTTTCTTTATACTGTAAAGGCAGAAAGGTGGAAATGGGTAAATTCAAAAGAAAGGAATGAGATGATGGATTATGAAGGGAAAAAAATATTGACGGTATTATTTGGCATGAGAAGCAATGGACCTAACACAGCAGCAGTCTCATTCTTAGAAAGGTTTTGGATGCATCAAAGCAATGGAGAATTAGGGGCACAATTTCAATGAAAATGATGAGGCAGCTTTGCTAATAAGATCCTGAATGTGTGAAAGCAAAATAGGAGGACTGCAGATGTGTTAGTTTAAAGCTACAGTGACCCAAGCAGTGAGGAAAAATAATATCTCAGGGCTGAGAAAGGAATGTGATTGGGAGGAGACAGCTTTTAAAGTACTTAAACCTAATATAAATAGCTTATTTTCGGCACACTGGGGGGGAAAAAAAAAAAAACAAAAAAAAAAAAAGAGTAGCTGGAGGAGTGGTGTCATGAATAATGTGAACATACAGAGACTGAATGAGTTGCAGAGTTCAGAAGTTCAGATCTATATCCATGTTTTCCCAGAGTTTTACATCTATTGTGTTACCTGTTGTCTTGATGGAAGTCACCATTCGGGTCAAGTCAGCCGGTGCTGTCTCCCATTTGCCAGTGCCTGCTGCCATGCAGCACCTGCTGGGTATCTTCTTTCTCAAGCTCTGAAATTGTTTCTAAGCAGTATCTAATAAGCATGATTCTTTGTATCTTAACGATGCTCTTGTTGCTTCCACTGCAATTGCATTGATTTTTACAGCTCTCCTCCTGACAGAAGGAAGGCAAGGTAGGCTAGTTACATGCTGTAGATGTTCTCTGAACAGGTTAACACATGTTCATTACAGAAGCTATTTATTTTCCATGTTTGCTTGTGCAAGCCTGAATTACTAGGTTCTGCAAATCAATGCTAACAACATGAGAAGCAAAAGCTCTAGGTTTTAGAGCCCAAAGTGAGTTACACTTAATCAATATAAACAATGATATCTAGGGTCTTTTTGGCAGTATCTGGAGGAAAATTAGAAAGCCTGTGCCCCATCATTAACCAGTTATACAATTTAAGGTTCTTTGGTGACTCCATTTAAATATTAATAACAAATAGGGCCATGCTGTCATTAAATGGTCCTCACTTTGAATTCAGGAAAATCATAAGAATAAAAACTGCATGTTCAATTTTTATTTATAACCTCTGATAGTGGTAGAATACTAGAATATCTAGTAAATCATTCTGTCTTTTGCATTATTTCCAATAAAAGGAATAATAGCAAAACAGGCTATAAAATAAAAGCAGAGTATACAGGTTTTGTAAGTATTTTCAGTAAGTTAATTTAATAGCTCAGAAAATGGTCAACAGTGAAAAATTGTTAGGCATCCACTAAGGTGGTTGTAGAGAGTCCTTTAAAGGTCACATTTCTGTTTGACTTGGTAATAAAATAATAAAACATTTCTTTATCTGAACATTCAAAATGCAACTGAAAGAAAAGATAAAATAAGTAATATCTTTTCATTCCATTAGCATTATATGCATGAGACTATGTTAACTGCAACAAAAATGTCCCTTTGTGTCAGCAAGTTCCAGCAGACAAAGCTGAAAAAATTGAAATATTTGAATATGCTGCCAATTACAGATAATAGCTTTTAAAAAATTAATAAGCATCCTCCCTGGGTACTGCTTTTATTTGTTTAGTGTTCATTTATTTATTTTTTTATTTGTATGGGGAAAATACAGTCCTTTCTTGTGAACTTTGGACAAATGTGCTTCAATCCACTACCTATATCTTGATTTCTTCAGGCCTGACATAAGACTGGTAGATGACATCACTGCAAACCACTAATTTAAATTTTATTGTTAGTGCTTTACATTTGTTTACATTTGAACCTGGCACTCTCTTTGAAGTCTGTTGACTTTATATATATCCTCTCCCTTACTCTTTCAACTTTTTTACCAGAGGATTTTGGCTGACATTATTCTTTACCTCATTAGTATCATAATAGTGGTTGTGGGATTTTAAATTTTAATTATATTGCAGCATGCACTGTTTTTTTGGGAATCTTTCACAGAGTGAAGGATGCACCATGTGGAATCAAAAAAAGTATATTTGTGCTATAGTTTCTCTCTGTTTAATTATAGTCTGCTTAACAAATAAATAAGCAGAAATAGCCTTCCATGAAAGCATTCATTTGCACATGGTGTGGCTGGATTGCAGGAACTTGAAGAATAGTTTGTAGTTCTTTGGTGAGAATTTGTATTTCAGTCTTTCATCAAAAGAAAGGTTAAATAATGGAAGTTAAAAACCTTTTTAAAGTATATTGATAATCAAGACAAAGGCGAAATTAATGTTAAACTCAGGTATACACTACTCACAGGTGTTCACGGAGATTTGTAATTACGTGTTTGTGTAAAGGAGCCTTGTATACTGAGCTATTAATAGCAGGTCAAGGGTTTGATTCTTTAACGTCCCACCACTGGCTGGCTTCACACACTTTGCTGCTGCAGATGGGGTGAATTTGAGTGAATCATTTTGAATGTTTATGCATACTAGAGACTTTACCTGTATATTTATAGTGATAAAAAATGCTAATCTGGACAGTTTGTGCTGGGCTTCTCAATGGAGATTTGTAGAGTTGTGCAGTGAAATCCTTCGTAGTTTATGTGTAGGGAGTGTAAATCAATGGTCTGTGTAAAAAGCAAGAAGAAAATAGAGTGAGGGAATCCTAAACTCACTGCTGAATTTTGGGAACAATTAGATCTGTGATTTTAGTTTAATGCTAAAAAGAAACTACTGCTAAAGATACTAACTGAATTCTTGGATAATCTAAAATAGTAAATAATCTGAATTATTTCAAATCATGAAGAAACAAAACCTGCTCTCATTTGTACTAAAGTAGGAGAGAAACTACTCAAGAGTACGGAAAGATTAATCTTAGTCTTGTTTCAGGACATTGCCAAGTGTGAGGATCTAAGGACATCGCTGAGGTCATCTGTGGGAGTTATGATGTCACATAAAGTGGTTCTGTGCTGCCCTATGACAGACTATTTCTTTTGGGTATCAGTTGTCTGTAAATTTCAAAAAACATTCAAAATATGAATTACTAACCCATGGAATGTGATTTAGCTATGCCCTAGTGTGTGTTAGGACTGAATCATTTGGGAGTTTGTAATGGGATAATAAAAATTTCTATCTCCAATTATTTGATTCAGGACCAGTTTCAGTTGGTAGGCACTGCGTTTGTGGTGGATTAGCTGAATACAGTCCCCAGTTCCAAGAACACTTGTGTTTTGGCCTCATGTTTCTCTGTGAGTTCAATGTGCTCTTACTGCATCTAACAGCCAATGCCTGCTGAAGTGATATATTGTAAAAGCATAGTTTTATATTTAAATGTAAAACCAGGTGTTAGCAAACATTAGGAATTTTGCTGAAATAAGTTTTATCTGTTTCTGATGAAATGATAATTTAGAATTTAAGAAAAATATTAAAAAACTGAAAAAATTGACTCTCTGTTTTCTTGCACTTTGGATTTCTCCACGGGACAACAGAGAACAAATGTTCTTTAGGAATTCTTTTCTTTCAGCATCTACTTTCTGTGTCACATTTGGTTGCATACCCCAAGCATCTGAGGGCTTTTATTGTGTTGGTTGTATTGATTAAAAGGTTATAATCTTGATGTCCTTGCTTTCTTAGTAGTAAATTTTGTTTTCTGGCAGATCTAACTGCATAGTCCCCTTTAAAATAATCTGTGTAGCACCAATGTGTTTCTTTTCTTTGCCCAAACTTTGCTTTTTTTTGGGCCTGACGCAGGACTGCTGGCTGATGACTCTATTGTAAGCCACGAATTGTTTTATATCACCAAGTTGTGGCCTTTGTTAGCACACAGACAGCCCAACAAGTATATCATATTCCTTCTGAATGCTCTAGAGATTGCATTTCTTCTCACATTTTCTTCCTTCAGAAATTCTTTCTTCCACATAACTGTTTTGCTAACAGTAAAGTTTTTCTTATGATAAGCAAGCAGATCTTAATTCTTTAATTTGATTCCCTAGCTGCCTCAACTGGAAAGCTCCTATATTCTTACTTAGTGCAGCAGATACAATTGGAACACTTGCTCCCTTCCCAAGCATAACATTTTGCTCTTTTGGGTACATTGAAGACTGTCATTCAAGTATCACAGCCCTTGGTGGTGCAGTGTTATGGAACATTTGAGTTAGATATGTCTTTTATTTTCTCTGAGACCTTGTCAGCACTACCATATTAACTTGAGCTGCAAGTCAGACTTTGCCCCAAAATGATTCTTGTGTAACTGGAGCTGCAAGTCAAATTGTGCCCCAAAATGATTGATGTTCTGTGAAGGAAAATAGAAGATTCTGAATGTAACAGTGTACCTGTGGACCATTTTTAATCACTTCTGGGACAGTGTGATTCCTAGGTGGAATCCTGGACTGTGTGTCAGAGACCTGCCTGTTGGTTGCAGTAGTGGAACAAACAAGGTATGTAGTATAGACTTAGGCAACTCATTTTGATCCTCTCTAGTTCTCTCTCTGTTGGATAAATAAAATATCTGAGGACATTTTAGATCATGGACTGTCTCTTAATGCAGTATTTTGCAGGAAGTAGTACTAGAGACTTCAAGTTCAGTTGTGAATTTCTTGTGAATTTTTATAGTTCATGTAATTAATCCAGCTGACAACTAGTGACCAAGCTTCTATAGAAATGTACAAGTTTATTAAAAGTTAGATGTTTGATTTTTTTTTTTCATTTAATGTAATTAATATTTCCCATTGCCTCACTTTATTACTCTTAGTGTAACAGAGTCATGATTTGACTGGTAAACATCATCAGTTTATCTAAACTGATTTTTTACCTATTATCCTTTCTTGCAAAGACCTATACTGACAACACCTCTGAGCAAATGAATGCTACTCTATTCAAAGTCTTACTTACTCCAAAAGGCTGAGTATGTTTACCACTTGATCTTCATCTGTAAGGATTTATAGAATTTATGACTGGGTTCTTTTGATGTGGCACTACTCCACATGTGAATGATGGGGAGCTGGAAGGCATGACGAGGATGCTTGCCAAAAATAATTGGCTTTGCATTGTGGAGCAGCTCAAATATTGTGAGTATCACAGTATGTAATTTGGGTGTGCATATTGCCTGTAGTTCAAAGCGTTTAATTAGTCTGCAGTGGCAAGCTGAGCTTCCTGTTGGCTGTCTCTTTATATGTTCATTAAAAAAGCTACACTTAAGAAAGGGATCGTCATTTCCAGCTATGGTCTTGGGTTTCTCTGGAATAGATGGAAAATAATCTGAGTTACTTTTATTTCCATTTGCTTTTCTAATGACTCTCATATTCTGCCAATCATTCTTGTGACTTTCTGTTAAATCTAAAAACCTGTTTGCTGGCACACAGAGGTTGATGGCAAGAGTAGCTGTGGTGCACTGTATGGATCACTAAAAGAATTGTTTGAGTCTGATATACATGCTATTTATTAAACTTTAGCAATGTCCTCAAAAGCAGGCTTGTGCCAGTTCAGACTTGTGATCTGTAACATGTAGAGATGTTATAATTCTTTGGTCAGGTGAATCTGTCTTGACTTCAGACACTTTTTATGTGCCTCTCCCACGCTCGATGCATACATACTCTTTTCAACTGTGCTGTTATATTTTTCTCCTACAGTGTGGAGGGATGCGAGAGTTTATTTCTCCTAGTCCTCAAGGAAGAGCTTGGACTTTAAGCTGCTTAGGTCTTGACCTGTCCATAGTCAAAGCTGGCAATTGTCTAAGCTGTATCACTTTTAAAGTACCAATATCAAGATTTATCAGGCATCTGCCTTAAAGAGTTTGCATTTTGTGATTTAAAGCAGCAGTCTGTGTACAGCTGATTTTGTAACACAAGGATTGACCACTTTCCATTTATTAGAAAACTATTCCTGTGGCAACCAAGAGCCTAGTGTTTAGCAAATGTTCTCCCAATGTTGTACATTTCACAGAAAGTGCAGAGTTGTACTTTGATATGAACATTTTTTTTTGCAATCCTGCAAACAGAATGACAGTCATGAGCATAGTGTCAGTCAGAATATGCATTCTTAAATTCTATTGAAACTGTGTTTTGCTGGTGAATAGTAGTTCCACTGAGACTGCATTTCCCCATACCTTGACTACAGTGCCAGCATCAAGAGATCTATACTCTCTCCCAAACCATTCTTTCCTACCCTGGGGCCATCTCCTCATCTGTGCCAGTGCTGTTGTTTATGAAAGCACAGAATAAACTGGTAAGAACTTAGCCGTGTTAAAAATAACTGGGTTTTGCAGAATTATTTTTAAAAAGTCAGGTCCTCTGGTCTATATCATCATGTGTCCCCAAAGGAAGGGTACTATGCAGGTGGCTAACAGTGACTGCAGGACCAACAGGGTGGAACCATCCCTTCAATCCTGCACTTTTCATTTCCCTGATGTTCAAATGTTATTTTGTTTATTACTGATGATATACTAACAAAGTTGATCCAGCATAAGGTAGCTTTGCTTTTCCATTCAGAAAAAAACTTCAATCAAAAGTGACTGATTTTTTAAATTATTGTTTTGCCATGTTATGAGTTAGACCAAGCTCTGAACAAGGCAGATAATGGTGGTTCCACTTCAGTCTTCACACTTCAGTTCTATTTTGTCACAAAACACCTGACCCCAAAAGAAGTTAAGAGTTGGGCCAAGAGTTTTACAGGACAGAAATTCTGTAGGAGGAATACTTCTGGCAGGAGGGAAAAAATGCGCAACTCTGATGATTGAAAGATGCATGTGGTCCAGCTTCACTGAACCTGACCAGAGGATGAAATCAGATTGTCTGATTTTGTATACTGGACATACCTTCCTCCCGCGAGCTCCCCAGCACACGACATGCAACCATGGTCTCTCCCATCCTGTGACTCCAGGTGCCAGATGCACTGGGGCAGCCAGAGCTGCAGTTCACTGCCCACCTGCACCCAGCAAGCAGGACCACCAGCACTGAACCAAGGTCAGGGAGTCTGCCAAGCTGGAAGTAGAAATCACATCATCTGTCCTTCCCAATTGTACATCCTGACATGCCAAAACTAAGATGCAAGGATGTGGGTTATATGTGCCCCAGCATGCTGGATGTACTCTTCTCATAGAGAGGGGAAATCACTGCATGATAGTGCATGGCTTTTCACAAGTCAAGGACATCAGACCTTTATAGTACCTAATGTCTTAGGGCTCGGTGTACACAAGATTTAACTTTTTTTTTTTTTAAATTCAAAAGTGCAGCCCCATTTAAACTGGGACAAGCTGGTGCAACCAGCACTCAGCCATGGAGTGATCTGTTCTGGGGAAATTATTTCCTTTGCTCTGATTTGTCTGTTTGGTTTTATTAAAAAAAAAAAAAAAATCATACAGAAATAATCATACAATTTGAAAAAAGAAATTATGCTTCTGCATTTAAAAAAAAAATCTGTTATTTCTCTTTGTGACACCTATTCCATGTTGACAATGAACCATTTTAAGGTTTGTGTTATGAGGTAACATTTGCCTTGCACATTTCACTACCTTGACCCTCACTACCTTGGCTAGTCTCACAGGAACACATAGCTTGTCATGTTTGCTTGACTGATTTTATATATCTATTTAGCTTCTTATTCATGCCTTTGAATTCAGTTATCTTTGTATATTTTACAACATATGTGTAAACAATTACAAACTATGCTTTACATCCTCTGCTGCAGTAAATCAGTGTGCCACTGTTAAAATCACCTACCTATTGGCTGAGATATAGTCCTTTATTTTTCTATTCTTTCCATTGCAGAGACTTACTGTGTTTTAGAGGTTAAGGTGTTAAAACTATACCCATTAGTATAAAACACTCTTCTTGCCTTATAAAAACACTGTCTTTCTTTACACTAGACCAAATGGAATTTAAAGCAGAACACTGTTCTTGTTTAAGGTTAAAACGGGTTACGGAATCCATTAAGATAAAGATGAGCTTTAGAGTGCTACATTAGTTATGTCACAGAGGTTAAGAGAGCTTACCTAATAATCAAAGCCTGATTTAGTATTTCTTATGGCAGAAGGTTCAACTACTCTACTTGTACTAGCTTGCTATGAGTTTGTTTCTGCTAAGTAAACATTCCTTTTGAAATAATCAATTTCTACTGTCCAAAGTCTGAAACTCCCTACAAAGGTATGATGTGCAGTTTTCCAGATGGTACAAGAAGAAGCTCTGCACAATAATGTGCACTGTACACTGTATTTCTCATGGGAAGTTTTCCAAAAGTAGCCTTTCAAATAGTAATTTTTCAATATATTTTAGGAAAAAAATGGAGTTATATGCAACTAGAGCTAACATTAGTTGCATGTTGTATGGCAATTGTTGGAAATCCTTAGTGAAAAAAAGGTCATTTGAGATGTAAACAAATTGTCATATAGTATCAGCTTATTTTTCAAATCCTAAAAAATAGCCACAGCCAGCACTGTCAATCTGCCTCCTCTTTTCATCACTCCTGCTGTCACTCCTGATAACTCCATGAAGTAGCTCTTCAGTGAAATTCTGGTCTGTTGCAGTCATTGAGAATTTTGTGTAAGAATTCACTGGAGCTAGAGATTTAACTGCTATTCTTTTCCTTTTGGAAAGCTTTATGATCTAATGACTGTTTTTCAGTTTGTCATTTTTCCCCTTTTTCTTTTTCCCTTTCAGAAAATTCATTGTCTCATTCAGGAATCTGGCCAAGTTGTGTATCTCTTCTCATTTTATAGCTAATCTTATTCTTTTTCAGTCAGCTCATATATATTTTGTTGAATGCAATTATCTACAACAATGACTTCAAAAACAAATAAATGTTCACCGTGAACTATATTGGATATTTTTTTAATCCCTCCCCTGGGAGTCTTGCCTCTAGTACATTGGTGTGAACACTGCCATCAAAACCAACAAATACTTCCTTTAAGGACCTTTAGCGTGAATTCTTTGTTGTACAGGTACCCAGTAGAGACTAAGAAGGTGGAAATGAAGGTATACACATGTTTTACTAGGAGCTTTCACTTCATCTTACTTTTGGAAATAACACTGACTCCTGGTCTCTCTTTCCTTCACATGTCGCTTGAGCTTCCTTTGCAATTAAAAGGAAACCATGAGTTTGGGTTGCCTGCACTGGAAGTTACTTGTATTTGCCTCGTTCTGGAAGAATGTCACTCACCTACCTCGTTGTGCTTCTTACTCTATTCTTTCAATGTCTTTATATTTCCTATTAAAAAGTATCTCTTAGTTCATGCAATAACTAATTTTAAACTATCACTTTCTTCATCCACATTATTCAGTCTCTCTCCCCTCAAAAAACAATGGCAGTAGTGCATTTTTGCCCAAGTCTAAAGATGAAGTCCTTGAAATATAAAAGGCACATAATATGGTTTAAAAATTTTATTTGTCTTAATTTCCTATACCTGCATTTTAACTGAAAATGTTATAAAATTTCTGTTCTTCCCTGAAAAAATTTGAAAGACTTGTGGTTTTTTTATGTGATCTGATTTAATCAATAATGTGTAGAGGAGCCCTGCTCCATTCAGCTGCTGATTCTTTAATTGTTGCAGGAGAAATACAGTGTTGGCTGCCAGAATTCAAGAGTTTTTAAAATACAGTCACTGAAAATGTTGAAGTTGACACATGAATTTTGTTACTGGGACTAAAATTGTTACTCATTTTTTTTCCTTCTTTAAAAATCAAAAAGGTTTTGGACTACTTCCATGGTTCTATTTTGTTTTATTTTTTACATCATACTGACTTTTTTCAATTTCTGCTTTGATTTTTACTTATTAGAGGTTCTTTATCTTTTATCCTCTGCAAAGTATTTTTGATCCATTCTCAGAAACATGGTATATACAAATACGAATTATTTTGTTCTATACTTTTGGGACTGAAGCAAGGACTGCCAAGAACAAGAGTGACATCCCACCAACAGCCTCTCAGTAACTGCTGGAAGAAGCAAAGAGGGGCCAGTGATTCATCTCTGCCTTTTACAACTCTTTCAGAAATTACAAGTGCTTTTTTTCAATTTATTCCACTTTTTTGTCAGATGAGAAGATTCTTTAGAAGCTCCATTCACTCATACTTTAAATTAGGATTTGAGTAAGGCATTTGGGTTTGGGTTTTAAAGGCTGTATTTCATACAATGACTATACCATCTGTTCTTTACCACTGGTTCTTGGCTTTTCAGCACCAACCCCACAAAAATGGCTTAGACAGTCAGTTCTGTACAGAAAGTACAGCCAGCTCCTGCATTTTCTTGTATCTGTTACTTGAAAGAATTGGCTTGTACCATAACTACACATCTCTGACACTAAATGCATAAGTACGTGGAGAAAATACCTTATCTGCTTAGGAATTACTTTCATTAAAAATGCTGTTGCTGTGTCCCATATTTTCTTATGTTTGCCTTTAACGTATTTTATCAGCTTTTAAGTAAAAAGATAACTTTCTGTCTTAACTGCCTGCCTTCTCTTGTGAGGGAAGTGTCTGTGAGAGCTCAGAGTAAAGCTGGGCACCTTCTATGTGTGTATCACCACCACAGTCGATATTATCACAAAAGCAGGCACAATCATGTAGGGCACTGAAACAGGATCTTATAAGAGGAAGAAAGAAGAAGAAAGATTATTTAGGACTTTTATTGATTACATTTGGCAAAAATAAAAACACTGTCCAGAATTCTTCTGATTACATTAAAAAAGTCCAATAACTGCATGATCAGATGAAAAATTTTTAACCAGATTTTTTTATAAGACAGATAGTTCAGCAAGCAGCAAGCTTAGCAATGATTGATTTCCTATAGATTTATTTCTATTAGATTCTTTTGTTTCTAACAGATACCATTTCCAGTGGAAGTTTTCTCTACCAATGCATGGCTTTCTCTCCTTTGCAGCCTCAGTATACTCTACGGATAACAGTGAGAGCACACTACATCTCTTCACTCAGTAGAGGGATTAATAAAGATTCTCCCTTTAGCTGGTGATTTATTTTCAAGAAACTTTCCAGAATCTAGCATGTTTGAAATCTCTACACCTCTGGTAGGTTTGGTTGAGGTTGACCAAAAGATTTAAAGTAGGCAGATATCCAAAACCAAAAGTATTTTGTGAATTGCTTCTACTCTTTCATACTAAAGCAGTATGTGTCTTCACATGTAGCCAAATGTCTGGTGTATAGATGAGTTCTCAGAAAGTTTCATTTCCTGTTTTTTATACTTTTTTCTGGACCCTAGAGATGGTTTGTGAAACAAAAAAATATTTTTAATTTTAAAGGTAATTTTGGTGAAAAGATCAAAGGTGTTCACTCTTCTCATGTAGTCTCAGATGTAACCCAGAATTGTTCTATCAATATAGATTAATTATGCAATAGAGGAAATGTTTTTGATAGTTTCTGAATAAATAGCTATACAATATATGTAGCAGAGATTTTATGGGGTTGCAGTAGTAAAGCTACCAATGTTCGTTGTGTTAACTTGTGAGAAGTAACTGATTTTCTGTTGAATAAGTAGAGCAACACGTATAGTTGTTCTCAAGCTGAAGTCTTGAGGCCTTTCTTTGTTTTCCTTTTGAGATTTTAGGGAAATACTGCTATGTTAAGCTGTAGGCAGATGTCCTCTTTCAGGTTGTTGTCACAGAGGTCGCTACACGCTGCTAAAAGTTGCTGCCCAAGTTTGTTTTGCAGTGACGTAATTTCTGCATGTGCTTTCTAATATGCTCCAGACAAAATCAGCTAGTTCAGCTCAGATCATTAATTTAAACAGCCTGAGCTGTCTTAGCTCTTCTTGTTTCAAGCATATCAGCTCTTTTAAACCATTTCTACCAGCAATGTGTTAACATTAGTAAATTATAGCAAGGAGCTATTACTGAGCAGATTTGGGCTGAGATTGGAGAGGACATTTCTCCATAGTCCATGTTTGAGCACCAGGTAATTTGAGACAGGTTTTGGAAGGACAAACATTAAAATGTTTATCATATGTGGTAGAGGTCTATGAAAGTATGACTACCATGGAAAAAACTCATTATAGATATATCTATATAAAAAATATAAAAATGCTAGTGAATTAAAACTAATGAACAAATATTAGAAAATATAAAAATACCAGTGAAGATACAATAAATGTATGTTTGTGAGAATCTAATTAGCAATGACTGACATTGCTTACTCTTGAGAGCTGTCTGCTGTGCTGCCTCTTTTTTGAGTTTTTTCTTGGTGTTTTATAAACTTCTCTTGTTCCTAAGGAAGAATTGAAGAAACTGAACTGTAGTAAAACTTCCTGTGACCGGAGTACCATATCACAGTGAACTTTCCATAACATCTTACTAAATAGATTCTGAGAAAGAAACTAACAAAAAAGCCAGTGCTGATTTGTCTGGGCACAGCATTATTTGCTTTATCAAACTAAACACATAAATCCAGCTAATTTAAAATTAGCTACAATGCTGTGAAGAAAGAACCAGTGCTTTTGAAACTGATTCTAACTAATGACTAAGCAAGCTTTGCTAAGCAGAATAAAACCATTTTACTAGAAGTTTTTAACTTGTCAGATCTCAAAGGAAAGGTAGTCATGTTGGGTCACACCGACACAGTGCATTCAGGAACATGTAGTGGGAGAAGGTGCTCCTAAATCAGGAGTTGGTGTCATTTCTTTTAAATCGACACTAAACTACATTAGTTTGTAGGCTGGCAGTAAAATATTAAGATATATTTGTCAACATATGAAGTTGGTATTTGTAGACGTAGCTGGCTTGCCTAGAAAAACATTAATGGCTAAACTGCTCTTGTCATTTCAGATAGGTTCTATTACCTATATAGCTTTTTGTTATCAGTTGTGCAGTGCACTGTACCAATCTGTAAATGCCATGCCACTACTCTTGCGTGTCAGTGTTGAGCAAAATAAGTGTAATGTAAAGGGATATAATTTAGATATGGTTTATTAATCCACTCTTACACCAATAAAGTACTGTTTTAAAGTTTTTATTAGATTCAACACTATTATTATTTATTTTAAAATAAATGCAATTTGCTCCTTGTTAAAAACGTAATAATGGCCCCATTCAAGTTGCTTTAAAAATTGAGAAAGCTGCACTGCACTGCTGTCAAGAACCTGCTGGTAAGTGCAACAGTCCAGACTGTCATGGCCTGGGCAATGAGCAGCCGTCCTGAATGATTATTTTTTGACTTGCAACAAGAAATAGTTTTTATTAAGGTCAAGCTTGCTGTAGTAAATGTTGATAAATGTTGTTATGTAAAAAATTAGAAATTGTTTTTTAAATTGCTAATGGGAAAACAATTTGTAATTATTGGCAAAATACCTGTTTAGAGAGGTTATTAGTAGAAGTTGGAACATAATAATAATAATAATAATAATAAAACTACAGCTGAATTAGGAGAAATCTGTTGTTTTTTCCTGACATCATTTAACAGAGGAGATTTTCTTTGATTGGACCCTCCCTGCTGGCAGATACCCCACAGATTACTTTTACCAGATCTTCCAGGCCTGGGAAAGTGATTACTCTTACTGCAGTATGTGTATATTACTGCTGCCTTCATATTCACACTTTGTGTTGCAGAACTTCAATATGGATTTGTACTTGATTTTTTTATCCTAGAACAGACAGTGCAGTTTTTGTGTAGGATATTGGGACAAAGCTTTAGGGTCCAGTTACGGGTTTGTGCACAAAGAGGAAAGAGGTTATCCATAGTAAAAAATCCAGTTGTGTTTCTCTAGGTATGTTCCAGTATTTCCTTTGAAACCCATGTAGATGAGAAAGTCTTATAGAAATGATGTTTTTACACTGGCAAAGCTCTAGATCACCTGGTAAAGATAACCTTAAAAGATGATTAACAAACCTAATCTTTCAGAAGGAAAAAAGAGGGGAAGAGTACCTGTTGACGTGTTGAAATCCTCTCTTTGCATAGATGAGTGTCCTAGGATTAAGGACAATGTGTTTTTACTGATGAATTGAATCACAAAGTACAGATCTTTATTCCACCGTGTTCTTTCTTGCTGTTAGGAAATGAAACATTTTGAGAATCAAGTTTTTGATTCTTTCCTCTGCCAAGTTTCCTTTTGCAGCACTGATGAGGAATCATTAGTGAGCTTGTTAAGGCTCCTTCATTCTCAGGACAAATTTGCACATAAACCCCAGGTAGCACTGTGAAGCCTGTAGCAATTGCCTCAGCTCAGATCTCAGACTGACTGTCGAATGTAGGTGATTATCTTCAAAGGTTCAGAAATCTTAGTTTTATTTTTCACTAGAAAATAATAATTCTCAAAACCCAAAAACTTTTGTGGAAGTCTACCAGTATCATTGAAGTGTACTCCGGAAAAAAATCTCTGAGCTTCCTTAGAGAGTGTTAAGGGAATAGCAATATGAGGGCATTCCCAGGCTGAAGTAGCTCCACATCCTCCTAACCAGGAGAGGGAGGGATCTTAAACAATGCAGTTGTGGTGTGCATCTCAGCATCTTCTCTTGAATCTACTCCACTTCGTATAAATCAGTAAAGAGTTGAACTGCAGTGATACTGATCATTTGCAGGGCTAGGAGGGGAGAAGCTTCCTTTTTATTATTTATCCATACCAGAAGAACCTGAGCAGAAAAAAAATAAGCAGCTCTACCTCAAATATAGTCAACAAACCTGCATTCGGGATACTCTACACAGAATGTAGGAAACTGGTATAAAATTTTGAATGCTCTCTATTCCAGGACAGATGCATAATAATCAGGCTATTTTAGGGTAAGATTTTCTTTTATTGCATTTTAGGGAGAAAAAAAACAAACAAAAAAAAAAAAACAAAAAAACAAAAAAACAAAACACGCTTTGAACCAGTTTGATGTTACCGCTCTGTAGAGTAGGATATGTATATGTTTTGAGGGTTTTTTAAATCTCAAAAATTTGCTGGGATGGAAAAAAAATTCCCATCAGTTCTAATCTGGTCATAGATCCATGGGAGGACAAAAGAACATGTAGGACATTCTTTTTCCAAAGAAGAGCTCCAGAATGAGGTGAATTAATCACTACTGTGATGTATCTCACCTGAAGCTTCTTCTTCTTACCCTAGTTTTGATCTCTTTTATTTCACCTACCTAAAAATTATGGGCAGGTCATCAGTTAATATAAAAGAGTGTGACACCATGTAAATCAATGCTGAGCATTTGATGCAGGACTTTTAAAAGAAAATATGAGGGAAAAAAATCCTTGTGTGGGTTTCAGGGAAATGAACTGTTAATGGATATTGTGAAAGAGTTTAAATTTGCTGTAAGGGAAAGGCTGACACAGTGTTTGTCGAATTTTCAACTTGACGCATGGAGGAGCAGGTTGAGCTGTCTTGTGGTTTTGCTGGATGACGTTTGTCCATTGCCTACCTGTCATCCAAAACAAACCGTCTCCCAGTCCGGCCTTTTCACAGCCACAGAAACAGTGACTGATACTTACAAGGTAGGTCATCTCGAGGGTTAGTAGCCTCCAGGATAATTTCCTGAGGCAGTATGACACAGTCGTGTAGCAGAAATAATGATTGACTCATTGTCCAGTATAAAGAAGTTGTATGACTAACACAGTTCATTCAGTTTAAACTGTAGGTTTCTTATCTGTGACAAAGATCTGATAATAGTGAGGTGTATCTGACTTCCAAAAGAGTGTTCCTGTTCCTCTGCAAAATCCAAAATACAAGCCAGTGGAAGCAGTATTATCTTAAAACTAGGATAAATAAGAAGTGAGATTGTGCTTAAGAAAAGTGGGGAGAAGACCCACAGTTTTGATGTGTATGCACCATCTATTATTTAATGAGATCTAATCTTGAATGGGGCTCCTGGGCACTACTATAATAATATTTTGAATACATTAATAAGCAGTGACACTAAAACAAAAGAGATTATAAAAATATTTATGATAACAGTAAAGGTCCTGTTAGAATTATCTTATTAAAACCAAACTAAGTCCATCCACCTCCTTAGTCTTATCATTTGTGGGCAAAAAGATTATTCACTTCTTCAACAGTGTCAGAGATAAGCATGGAATTTTACAGGAGATGCAACAGATGATCTGTAGATTTTGTAGAGTGAGGATCTGATTTAGCACGTGCTCACTTGTAATAATCCATCAAGAGTATCCATTCAGACAGGAACTTAACATTTTTCTGTTACCTTTAGTAGGGCACAAGAGTGTGCTGCTAGCCCAAAGGCTGATTCAGACATCACTTGACCTGAAAAGGAAGCATTAAAAACTAAATAAATATTGAAGCAAAAAGCAATGTTTATTGCTTTATTGCCTGTGTCCTTAGTTTAGGGAAGAATGCTCAAATGTTGCTCATTTGTGCCACATAAAAAAGCCCAGTTAAGCAGGTGTGAAGGGAATAACAGTTTCATAATAGAAAAAGGAGGAAAATTCATTCCTGCTACTGCCCTTTCTGCTGCTTTCAGGAATGAAGATGAATGAAGTTGCCTGTTCTTGTATTTCTCCTTTTACTTTGTTGGAAAGACGGCAGGCTTCTTGCTGCCCATCTGGGGCAAGGCTGAGAGGTTTCTCTTCTCCTGCAATCTCCAGAGCCCCGAGATAAGCCTGTCTCTAGCTGCTCCCTCTTGCCATCAGTTCATTTAGTTTATCTTATCAATATCATACAGATGTGGTTCAAATTAGAATTATCACCAGAAACACTTGGGACATTTTTAGAGTGCTCTCCTTAGGAAATAGGTGTGTATTACTAATTGCCACCTATTAACTTTTGAAATCAGTGGCTGCTGTTAGCTAAATCTTACAGTAAGGTAGTGATTTATGAAATTTATTAAATATAAACTATATAAAAATGGGCACCTTCATAGAAGAGCCTATTAACACTGTCTTTTAGGAAGAAAAACCTGCAGTTTGAGTACATTTCTTGTGGGACACCAGAGAATCTAGATGAAGAGCCAATATGAATGCCTCAACTCTTGGAAATCTTTCATTTGGCTTTCCCATTTTATCAGACACCAGGAATTCTATTGAGGTTTCTTTGGCAAAGACCAGATGAAGCTTTTTCTAAACTTTAGCATTTAAAATTTTTCAACATAGCATGATCTCAGGCTGCACTGTTTGGTGTCATGAAGTTCAGAAGTCAAATCAACCAGGAGACATAAATGCTTAGGCACAGAGAGTTTGTTAGTTCTGGTACTTAGAGATATCTTTATTTTTATTTTCTTCTGCAGTGATTTCTGAATATGCATTTGTAAAGTTTTTGAGGAGCTCTCAAAACCAAACAGATACTGAAATACCTTTCCCAGATGGGACTCCCAATTTTCACATTTTAGCTTGATCTAAACAAGTTCCAGTTCATAATAAGGATTTTGTGACAGAACAGTTTCTGGGTCTTGGAGCTATTGACATCTCAGGCAAACCCAGTGGTAATCTGCTTAAAAGTGAAGTTGGTTATTTCTAATAGGCTTGTATTGTTTTTTGACAAAAAATTGAGCTATTCCTTTGTGTTCTGATCATATGTTCTATGAAAGCAGGAAAACAAAATTGTTAGTAGGTCTTATTAAAAGTTTTACACATATCAAATTAGTGATTTGTATTTCTTGTTTTGATTGTAATGTACAGAATAACATATGAGTTGAGCTGTTCAGCAAAATCCTGATGGGGATAACGTAATATCCTTTGATCCCTTCTACTAGGGTCAGAGACAGTACAGTAAACATGACAACATGGCTGTTTGAACCACCCACTTTTTGCCAAAATTACTTTTATTTTTTTCAACTGCTAATTTATCACAGAATCACTGAATGGTTGAGGCTGGAAGAGACCTCTGGAGGTCATCAGGTCCAATCCCTCTGATTAAGTAGGGCCACCACCTAGAGCCAGTTGCCCAGGACCATGTCCAGATGGCTTTTGAAGATCTCCAAGGATGGAGGCTCCACAACCACTCAGGACAACCTGTTTCAGTGCTTAGTCACCCTTGCACTAAAAAAGACTTTCCTGGTGTTCCAAGGAAACCTCCTGTGTTTCAGTTTGTGCCTGTTGCCTCTAATTTTGCTCTACTTTGAAAAATCTCTCACTTCTCTCCTTATGTTGCATCAACAGCAGTATCCTCAGAAACAAACTGTTTTACAGCTACAGGGAGAACTGATGCTGAGGATACATCCTCTCACCTAGAAATAATATTTTTTGTATGATACAAGAAATAGGATAACAAAACAGCTTGAGCAATGAATCCATTATTGAACTCCTTGCCCACAAGCCTCAGAGTACAGAATCAACACAATTACAGCTGTTGGGATAAAGAGACATATAAAAAAGAAACAGACCTTTTCTCAAAATGCAGTTTGTTCATGAAAAGAAAGCAATAACAATGCATGCAAAGGATATTTTTCTTCTTGAAAATCAAGAGCTTTCCTCTTTTTCTTTATTTTGAGCGAGGTTGATTGCCTGATGGAAGGGCTTACTTCTTTTCACCAGTGAGTGAGAGTCAGTGGTCATTAGGCAGTGGAGTAAGGAATGTATTAGTCCTTTGCCAAATTGGTCAGAGGGGAAGGGAGCACTGGATAGGGATGTGTGGTAGCAGAGGAATGTTCATTTGGCCTTGCTGGATATTTGATAAAAGAGTAGATTTAAACATTTTGATGTGCTCTGTCATTAAAGCAGTTAAGTATTTAAATATGCTGTCTGTATCTGTGTTTTACTGATTGGCTTCAGTGAAAGATACTTTTCTGACAATCTGCTGTACTACTCCAGCATTGAAAGACTGTTTCTTAGGATGAATTTGCAAATATGTAACACAGAAATACTTCTAGACTTTAGAACAAATTATATCAGTATGAGTAACTTCATTCCAAAGCCTTTTCCAAGAAGCAGAACAAACGTTTAACAGAAAAAACAGAGAAGCCAGCACAAGTAACATCACCATCCCCACGCAGTAAAACTGAACTACATAGTGAGAGCCTAATGATACAGTTCTTCTATATTTATAAGAGTCAGAAGTACCTTATTTGTTCTGAACTAACTATAATAGGCCTGTTCCAAGAGCCCAATAACTTCTTTGTAGATATCTGCAACCTTTCTGTTACCTGGTTTTGTAAGAATATAAACACATGTTCTTAATACCTTTGCCTGTGAAATACAGTCTTAGGGTATACAGAGATTCTTATATAGCATATTTGGATTTCTCTGAGACCATGAGAGAAATACAAAATGTTGGGGGAAAAAAACCACCTTTTTTCCTAGATTCTCATTTAATGTGTGTTTTGTCTGTGTATTTCTTTATTCAGTCTTTTTTTGTAATGTAAGCGTAGTCAAGTATTTTGAGAAGTTGTGCATAACTGGACTTTATCATTTTGCTGCTATTATTTCCTAGATGTTACTACATTCTCTGTTCAAGGAGATAAGACAGTTTCTGTAGCCTAAGGCTAGTGCTACTAGCATTGCATAAAGCAGTAAGTTGGTCCTGCAGGTCATAACATCCTGAAAGACTAGTCCTTGTCATTTGGACATAGCTCATCTATGCATAAGGCTTAAGGCTTTTTCTTCACTAGAGTGGAGACTCGGAGAGATTTTTGTCATGTGAGAAAGTGAGCATTCAGAGTGCGACCAACAAAACAGTTTCTGAGAAATCTGCTACAACTGAGTTGTCCTCCCGGATGCTCATTCCAAAATCTGATCAAGTGTATTTTGTTTTACTTGTGATTGTGGAGGGATATCCACAAATTTCTAAAGTTAAACAAAAATATCTTTCATCATTACATTTTATCAACAACAAGACATATGAACACTCCACAAAAGTCACAATATTTACAATTTTCTCCGTGAAGCCTAAAAACAAAATGAGGGTTTTTTTCCAGTTATAAAATGGGTGACTAAAAGAACAGATGCTATTTCTACACTGAATCAATATTAATATGGCTATGTTTAATAGAAGGTGCCAACATTGACTGAAATGTCTATCACTTCAGTATAGGTCATCAGTTTAGGCTGTAAATACGAACATCCTCGTTTACAGAAAAATTCTTAGGTTGAACCACAGGATTTTTATTTTTTTTTAATGCTCTAGTAGTAAGAGAAACTGAAACTCTTGGCCCAGCAATTCTGTTGCTCCAAACTTGAAGCTTACACTGGTAGAAGAGCAAAAAGATGGCCAGAAAATTCAGGGAAGATGTCCAAGTCACAGTAGATCTTTAGCTCTTCTTCATTTAGAGTAGCCTGGAGGTTTCCAGAGCTTCTTCCAGCTGCCTGCACCCCCAAAAGACAATACACATGCCAAGCCTATCTGGATCATTACACTGCTTGGCAATGACCTTGTTTTGCCTCCCAAGACGCTCCCATTTTAAGGCAACACAGTGGTCAAAGCTTTTGACTGTGCACTTGCTCAATCAACTCTTTTCCAGCCTCACTCAAACAATCTCAAACGATTGGACAACAATGAAGAATCTGCACTTCACTTTTTCCTTCTCCTGTGCTGAAAATCCTTAAAGTATTGCAGAGGTTAATACAAATACACTTGACTGCTAATAGAAAAGTCTAGTATTGTTTTTGTTTTTTGGAAATAGTAGGACACCATACATGAAAATCATGACAAACCGTTACATAAAGTGGACGCTATTCCTAATTATTGCCATTTAGTAATTTTCCCCTTTGAAAATGTTGAACCGAAGTTGGTTCCAAATAAAGGTGTTATTAGAAGTACAGCTATCTCTGGTGTTGTATTAGGCGCTGTGCTAAGAATCAAGTCTTTTATAAAAACAGACAGTAGAACACCCTTTCTAAAAAAATAGGTGTGCCATGCCAAATTATTATGGCTAAGCTTTTTCTTTCTGCTAGTCTTTCTTTTGTTTTTTTCTATGTACTGTACTGAAAGCTACATGTGGTAGAATTGTTTGTAGTAATCTGTGAACTGTAAAGAGAACATTTGCTGTCACTTCCTTTTTTTCTAAAAGCATATATGAAATAACATGCAAATTGTTAAAGCAACTGGTGTTGAACTGTATTTCTCTCTCTCTTGTTAAAGCCTAATGAGATGCAAAAAGAACCTTTGAAATTTCAAAAACCCTCTGATTTATAGAAATCGATCTGGTTTAGGACTTAATCATCGTAGGGGGGTGGGGGGGTCTTGTGTCACAAAAAAGCTTGATCATGTGCCTGTACCAAAAAACCTGATAAGTAGATCAGTTCCGGCTGGGAATAATTACAGGGTGCTACCTTAGCGGTAACACAGAGGTCAGAAACAGTGTTGTGAGACTGTCAAAGCTGCATGGCTGATAATTATTTTTTTATTCTTAGTTTAGCAGTGACGGGGTGTTATACTTGAAAAGCTGTTAACCTCGACAACATTTTCTACCACATTGTATAACAACAAAAGTGTGGGCCAAATTTAGAGCTTCAGTACTGTTTAGAAAAAAGCTTTCCTATGGTTGTTCTGCCCTTAGAACTGCAGGAACAAAGCGGGCGTGCTTGTTTGATGGGTACTTTGTCACCAGTTAGAAACCCTTTTATTTCCATTTAAGCTATCAGGGCTGGCCTGACCGCTTTGCAATCTGAAAACTGGCAGGAGGTGCTGAGTCCAACAAGTCTTAAGCCTAGCGTTGGCCATAAGAAGTTGACTTAGTGAGTGGTCAGTCGGGTCCCCACAGCAGCTGCAGACTCGAAGTGTGGATCGTGTGGAGCATCCTAAGGGTGAGGGACTTTCTTGTGAGTGATGGATTCTGATTTCTGATGTGCTTTGAGATATACTGAGAAGGTGGGTAGTAGAAAAGATTCCTGAATGTAAGGTGCTGTTGATAATATATATTATTGCTGTATGGATAACAAGAAAATTAAGTTTTAAATAACAAAAAGATAATTTTATTGCTTTTAATGAAGTATGGCATCCCTTAAGTTTATTTGGTTGTTGTCATACTTCTTGGAAAAATCTTACCCTCTTACTTTCTTAAGTATTGGAAGAGATGATGCTTACTTGTGAAGAAAAACACAAGTTTCCCAGTATCTGATTTTCAAGAACTGCTGAAGGGCAGGCTGCAGGCTCGCAACAAAATGTCATTACAGATTCCTTTTACCTCACTTCATTATGCATTTTATCCTCAATGAAATCATTGTATAAGGTCACCAGATAACTACACATACCTTAGCTGCATCTCTGCTTCATCAAAAGCATTTAATGTGGCACACTTACAAACATATTATAAACCAACTTATTTCTATTTACAGTACTGATCTTGATGAAATCTACACTGTGAGGTCAGTCAACCAGTCATGTTCAAGAACTAGTGAGCTGTGATGTCTGCTGTGTTGCAGAACCTCACAGATTCTCTTGATGGATAAACAGGCTGCAAAACTCTGACTTTATTTGCCAGGGGAATTCTTTTGGATCAGATAGCATTTGTAGTAAGTATGACACGTCTGAAAGACAGTGTTTACAATTCAATGGGGATATTTTTTGTTGAATATTGGTTAGTGTTGTGTTTTCTGAGGTGGCGGGGTAGTCATGATATGGGCAGACACTGCAAAATTTTCTTTAAATGGTTCTGCCAATTACTTTCAGTCCAAACTTACTCTCCCATTGCCTTTTTCCTGAGGTGAATGGAAATTATTCAAAATTGTGGAGCATTTTTGCAATAGCCACAAGTATGTGAAGTTTAACAGCTGTGAAGGAACCCAAAATTTTTGAGCATGTGCTCTGAAAATGTAAAAAGATACAAATCTAGTATCCTAAATGTTGAACAGTAATGCGCTGAGCTATTTGGCAATAGTCCATGCTAGGGTGCTTTATTTAAAAAGGAGTTTTAGTTAATTTGTTTGCCTGATTTTTTGGTTGTCTGACATTTTGAAAATAAGGTTAATTTGATGTGAAACAAGTTAAGGGAGATATTTTACATGGCAATAACAAGCCCACTGAACAAACATTTTTCTACCTTGGAGTTACGTTTGCCCGTAGCTGATCCAGAAGCATCCATGCCAGGAGTTTCAAAACTTGATGTTTCAAGTACACAGCTTGCAAGACAGCATGCCTGGGCTAAAACTCACTCGGCTCTGGGTTCAGCGTGGACAAGCATTCTCCCCTTCTGATCTACATCAGAAAATACAGTCAGGTTTTGTAGGTGAGGCTCACACTCTAGACATAGGACAATTTTTCTGAAATTATTTGCATACGAGTAGATCTCCTGCTGTTGGAGAGTTACTGAAGAAGGGAATGTCTTCCTCTCTGTAAATAAAACTTGGAGAAGTTCCACGACAGCTCCAACGTGACAGAGCAATTTTGGTTAAAACATTTCTTCCTATACTGTTATTGGGTTCATTTCCCATATTGTGCTGCCAGGTCCAGTTCCAAAACTTTCATCAGCCCTTGTTGTGCTTACAGCCAATATGTGATACTTCGTGCGCCCACACAAACACACACACAGGCAGAAGAGAGGCTTTTGGGTTAGAGCAAACAGTACTGCAGTTACTTGAACAGTCCTTGAACAGCTGGTGCTTCGGCGGGTCATCGTTATCCCGATCACTTCCACGTGTTTTTACATCTTCCCCACGCTTTATAACCAGTACCCAATTCATTCTCATGGTATCCCAGTGGGTGGGTAAGACGGTACGGAGACGATGGCTCCGCGGGGCCGGCAGGTGCCCGCGGCGGGGCCGGCTCCGCGCCGGGTTTTGCGGGGCTCCCCGTCCCGCGGCGGCTCCCGGCGGGGGGGCCCGCGTGTGAAACCGCGGGTTGGGGGGGCCTCCGGCAGCAGCCGCCGCGCCGGCGGAGCCGCGAAAACAGGAAGCGCGGTGGCCGCAGCCGGCGGCCGCGCTGATTCATCCCTGCCCGGGCCGCCCCGCCGGCGGCAGGCCCGGCCTCCCACCGCCGCGGGACCGCTGCGCGCCCGCGGAGCTCGGCGCTGCCCGCGGGGGGCGGCGCTGCGACCGGCCCCGGCGAGGCGCGGCGCGGCCGGCGGAGAGCCCGGCCGGCGGAAAGTTTCTGCCGGTCGCCGCGCCGGTGGCTCCGGAGAGGAGCGCGGCCCCGCGGAGGGAAGAGCCGCGCCGCCCGCTGCGCGGGCTGGCAATATGAGGGAGCAGCACTCATGTGTGGGCACCGGGCAGCGGAGGATGGACCCGCTGCAGCTCGCCGTTAGCCCTGTGAAGCGCTTGCGAACTGAGTACGCCTTTCCCTGTCTCTTCGCAGAGGAGGCCTACCAAAAACTGGCCAGCGAGACCCTGGAGGAGCTGGACTGGTGCCTGGACCAGCTGGAGACCCTGCAGACCCGGCACTCCGTCAGCGAAATGGCCTCGAACAAGGTAGGAGCCCCCGGCCCCGCCGCCCCGGCTCTTCCCACCGCGCGGGTCGCGGGGGCCCGGTCGCGCTTGCGGGGCTGCCCCGGGCGAACACCCCGGAGCGGGCAAGAGGGGCCGCCCCGGCTGAGAAACTTGCCGCGGGGAGCAACAGACTCCGGATGCGCGCAGGGGCGCGGGAGCGGCTGCTGTGGTGGTTTGTACACAGTTTCCTTAAATTTCAGGACAAGCTGTGAAAGTGATGCAGGTCTTGGAAAGCTGTGCAGCTTCCCTGTGTGCCTCAATTTAAAAAACAGAAAGAAATGGTTTCTGGCTGCTGGCGATAATCCCGCCGGTCGCTCTTTCTTTTCACAGCATCCCATTCTGAACCAGCGGTCTTTCCTAGAAAATGGTGTAGAAAGTAGCCTGAAAGGGTGATAACGGTAGTTTTTTATCCCAGGGGAGCTGCAGGCTGAATCTTATTGTAAATAGTAGTGCTAACAGCTCTTGTAACACGATTTGCTACGAAAGACCATGCTAAGAATGGAGGTGCCATCACAGTAGACACCTGGATCCAGAGGTGTGTTTCTGAGACACAGTGCGCCCTTCCTTCCCGTCTTGGAAGTTAAGGATGCGTTTTGGCCGGGGCCTACGTGCTGGTGTCTCCTGTGATCTGTGCCTGTTTTGCAGTTTGAAATGGAGTTTCCACATGATCCGTTCGTACGTACACTTTCTCTTGTGATTTTTTGTTTGCAGACAGTATGTTGCCACATTTCTGGAGTTGATTTTTAAAGCCGATTCAATAAGCCTGCTGTCTTGCTTCAGAATTCACGTTTCTCATCAGCTGAGTATTTGGGGAGCTACATATACAATGAGAGAGAAAAAAGTTTTAACTAAATAGGTTGGTTTTACTTCTCTCATGTCTGCAAAAGCAGCTGATGATCTAGATTTTAGCACCTCTTAACCATTTTAGTTACAGTTAGGATTTTTTTTTAAAGTGAGAAAACAAGTGGTTTTGGCTCGGCTTATGCTTTTGTAAAATTCTGCTGCCTTTCTTTGATTGCCCTTACCAAGAACCTATTCTTTCTTACTGTCTGTTTTTAAGTCCATGTTCAAATCAGCCTGCATGTAAAATGTGAGGTGTTTGCACTCTAGTGCAGCTTAGTCCCATAATGTAATATCCCTTGTGCGTTTCTTCTCTTTAGAGAGTCTTAGCAGCAATTAAATCTCTGCTTTAAGAATTATCTGCTCGACATTGCCCTGTTCTCAGAACTGTGTTTTCAGTTTTTATTGCCAATTGAAAGAGCTCATTATTCAGGGCCTGTTGCTACCTACGGGCAAGTTATAAAGTTGAGTTTCCGAATCTGTTTTAGCACTGTCAGAATCTGGTGACATTGTTTTCAAAGGGAGTAACATCTGACTGGCATGTAGAGCCTGATCTTTCTTTGCTAACAAGTTTGAACACCTATCAGTTCCCTGACTTGTGCTGTCTGTATAGCCTCTCTTTCACAAGATCCTGGACTTTCTTCAAGTATTTATTACCTCCCTAAAACAGATAGGATATGCAGTATATTTTATGAACAATGAGGGCAAGCTGTTTTTAGAATAAGATAAAACTAATTGCGGATCAGTAAGTTTTAAGTTTTGCCAAGTATATTCAGATTTTTAAAAACAGATCGTCTTTGGGTAAAATGAGACCTAACAACTGCTTTGCATCTTTAAGTAAACACAAAGGTGCTACATCTGATAGTATGCTTTGTTTGGATTTGTTTGATTAAAGAATTCTTTGCTGTAGATTACAGGATAAACATTCTTCATGCCTATTTATTCAAAGGAAAAGGAAAAAGGAGTTAAGGAAAAGTTTTTCATCTGTTTCCAACATAAAATCGTGCAGACAAGGAATTGATATGGGGTACATGGTAAACCTAGCTGTTATAGATAATCTCAAGGTCAGTATGAATGATGCCAAGCTTTATTGCATTTTGCTGTAATGTGTTGCCTCAGTCTGCTTTTATCTGTCAAATATGGATATACATGTCTAAAGAACTTTATTGCTACATACTGTTTCATGTTGCAATATTTAGTAATACTAGGTTCTTCCTATACTGGAAAGGAATAGCTGCTGTTTGGTTTTGCAGGTCATACTCGATTCTTAATGTAAACTTTTTCCACTTTTGTTGTGAAATTGCCCCCCCTTGTATAGAAATCTGACATCTTTCCATGTTTTCCTGGTTTTGTGGGCTTTTAAAAAAGTAAATCAGTACCATTAACCATAATGTGAACAATCTTGAATATAAAATAGCAAGACCATATAATAATATGGGAAATCTTAGTGCGGGAGGATTTTCATTTTAGGTGTGTAACAGGTTGTTCTAAAGTATCAGTTTATTTCTGATGATTAAAACATATCTGGCATTTATACAGCACCTCCTGTTGTAACTGCAAACTGCAACATCTTGATCAGTCTTACAGGTAGATGATATTAATTTAATTTATAGAGAAACTGAATTATAGAAACTTTGCTCAAGGCTCAGGACATAGACTTCAGTATAGCAATGAATATTTAGGAGGACCCAGTTCTATATCCCAGGAGTATGTCCTTTAAAATCAGATGAGAAAATCAGGAAAATTAATGTCGTTGGTACTGAACATAGTTGCTCACAGTGTTTCGCTCTTTGTCTTTCTCTTGATTTCTTTTAAGAACTAGCCTTCAAGAGTGATTGATAGGGTTTTTTCCCAGATTCTCAGCTACTTGCCTCATCTATTTCCCCCCTTGTTTTTTTGTATATAACAGCATTTTCATCAGTCTTAGTTTTCTGTATGTATGGGAACATGTGCAAGACATAAGGAGTAGTGTAAGATTTGAGCTCTGCACCAGGTAGGAGCTTTTGCCCATCATGCAAAGGCTGCCATAGTAGAGGGGGGGGGAAAATCCAGGGAGGAAGCAGTGTTGTGCATACTGAGTGCCTGAAGTAGGCCAGGGGTCTTATCTCCAATCCCTCTCTGTGCAGTGAGTTGGCAGCCTGTACCATCAATTGCGTCTGTGTGGAATCCCCTTACCGTCGGTAATGCCTGCGTAAGACTCGCATTAGCATATCCCAATCCAAGGGTATTTATTTTGTTTAGATGCCTCTTGTGCTCAGTTAGCAGTAGTCTGTGACGTGCCAGCTCACAGCTTTGGGTGACTGAAAGTGGGATGACGCAGATATACACAAAGATCCTTCTTCTCCCAGCTTAAAATTGCTTGAAGCAGTAGGCACGGGGTGCTCTCCACGATCTCTGTATGAGCTCCGGTATGTTGTGGCAGTAAGTGTAACCCCCAGAAACTCTGAGAATGTGTTCTAGGTTGGTTCTATAGGAAGCTGGCTGTGATTCTTGGCTGCCAGAGTTATACCAGAATGACTCTAATATCCAGGTGATGTTGCATTTGCCAGCCAGCCCTGTGATAAGCAGATTTCCAAATGCCTAGAGGCATTGCACATGAAGTAACTAATGGAGAGATCTGTGATGCACCCATAGGTGTAGCTCCTAAATAATTCTGAAAGGACATAGTGTTTGAAAATATTTGTCAATTGTCACTACACTGTTATGAATCTTACAGCTCCTGGTGTTTTCTTAATTTACCAGTTTATGGAATTGGGTACTAACAAGAGAATTCTAGCTTCTGTTTAGAAGCACAGGAAGCTTGTCATCCTCATACTCCTCTAGAAATCCTGCAAGGTCTTGAAAGGCTCTAAAACTAGAAAACTATAAAGCATTGCCTTAAATTTGGAAATTTGACTAAAAGTCCTTCATTTTTGGAGACCTGTTTCTACTTTTCTACTGTGTACTGTTAATATTGGCTAATGTCAGTGGACTGCAGCTCTATTGTGTTTTTCTTGATGATGCTTACTTGAACACGACAAAATTCATTTTAGGAAATAGTTTACCAGTTTGGGTGACTACAATTAGCATCCTTAATTAGATCCCTCTAATTGTTCTGATTTCCAGAGATGCTAACCCATACCAGTTTCTGCTAAACTGAATTGTGAGTAATAGCTGTTGAAAACATAGTTTTTAGATGGGTACTATCTTGCTGATTGATTTCTAACCTTAGACACAGGTACGCTTTGATACACTTTGTACAAGAAAATGATATTTTTAAAACATCCATGTTGCAAAGTGATGTTTCTTATTCTTTAATCATTTGCTCTTTTTAATTAATAACCTCCTCTTTTTTTTCTGCCAAACAAGATTAAAGCAAAAATTAATAGGTTAAGTTCTCTGGGAGAAGAACTATCTTTTTCCAGTATGTGGTTTGGCAGTACCAAGCTTAAGTCCCTGATTCTGGATCTGAAAGTTATTCTGTGACAGACAATAAATAAAAGAAGAATGCACATAATAAAGATGTAGCAAGCACTTTCTGCTAGACAGCATTAATTGTAGATTAGTTGAACGTGGAGGAATACTTATAATGAAACCGATATGCAAAAGTGTGTTTTCACTTCTGTAATTATGGTTTTGCAGATGTCTCTAGTGTGCTGCTTTTGTGTGTCTGAGTATCTGAATTTAGACATAGAAAAAGGCTGAATTTACGTTGCTTTTGTTTCAGTTTTAAGTCTACTGCAGGTGACAGTGTTTTTGCAGAATTTTCTGGTAACTGGTAATGAAGAAGAGTTTGGGAAAGGTCATTCACTGGATATTTGTTTCCCACAACAAACTCAGGTAAATGCACTTTCTCCAGGAAGGTTTTTTAGGTATCAATGCTGAGAAGATTTAGATTTCATTTACCTGGACCATGTTAACTATGAAACTACTTTTTAAGTATAAACTATTTTATAGTTATCCAATTTGTATAGAATATGTGCAGATGCTCACAGATTTGATGCACATCTATTAGATGCACATTTATTTACGGACAGTTACTAGTGCTAGTTACTATTAAAAGACCTTTCTGAGATTGAGTGCTTTTGAAAATGTCCAAAGCATCACTGTAATCAACCAACTAACTTTGAAAGACTGCACTAATGTAACAGTCATGTAAATGTTAGTGGGATTTTGGTTTATGTTTATGGTCCTGTACTTGTCACGCATTATATATGCACAAACAATCTCAATGATACTTTATATTTTAAAAAATTACCTACCTGTGAACATATAAACTAAAATTATACTTGAATGAAACAAAGACAACTTGAAATATGTTCAGTTACTCTTTCTTTTACATTCCCTTCTGAAGTCCCCTGTCAATTTGAGCTGGCTTATAATCACATTTTCCTGCTGCTAAAAAGTGTTTTTCCTTTCCTCCCTTACAAGGCTGAAAACCTCACACAAGCAGGGAGCTGACTAATGTAATATTCAGGGAAAGAGTGAGGCTAAACTAATTACTTGGTTCTGATAATGGATCATGTATAAATTCCCTAACGTGCTTCAAACAGAAGCGTTATGTTACCTTTGCTGTGTTTTCCCAGGAGCAGGGGAGAGCCCCACTGCCCACATTCCTGCATGACCCTCTCTGGGGCAAGAGGAGCAGGGCCAGAAGGTGCCTCCAGCCTCTTGGCAGCTCTTCACAGGCACCAGCCACGGGATGGAGAAGCAGCATCGTGTTGCTGCAGGCTGACAGCAGCTCTCTGGGTTTCCCCATGCCCAGAATATATGGAGCTGATGACAGGCCATAATGCCTGATTTAGTCCATTCATCTGCTTTATATTTTTCTTATTCTGTAGAAAAACTTATGTGCTGTGGTGGTTGGTAATTTTGTAGGAGCCTGGTTAGGCTGAGTCTAGAGCTAATAAACGTGTCTCATGCCACTGTCTCAGTCTTTTATTAACAGACTAGTTTTTAGTATTGTCATTTTTTAATTTTTGCTGCCAACTTTGAGGACAGGTTTGTCACATAGCTAGAAGTTTGTTTTCAGAAATTATATTTCATAAGTAAGAGCACAGGCTTTTTGCAGTACTTGTTCCAAATGTGGAGGCTCAGATGGAGTAAAACTGTATTCTCTTCTGTCGTCATAGCCATTGAATAGTGTGACCTGTTTCCAGTTAAGAGACAGGATAATGTTGTCATAGCCGTTTAAGAGGATTTAAACATCAGTCATTCTCTTGGGTTTCAGCTATTGCACATGAAAAGTAGAAATTTGTTATTGTCATGACTAAATTGCTGCAGAGCAGACGGCATCTCTGTTTTGCTTCTCAGATTTAAAGAGCTTGGGTATCCAGATGAAAAACTTGATAAGGTTTGTTGTATGACAGTACTCTTATATAGTGTCTGGCAATACCATCACACTTGGCTGGCTGACATGATCGTTTAATTGGTTCTTATGTTCCCAGATCTTTCTAGGAAGATCCGAGGATTGGTTAGCTCTTTAGAGTGCTCCTTCTGATGAAGATTACAATTAAGGAGCATCTGTTGTCAAGAAAAAGCTTGAGTGCAGCATCAGGAACTATTTTATTCGTTCAGGATTTCAGTTTGTACAGTGACAGAATAAAGGGATACTGGTAAAGCAGTGAGCCTGGATTTGAATTGATGCACATTTGTGTGGGGTCCCCAGTTTTGATGTACTTCATAAGAGAAAATGAAAAGGATTGTGGAGGTAATGAAGGACCGCCTTCTCAGGCATAGTCCTGCCTTTCCATGCACTAAAGCCAGCCCAGAAGGATTTTAAGATCTCTGGGCTGGAGTGGAGTTCCCTTTGCACAGCTTTATTTGTCCCATGTGAGACCACACATGCTTCTGGAGAGCAACAGACTTGCTCTCAGGTAACCACAGTGATGAGTGAGGTATACATATATATAACAAGGAGATAGCAGTTTGTTGGCTATATTGTACAAGGATGTACTACAGCAAGATAATGGATGAAACTTGCTCTTGTGCAGATGGCTTGCACCAACCCCTCCTTATCATTTATGAACACTTTCCATCCTCTCAGAAACAAGTGGATGGAGTAGTGGTGCCAGTTCAGCAGTGACTGAATCTCTTCTGTGCAAATGTGTGCTGCTTCCGTAGGGACTGTCAGGTTGCTGCCAAATTGGAAAAAACATTAAATGCTCTGTTCTTCTGAGAGGATAATGAGTGGGGGCTTTGGTGTTGTGATAGAGCTGATGGTCTGTTGCTGAGAAAGAAGCAAACATGGTGGGTGAAGATCAATATATTTTGAGTTGTGAACAGCCCCTTCTTGTGCAGGTAGGTGATGGCAAATGTTTGCTTCCCTAGGCCATGACAAGCAGGTGTTTGTTATTCAAAACATCTCAACTGGGTGGTGGGGTGAGGCCCTTCGCTGTTTGTTGGGGCTCTCCTCAAAAAAAAGTACAGGACATAAGCTATCCTGTTCTGTGACACTGGAAAGGAGCCTAAGGGTGCCCCATAGCAGTCAATAAAACACTGGCATTTCAAGTTAGGAACCCTGTAATCTCACAGATTCAGTCTGTACTTTACATTTTAGAAAAAAACAAATTGACTTCTGCATCTCTCATTTGCTTCTGCTTCAAAAGTTCTCGATGTGACAGCTGAATAAAAGGAATGATGCCTGTCTGAGGGTTGCTGTGATTTAACACTTTTCAGCTCTTTAGCTGCTTCTCAGATTTGCATAACTTTCCAGTCACTAATAACTTGATAATTTTTTCCATAAATATAAGCAAATGGTCCATAGGAGCACACAAACAACCCTTTTTGTAGCCTCTTTAATTATAGGAAATGCCACAGTGTGAAAGATTCTTTCCTTTTAGCGTAATGGCACAAAATAATATAGACAAAATGTTACGGAGTAAATAACTAGGACTTGATGTGGGAAAATAACTTTACTTTCAACCACCATAATAGAAGATTTGAAAATTATTATATTTTTCCACCAGTTGAATTATTTAAAGTTAAAATGTGAAACATCAATGTGTCTATTCATGGCATTTACGAAAAATACTGGGTTTTTGTTTTCTTTTTTCCAACGACTTTACTTAGGAAAGGCTTCATGGACATGAGTACTTCATAACTCCTTGCTTAATAGTAAATGTGTAATTCATGGCTCCTGAAAGGTATGATAAATACCTAAATACTTGTTAGCTCCTTCTGACAGTACTTAGTGCAAAGAGCTCCTGCATTGTATTCATAGTAGCGTGCTGCCATAATTAAGGTTAGACTGTAAGGTATGAAGCATTTCAGAGAGTAGTGACCATTCTTTTTCTCCTTTTTTTTTTTAATAGATGTTTTGTTTCCTGTAAGAGGCAGCTTCTGCTGTTAGATAAAGTTTTGGTACAATTTTGGTGTTTGCTGAAATCGCATTCAGCCTCTGCCTCAAGGAAACCCACAAAGAAGCTGTTCTCCTGCTCAGTTACATTAGTAGGGTTTTGGTATCATGTGCTAAAACTTTCCATGTTTAGGAGACTTATGATAGAATTAAGTGTATTATGTCTTGTTCTGATTATTTTTAATAGAGCATATTTCAAAAGAAATTGATCCCAGTTGTAGTTAACTTGCAGCCAGTCCCCCACGTAGCTGCAGAACTGAATGTAGGCAAACTAAGGCATGATGGAAAGTGGTGCTGCTCATCCTGCCTTGAACCTGTGTGAGCAGGGCAGTGGCCAGAACCAGCCTCTTGAGCTGGCGTTCATCTCTGAGCAATTCAGCGGCAGCTTCCCCGTGGATGCTCTGTTGTGTGCCTGGTGGCAGAGCCTGCTGTGATGGGGACTGCTTCTTCACCTGAATCTCCAGCCAATTTTAGGGAACTGATATGGAGTGGTTAAGATGTGTTTGTAGTGGTCCAAGTCTGGAATCATACTTCAGAGCATTTTGCTGCTGCTTTCATGTGTTCAGCCATGCTGTGCAGTTAAGTGTGTGCAGGGCACAGCTCAGTGGCAGGACTTCTTGTGCTCCCCACTGCGTACGTTCACGTGTAAGTTAGGCTTTCAGCTAGAAAGACTAACTAGAAAGGTTTTTAGCAGGTTTCCTGAACGTCAGAATGCAATCCATTCTCATCAACATTAGACATTGGTGAAATGTTAATGAGGCAGCAATTACTTTAATGTAAACTAGTCCAGGCTGGCTTTCAAGCTCCTAGATCATTCTCTCTCACTAATTTACCGTGTGTTAATGCTAGCTCTTGCCTGTGCTCATAGGCACCATATACTAACCAGTGGCACTTTCTTTTTGCCTCAGGTTTGTCTTTTTGAAGAAATTTACAAACAGGTTTTTCAAAGGCATATAAAGCAATCGAAGCAAAGTCAGTGTTCATTTTATTCTGGAATAAATAGCAGGACCTTACAGGAAATGTATATAGTCAACTGCAACCTTGTAACCATTCCACTACATCAGTATTATTCCTCAAATATATGCGGCCAGGAGTATTGTTTGATGGATATAATGATGTGTGGGTTTTAATTGAATTAGTTTACATGATTGAAAGGACGTGTTCAGGCAGGTGTTAATGTATTTAAACCAGGCTATTTGATTTTCTTGTGGCCATGGTTGACTGTACATCCTTAATGCAATAATTTTACCCAGAATTACAGGCAACTTCACACTGCCAGCTGAGATACTAACGTTTTCATAAACTTGATTTTTGTGATTCAGAATGAACAGATGTAACAGAGATGTCTTTTCTAATGGCCAGGAGCAAAATGACTAACAATACTGATATTTTAATTACCTTAAGTCAGATTTTTAAGAGGATGACCACCAAGTGCATAGGTAGAATTTTACCATGAAATACCCTCTGCTTGTTGTATAGTGATACTAGTCAGTAGATTGAGCAAGGCAGCACTGCACCAGTTGGTACTGAAGGTTATTTTAACTTCAGGGAGTAGAAATGAAGGTGCCAAATATTTTTTCCTTACTCTTTCTTAAGGGGTTGGTACATATAATGCACTGTAAAATGTAAACTGAAAGGTACCTCACCCTTAAGGTTTCTTATATGTAGAAACAATGATTTTTCAGAATACATCAGCCACCCATTGGGACCTTCAAAGGGTGGTCTAAATGAAGAGTAATTTCTGCAAAGTGGGGCTATGATTCATGTGTACTTGCTGACACAAGGAAGCAGTTGTTAGTTTTCAGCTGAGCTGAATAAAGAAAGAATAAACACTCAAGGTGACATTTTGGCTGTGCTCCTTAACAGTGTTTCTACAAGTTTCACCCTTGGGACACTGGAAAAGTAGTGCAACTGCACTGGGGAAGAACGGTAAGTAGAAGACACTGTAGGGGTTAGTGTAAGAACAGAACAAATAACAACGTAGTGCTGTTTCATTAATAGAGCAAGAAAGTTTGAAGAGCAGAAACAACTGAAAAGTAGGCTGCCAAGTAGGTGTTGTAAACTTGAGCATATTTGAGCATGTTTTAATGAAAAATGGGAAAGACAGACTAGAAAATAGACTTTCTACGCATGCAATCTTTTGAGTAGTTAATGATCATCTGTGCTTGAAATTTGACAAACTTTATGGGCACTGTGATAAGTAATGGCAAATACAAGAAACACTTTAATTTTTTTTAGAGATTGGGTAACATTTTTGAGGGAAGTTTTGCTATGTGCTTCTGCAAATGATTTTGAAGGATAATGGTTGGGGTCTAATCTTTGCTACTGCTGGGTTTGCAGGTGGTTGGTGTTCTTGAGTATGTCAGCAGTATCATGAAACTTTGGCTGTTGTTGGTAAGCTTTACTGCCACAAATGTGGCATTGGTGACTTAGTTTCCTCATGCATGGTGGGTAAGCCCTAATACATTAGAAGTGATGCGTGGGTAGCGTGTGAGTTAGTGTAACTTTTTTGTTTGGTTGTGTTTTCCTCATGCACAAAGGGACCTCCCCTTCAAGTACATGTGAAACAAACGAAATGTTTTCAGCCTAGTAGCTGAAATGAATGAAACAAGATATAAAATACTAAAATTATATTTGAAAGTTGGTGATGAGCAGGTTTGTAAAGATGTGTGTTACTGTGCTCATGTTATGTGAATTAAAATGCTTGCCTCTTTGATGCTCAATAGCAGCATCTCAGAACCAGGGGGACAGAGAAGTACTTGAGACCTTGCGAAATGCGGTATTTATTTTGCTTTCCAAACATGTGGTTCCCTTGGCTGACCTGTGTTCAGCTTCTGCTGCCACAGAAGACTAGAGTTAAAAGGACCTCAGCCAAATCCATATGTGTTTCTTGCATGCTGTGTAATGTGTCTTGAAGCAGCCCTTGTGTGTGGTGTTGGAGGGAGCATTCTTGGATTCCTCAACATCTCCATCCTCTGCTGCATGCTGAGCACCTCAGCAGCAGCCCGTCGCTGCTGCTGCGAATGCATGCTGTGCTGATGCAGGCACTGTCATAGGAAGCACCTAGGCCTGTCATAAGTAAACAGGTCCAGGAAGAAAGTGCAAGCCTGACGTATGGTGTGGCCATAGCAACATGCAGAGATGAGGGTGCCATTTTGGAGGAAATGCAGGCTAGTATGGCTCAACAAGAAGCCAGAAATTATCTTTGCTGGATTTAAGAAGATGTTCTGTATGTGCACTTCAGAGGTTTTTCTGAAATGCACTACCTGCAAGAAGACAGCTTACAAAAAAACCAAAATCTGAAATTAAGTATGTAAGGGTGTCTTTAAATGAAATTATTTTTCACTTGCTGTGAAAACTTCAGCTGGAAAATATAAGCATGTTTACTCCTGAGAAATATTCATGTGATGAATTGTTTGACAAATAATAGAATATCTCTTTAAAGCTCAGAGCTCACATTTCTCAGTAAAATGACTGTTTTTCTTGTACTGTGAAGCATAGCCAGAGTTTTCTATGTCTGAATACTGGACCCAGGTAAGGTTGCATTTCATAATTTGATAATTAGCTTTTTTGTCTTAGCATCTGTAAAAACAAATATGTATGTTTTCTATCTGGGAGGGATTTTCTGCAGCTCTTTGTTTCTGAAAAGGTTTCAGAGCCTCTATTACAGGAGAGCTCTTAAAGCTCATCACTGTGAAGATGCAGTTGGTTGATACATAGTCAAAGCTTGGCATTTCTAGTACAGCTTTCAGTACATCCCTGCTTACAGAACCTGGTTCTTAAAATGGAATGACTAAATTTTAAATGCAAGAAAAGAGCTCTATAAAGCTTCTGCAAAAACAAATCTTGATATGTGGGGGCTAAAACTTAAGTAGTGATTTTTCTTTTGTGGTCAGGAAATACACATCTATAACGTGGCCTTTGTTTCAAAGAGCTGTGAAAGATAGATTGGTTATGGGAATGATATAACAATATAAAATAAAACTGTGCTGTTAGGATAAAGTAGAACTGCAGGAAGAAAAATAATTTAACTGTTTTGGTAAATTTTCTGTCTTTCCAGATAAGTACTATTCCAGTGCTCATGTGTTGTTCAGATTTGTATAGATGTACATCAGCATGCTTTTATTTATACCACATAGGGGTTTTAGGTTTGTTCTTGCAATTATCATTGGAGCTTGAAAAATGTCCCAGTTGTACAAAATGAAAGCTGACTGACCTGAGCAGAGGATAAGACAGCTGTTGGGCTTCCATCTTCTTACACCCTGTCATTTGAATAGTGTGCCCAGGTATGAAAATGTGTCTTAATTACACTTGAGGGAGGTGTCATCTGGGGTTTGTTTCTGTCTTTTATTGGTTCCTTCTACAGTGTCTTGGCGGTCATGAAATAGCATGCTCTAAACAAATCTATTTGTTCCCCAGTCTGTCTTTTCACTCCATGTCCTGCCTGGCAGTGGTCTCTTACTTTTGCCGATGCACATAGCTTTGAATGGCAAGAGTCATGCCAACCTGTGCTGTCTGCTGGGTGGCTTGCTCAAAGGTGGTAGCACTGGAAGTGATAAGATCCATTTTGACTTGTACCTTTTGACTACCAGGGCACTTCATGGAGTCCATTTGAAGACTCACAAATACCTCAGCTTTATTTCATAGGTATTTTGCTCTTGGAAAACTTTGTAATCAAGAATTAGGACTTTATTTATATTGTTATTTTAATGAGGTGATTAATACAGCAGTGAACAACAGACAAGGCAAATGTTTATTCTTGTCAGGAAACTGTTGTGCTTACAGTGGACTGGGCAATATTGGGAATTTGAGTCACATAACATGTGCTGAGAAAACAGCCTAAAAATTATTTTGTTTTTAAAAACTGGGAACATGCTTTTTACATATGTAGCAGTAAATTAAGCAGTAATTAATAGAATTTTGTATTCATATTGCAAGTTCATCAGAGCATATATTCCAATCTAATGATGTATTTTTCTTCTGTTAGTACAGCCTAATGAGTTTCCAGTATGTGATATTATTTTCATGGTTCTTAGTCTACCTTTGGTTTTAAAGTTTGCATGAATTGCAGGATTCATTTCAGTTTAATATTCAGAAAAGAAAATAAGTGATGGTGGGTTTTCATTGCTAAACATGTCAAATTTTATTTTATTTGTAATGCTATATAAGTTCATAAGTGACATAAATCATCAAAGCTAAAGCATATTAATTCATAGCTAATCATTTAATTGTTAAATATAAAATATTCATTGGTTATGAACCATGAATAAAAGCAGTGTTTAGAAAAGATGATTACTGTATGATGTTACAGTACATACTAGAACTTACTAAATACAAGGCTGCATTTTAGCCTTTTCAAAACAAACACTGATTTAGCAATAAAATTGTTTCCTTGTAAATATCAATGTATTGGTCCTCTTTCAAACTGGGATTGCCTGCTGTGACATTATTGAGGTGTGAGTACACTGATGTGGCAAGTAAACCCTGATATATATTTGTGTATTCCATACTACATTTTCTTCTAGAAAAGTAAGCATAAGAATGTTTTCTATGTTTGAGTGATGAGTTCTGAATAATGCAAATACATTTTAAAAAATGTGAAGGATTACTGAAGAGGTGCCTCTTACAAGAAATCCAGTTATACAGAGTTAATGGGAAATGCATTTTTATATTCTTAAGTATGTAGGACTTGAGATAATCTTGATGTCCTGTTCACAGAATAACTAGGTTGGAAAGGACCTTAAAGATCATCCAGTCCAACCATTAACCTAACATGAACAGTTCCCAACTACACCAGATCCCTCAGCACTATGTCAACCTGACTCTTAAACCCCTCCAGGCATGGGGACTCCACCACCTCCCTGGGGAGCCCATTCCAACGCCTAACAACCCCTTCTGTAAAGAAATGCTTCCTAATATCTAGTCTAAACCTTCCCTGGTGCAACTTGAGGCCATTCCATCTTGTCCTGTCACTTGTTACTTGGTTAGAGAGACTCATCCCCAGCTCTCTGCACCCTCCTTTCAGGGAGCTGTAGAGGGCGATGAGGTCTCCCCTCAGCCTCCTCTTCTCCAGACTAAACACCCCCAGTTCCCTCAGTCGCTCCTCGTACGACCTGTGTTCCAGACCCTGCACCAGCTTCGTTGCCCTTCTCTGGACACGCTCGAGTCATTCAATGTCCTTTGTGTAGTGAGGGGCCCAGAACTGAATTGAGATGCGGCCTCCCCAGTGCCGAGTACAGGGGTCAGATCCCTTCCCTGTCCCTGCTGGCCACGCTATTGCTGACACAAGCCAGGATGCCATTGGCCTTCTTGGCCATCTGGACACACTGCTGGCTCCTGTTCAGCCGACTGTCAATCAGCATCCCCAGATCCCTCTCTGACTGGCAGCTCTCCAGCCACTCCTCCCCAAGCCTGTAGCGCTGCTGGGGGTTGTTGTGGCCCAAGGGCAGCCCCTGGCATTTGCCCTTAGTGAAACTCCTCCAGTTGGCCTCAGCCCATGGCTCCAGCCTGTCCAGGTCTCTCTGCAGAGCCTCCCCACCCTCGAGCAGATCAACACTCCCACCCAACCTGGTGTCATCTGCAAACTGACTGAGGGTGCACTCGATCCCCTTGTCCAGATCATCAATGAAGATGTTAAACAGGAGTGGCCCCAAAACCCAGCCCTGGGGGACACCACTTGTGACCAGTCACCAACTGGATTTAGCTCCGTTCACCACAACTCTCTGGGCCCGGCCATCCAGACAGTTTTTTACCCAGTTTCATTTCATAACAAGCAGCAAAATACACCCAGGTGAGAGTACTTCAAGGAAATTCTTCCAGCTGTTGTGATGAGACTATTGAAGACTAACGGGTGTAGGAGTTGTGCTTCAGCAGCTCCCTTTAGCTACCTTAAATAAAACTTAGTGGGAAACCAGCCATGTTTTTGAGGGCTTCTGGATGTAGCCCATGGGCTCTGAGCTGTGGAAAGGAGAACCAGCTCCAGCCTGGAGGGTGTGTGAGCCACACCACACAAGAGTGGTTCTTGATGAATGGCCCTGTCTCACAACAGTCCATGGTGTGCAGTGGGAAGGAACAAAAAGTTCACAGAATAATGACACTGGTCTACAGTAGTGGAAGAACCAGGCATCTGGTTGCATCTCCTGACCCTCAGTTGTTTTTCCTGATGCTTTCAGTTTCACAAGAGCATGCTGTCCTGAGCAAGTCCAGTCCTTTGTATGTTATGAATGGTTAGCTACCTAGAAACTCTAGTATAGCTACTGTGCTAACAGTCCATTTCTCCAGCTGCCTCTTAGCTGCTGGTTGCTGCCCAGCTGAGACTTGGCTATGACAGTCTGAGCACTCACCTGCTCTCCTCTGCCACAAGGTTAAACAGGGTTGCCAAAGTCCAAGGAGCCCATCTGTGTTGGTATGGAGCAGTGAGGAGTGTTCTCCATCTGTTGTAGGTGTGTCAGTTGCCCTTACTAGCACTCTGTAAAAGCCTCCCCAGCGTGGCCTGGTCTGAACCTGCCAAACCCCGACCAGGTATGCAGACATCCGCAGCTGGTGAACAGAGCACCAGGAGACAAAGTGGAGCAACAGCTCTGCGTGATCCCAAAGCAGCAGCACCCTGCTGCGTGCTGTCACCATGACACAAGAAGTGGGCACACAAAAAGATAGTTAGATCCTATGTGTAGGATAAGAGGTAAATTACTGTTATTAATAGACACTAAGTAAGGAAACATGAATATACCACAAGCTTCCTCATGCAAATACTGAGACTTGTTGTAAAAGCGCTTTAAATCATACAGGTAGTAAGTATGCAATTCAGGAAAATACAGAGCTGCCTTTGGCCTGGTTTTGTTATCTTGTCTCCATCTCATGTGTACCAGTAAACCCAACCTCCTAGTACACTTGACTGTGGGACTGGAAGCCACATTGGTTTCATGCTTGTTTGCTTAAATTGACCTAGAGGCATTTAAGTGAGGTGCTCACTTGGACAAAAAAAAAAAAGCAACATTACATTTTTGTGTGGTTTTCAGTATGCATGAGACAGGGGTGTAGTGGATGAGACTGGTTGTTTCTTCTGTTGTGGATGGTGAGATCTTAATTTTTTGTGAACCTATATAGATCTAGAGCATCTAAATAATCAAATGGAAGGTGCGAAGGACATACTGGAATGAATATTAGTTTGTGAATAACTCTTGAGTTTTTTCCTTGAAAGAACAGTGACACTATCACATGCACCTTAGGAATACAACAGCCATGGTTAATAAGAGCTGGAGTCTGAACCAACAAAATTGCATGAAACAGCTTGCAGTCTGCTTTCAAATTGTGGGTATCTGCTGTGGATGATTTAGAGGCACTTGCTAGGGCGTGTTTTTATCAGAGCTATACAGAGCTCATTGTAGTGTTAGTAGTTACTTTGCAGTCTACAATTCTCTGTTCTTGTCTGTAGTATCATTGCTTTTTTGGTAAGATGGCTTTTACCTTCTGTCTCTTTTTTTTTTTTTTTGTAAACTGAGCAGTAGTATTAAGGATATGAAATAGTTTGCTTCATATTTGGTTTTCATATATATTATAATTAGCAAAGAAAGCCATAATTCTTGCTCTTTCACAAGAACAGTGTGTATGTTAAGCATGACTGTAGCTTTAAAAAAAGATGATTAAAATACTCCTTTCTTTTTGTATGAAATGGCAAACGTTCAACAAGTTTTCTGATGAACTGTTAAAGCATGTGCTTGGCCAGGTTTACAGTAGGAACACCTCATTAAAATAAGAATGTCACATTACAGGAGAAGTAAGATTAATCTACCAGTAGTGGTGAAGCTGGTTTTTTGTCCTCACATAGCAAGCCAGTTTTCTGTGTGAAACAGGCAATACCCATAAAGCTCAGCTTTTGCTTGTATAGCTGTATCAGTCTTAGGCTGAGTGTGTCATCACAGCTCTGAGTAAAGTATTGCTCCTCTTTGCAGATGTGGCTGTCTGCAAAAATACACAGTGTGGGTGCGAAGCTCTTTTGTGGCTATGCTACAGTAGGTATTTATGGGGCAGATATTTACTTGCAAGGGGCATATACATGTGTGCAGGTTTAAACCCTGCCGGGACCGGAGAGCACCTTGCCGTTGCCCCTCCCCCACCCGCAGCTGGTGGGGCTGGAAGTTAAGCACTGACCCCGGGCTGAAATAAGAAGAAATTTAATACAACAGAGTGATAGAACAATCTGAACAACAACAGTAGCAATGGTAACAACAATAAACAGCAATAACAGTGAACAAGACAAACGATATACAGAGAAATACTGCTAGCTGATTACGAAAAAAAAAGGTTCCCGCCAAAGAGCAAGGTAAAAAAGGCTCCGCCCCTGGACCTGACGCCAGCATGGTATGAATAACCCGGTTGGAGATCCCTTCCCCCTCTCTCTCTGCTGGGGAAACCTAACCCTATCCTAGCTGAACCAGGACATAATCCACCCCTTTATTCAATACCATCTGCATCATGTTCAGCTGCCATTTAGCAGTTAACAGTAACAAAACAACAATTAACAAAGGCACAGCATATTTTACGGCATGTTCTCACCCAGAATCAAGTCCCCCTGTGGTACACATCGGACCTCTCCATTGTCCTGCATCACCCACCAGGTGCACCCAGGTCCTTGGGCAAAAGCAATCCCGTGGATGGGTTTGCCTTTACCTTTGCTGGTGCAGGACTAAACCAGACCATTTTTCCCAGCATATTCCTCATGCGCACCACAGGGACTTTATCCCCATCTACAGCACGTGGAGGTTTCGACTGAGCCGGGCCAGCTCGACAGGCAGATCCTCTTGTGTTGACTAGCCAGGTGGCCTTTGCTAGATGCATGTCCCAGTCTTTGAAGGTCCCACCTCCCAGTGCTTTCAATGTGGTGTTTAACAGTCCATTGTAGCGCTCGATCTTCCCAGAGGCTGGTGCGTGGTAGGGGATATGGTAGACCCACTCGATGCCGTGTTCTTCTGCCCAAGTATTTATGAGGTTGTTTCAGAAGTGTGTCCCGTTGTCTGACTCAATTCTCTCTGGGGTGCCGTGTCACCACAGGACTTGGGTTTCAAGGCCCAGGATGGTGTTCTGGGCAGTTGTGTGGGGCGCTGGGTAAGCTTCCAGCCGTCCAGTGGTTACTTCCACCATTGTGAGCACGTGGCGCTTCCTGTGGCGGGTCTGTGGCAGTGTGATGTAGTCCATCTGCCAGGCCTCTCCATATCTATATTTCCGCCATCGCTCTCCATTTCGCTGGGGCTTCACCCGCTTGGCATGTTTGATTGCAGCACACGTCTCACATCCGTGGATGATCTCTGCAATGGTGTCAATGGTGAGGTCCACCCCTCGATCTCGAGCCCACCTGTATGTTGCATCTCTACCTTGGTGGCCCGAGGTCTCATGGGCCCACCGGGCTATGAACAGTTCACCTTTGCGCTGCCAGTCCAAGTCCACCTGAGCCACTCTAATCTTAGCAGCTTGGTCTGCCTGCTGGTTGTGTTGATGTTCATCAGTGGCCTGACTCTTGGGTACACGGGCATCCACATGGCGCACCTTCACAACGAGGTTTTCCACACGGGCTGCAATGTCCTGCCATACTTCAGCAGCCCAGACGGTTTTACCCTTACGTTGCCAGTTGTTCTGCTTCCATTGCTGCAGCCATTTCCACAGGGTATTCGCCACTGCCCACGAGTCGGTGTAGAGGTAGAGCCTCGGACACTTTTCCTGCTCAGCAATATCCAAAGCAAGCTGAACGGCTTTCACCTCTGCAGACTGGCTTGATTCACCCTGTCCCTCAGCAGCTTCAGTGACCCGTCGTGTGGGACTCCACATAGCAGCCTTCCACCGTTGATGTTTTCCCACAATGCGACAAGACCCATCAGTGAACAGGGCATATCGCTTCACCTCATCCGGCAGCTCGTTATATGGTGGGGCCTCCTTAGCACGTGTCACCTCCTGTTCTGGTGACATCCCGGAATCTTTGCTCTCTGGCCAGTTCATGATCACCTCTAGTATCCCTGGGCAGCTGGGGTTCCCTATTCGAGCCCGTTGTGTTATCAACGCAACCCATTTACTCCACGTGGCATGAGTTGCATGATATGTGGAGGAAGCCTTTCCTTTGAACATCCACCCCAGCACCAGCAGTCGAGGTGCCAGGAGGAGCTGTGTTTCAGTGCCGACCACTTCTGAGGCAGCCCGAACTCCTTCGTACGCTGCCAGGATCTCCTTCTCAGTTGGTGTGTAATTAGCTTCAGAGCCTTTGTATCCCCGGCTCCAAAAGCCCAGAGGTCGGCCTCGGGTTTCCCCAGGTGCTCTCTGCCAGAGGCTCCAGGTAGGGCCATTCTGCCCGGCTGCGGTGTAGAGCATGTTCTTAACCTCCTGCCCTTCCTGGACTGGCCCGAGGGCTACTGCCTGGGCAATCTCCTGCTTAATTTGTTCAAAGGATTGTTGTTGCTCAGGGCCCCATTCAAAATCGTTCTTCTTACGGGTTACATGGTAGAGAGGGCTCACAATCAGGCTGTAGTTCGGGATGTGCATCCTCCAGAACCCCACAGCGCCCAGGAAAGACTGAGTCTCCTTTTTAGAGGTTGGTGGGGCCATGGCTGTGATCTTGTTTATCACGTCCATTGGAATGTGGCGACGCCCATCTTGCCATTTTATTCCTAGGAACTGAATTTCCCTTGCAGGCCCCTTAACTTTCTTTCACTTAATGGCAAAGCCGGCCTTCAGGAGGATAATAAAATAATTTAAATTATTTTATTATAAAATAATAAAATAATTTCAATTATTTTCTTCCCTTTCTCAAACACTTCCTCAGCTGTGTCCCCCTATACAATGATGTCATCAATGTACTGCAGGTGTTCTGGAGCCCCACCTTTCTCCAGTGCAGTATGGACCAGTCCATGGCAAATGGTGGAGCTGTGGTTCCACCCCTGGGGCAATCGATTCCAGGTGTACTGGATGCCTCTCCAAGTGAACACAAACTGTGGCCTGCACTCTGGCGCTATCGGAATGGAGAAGAACGCGTTAGCAATGTCATTCGTGGCGTACCACTTGGCTGCCTTCGACTCCAGTTCATACTGGAGCTCCAGCATGTCCGGCACTGCAGCACTCATTGCTGGCGTAACGTCATTCAGGCCACGGTAGTCCACAGTTAGCCTCCACTCGCCATTAGGCTTTCTCACTGGCCATATAGGACTGTTGAAGGGTGAGTGAGTTTTGCTGATCACCTTCTGGCTTTCTAGTTGACGGATCAGCCGATGGATGGGGACCAGGGAATCTCGGTTGGTGCGGTACTGCCGCTGGTGCACCGTCCTGGTAGCAATCGGCACTCGCTGCTCCTCAACCTTAAGCCGCCCCATCACTGAGGGATCCTCTGAGAGGCCGGGTAAGGTGGACAACTGTTCAACCTCCTCCAGGGCAGCTACACCAAAAGCCCACCGGTACCCTTCTGGGTCTCTGAAGTGCCCTCTCCTGAGGTAGTCTATGCCCAGGATGCACGGGGCATCTGGGCCAGTCGCAATGGGGTGCTTATGCCAGTCCTTCCCAGTCAGGCTCACTTCAGCTTCCAGTAGGGTCAGCTGTTGGGATCCCCCTGTCACTCCAGAGGTGCAGATGGATTCAACCCCACTGCAGCTCGATGGCATCAGGGTGCACTGTGCGCCAGTGTCCACCAAAGCCTGATATTCTTGTGGGTCTGACGTGCCAGGCCATCGGATCCACGCTGTCCAGTAAATCCGATTATCCCTTTCCTCCACCTGGCTGGAGGCAGGGCCCCTCTAATCCTGCTCATCATCACTCACTTCTTGTAAGAATGATTTACTGGTCCCCTCAAGAGGGTCAGACATAACGTTCACCATTCTATTCTGTTTGGGGGATTTTTGACTGGACACTGGAGCTGCGCTCTTCTTGGAGGACTCCCCTTTTGTGATGGTCTTCCCTTTCAGCTGCTCTACTTGTGCAGCTAGGGCGGCAGTGGGCTGTCCATCCCACCTCCTCATGTTTTCTCCATGGTTGCGGAGGAAAAACCACAGGGTTCCTTGTGGTGTGTACCTTCTGCTGCCTTTCTCTTGGGTGGGGAAACGTTTACTTCTAATGGCTGAGACATCAGCCCGTGCAGGTGGAATGTAGGACATGTCCTCTTCCATTTTCTGGACCCTCTGAGACAGTTCCTCCACAGCTGAGACCAGGGAATGGTGAGATGAAGGGAGATTTCCCTCCTATTGCCGGAGCTTGCCAACCACTCCATCCACTGTCAGAGTGTGGGTGTCTGTCCACCAGGACACTATTGCCAATGCTTTCGAGTGTGCTTCTGGTGCGCTCTTCAGGAACTTTCGCCACATCAGGTGTGTGCAAAGGACCTGATCTGAGTCCGTGGGTGACTGCTCATCATTCTGATCACCATAGATCATCTCAAACACAGCCAGTTCCCTGAGGTTCTGGATGCCTTTCTCAATGCTGGTCCATCTGCCTAGCTGACATAGGATGTCATCCTTGTGGGGTGCCTCTCCCTTACACTGAGCAGGAGTCGCTTCCAAAGGCTGAGGGTTTGAGTCTGTTTCCCTATTTCCCTATCAATGCCAGCATCCTTGGCCAAAGATCCCAGCTGCTTGGCCTCTCTCCCCTCCATCTCAAAAGCACTGGCTCCATTGTCCCAGCATCGGAGCAGCCAGGTGCAAATCTGCTCGCCTCCCAGGCGGCCGAAATCTCTCCGCCTATCTCGCAGCTCAGTCGGGGATAGAGATCGGGTGATCACCTCTGGCCTTTCCTCCTGTTCCCATGATGAGCCTGGCTCATCCTCATCCCTCACTCTGCGAACTGACTTTCTGGTATATTTTGTTTTCTGTATCAGGGTGACTGACACTGGCACTAAGCTGGCTCTCTGGCTCAGTTGCTGTGCTGGTGGAGGTGACTGAGACTGGCTCTGCCTGTCCCCCCGGTTCAGATATTGTTTGTGTGGCCTTTTCTTCCCCTTGAGGGCAGTGAGTGATATTAAAGTGGACACGATAGGCATGGGCAAGTCCCCAACACATTGCAGCGATTTGTGTCTCCTGGGTTTTGCCAGATTGGTAACACACCCTTTCTAATCACTCCATCAGCTTATCAGGGCTCTGCATTTGCTCAGGAGTGAAATTCCAAAGCACTGGAGGTGCCCACCGACTCAGGCCTTTGCCCATCTTTTCCCACACCCCTTGCCACTCACTATTATCTGACCTCGGGGCAGGTTTCCGGGCACTGCTATTGTTAGAGAAGTGCTGCATGGCCAAAACCGAAATCAGGCAGACATTCAGAAAGCATTGTGCCACAATCACACTGGCCTGCAGGCTCCAAGGATAATTGAAACTCCCCAAAGTGGAGAGGATCTCTTCCCCTGGCTCACCCATAGAGGGGGTGAGACCCCTAACTAAAGCCCAAACGGCAAACAGGTACCGGCCCACCCACACACAGCGATACAAAGGCAGCATAAGCATTCAATAGCCCGTATAACAACATAAGACCCTTTATACCTTTTCCACTGATAACAAACGCCAGCACTGGGATCGTATACTGGATATAATGGATAATCCAGCCCCACCACACAAGCAAGTGGGCCAGCACTGCAAACATTTTCTTATCAAACAAATACAAGCAAAAAAATTACACCCAACAGATTGCTCTATCACCCTCTGGTCAGGGTCTGTCCCTTTTTATTCTTATTCTGAGCCCCACATTGGGCGCCAATTCAGAATGTGCTGGTTTAAGCCCTGCCGGGACCGGAGAGCACCTTGCCGTTGCCCCTCCCCCACCCGCAGCTGGTTGGGCTGGAAGTTAAGCACTGACCCCGGGCTGAAATAAGAAGAAATTTAATACAACAGTGTGATGAACTATCTGAACAACAGTAGCAATGGCAACAACAATAAACAGCAATAACAGTGAACAAGACAAACGATATACAGAGAAATACCGCTAGCTGGTTACGAAAAAAAAAGGTTCCCGCCACCGAGCCCGCCAAAGAGCAAGGTAAAAAAGGTTCCGCCCCTGGACCTGACGTCAGCATGGTATGAATAACCCGGCTGGAGATCCCTTCCCCCTCTCTCTCTGCTGGGGAAACCTAACCCTATCCTAGCTGAACCAGGAAAACATGTACATAAATAAAAAAATTACACAGTTCTGCATTTTATATTCCTTCTTTTACAGACCTATTTCTTAGCCCAAATTCACAAACATGTTACACAGAATCATCTAGGTTGGAAAAGACCTTGAAGATCATCCAGTCCAAGCATCAACCCAACATTAATAGTTCCCAACTACACCATATCCCTCAGTGCTGTGTCAACCTGACTCTTAAACACCTCCAGGGATGGGGACTCCACCACCTCCCTGGGCAGCCCATTCCAACACCTAACAACCCCTTCTGGAAAGAAATGCTTCCTAATATCCAGTCTAAACCTTCCCTGGTGCCACTTGAGGCCATTACCTCTGGTTCTGTCACTTTTTACTTGGTTTAAAGAGACTCATCCCCAGCTCTCTGCACCCTCCTTTCAGGGAGCTGTAGAGGGCGATGAGGTCTCCCCTCAGCCTCCTCTTCTCCAGACTAAACACCCCCAGTTCCCTCAGCCGCTCCCCGTACGACCTGTGCTCCAGACCCTGCACCAGCTCCGTTGCCCTTCTCTGGACACGCTCGAGTCATTCAATGTCCTTTTTGGAGTGAGGGGCCCAAAACTGAACACAGGAATCGAGGGGCGGCCTCCCCAGTGCCGAGTACAGGGGTCAGATCCCTTCCCTGTCCCTGCTGGCCACGCTATTGCTGACACAAGCCAGGATGCCATTGGCCTTCTTGGCCACCTGGGCACACTGCTGGCTCCTGTTCAGCCGGCTGTCAATCAGCACCCCCAGGTCCCTCTCTGACTGGCAGCTCTCCAGCCACTCCTCCCCAAGCCTGTAGCGCTGCTGGGGCTTGTTGTGGCCCAGGGGCAGCCCCCGGCATTTGCCCTTATGCAAACTCCTCCAGTTGGGCTCAGCCCATGGCTCCAGCCTGTCCAGGTCTCTCTGCAGAGCCTCCCCACCCTCGAGCAGATCAACACTCCCACCCAACCTGGTGTCATCTGCAAACTGACTGAGGGTGCACTCGATCCCCTTGTCCAGATCATCAATGAAGATGTTAAACAGGAGTGGCCCCAAAACCGAGCCCTGGGGGACACCACTCGTGACCGGCCACCAACTGGATTTAACTCCGTTCACCACAACTCTCTGGGCCCGGCCATCCAGACAGTTTCTACCCAGCGAAGCGTGTGCCCATCCAAGCCATGAGCAGCCAGTTTTGCCAGGAGAATGCTGTGGGAAATGTTGAGGAACTCGATCCTCATAAAGAACAAAAGGAGGGGAAAACTGGAAAAGTTTTACTTTCTAGATATCTTTAAACTGTTTGTGAGTTACAGCCTGGGAGTTGCATGAGATCTGTGGAGTGATCATGGAATAAATGCAGTATTTGTCCGTGGCAAGCTGGAATTTTTTACTTGTGTCTTTTACCTACTATGTCTCTCAGATGTGGCTGCCATTAACTATGCAAATGTTAACACGGTAAGAGCTAGGAAAAGGACAAAATACTTTGTTAGAAATGTTTAAAGCTAAATCTATTCAGTAAGAAGGGAACTGTTAGAATTTTCTGCAAATATATTTTAGAAAAAATCCTGTTTCTCTTTTCATGATACTTAAAAGATTAAATGCTTGTTTTCAGAGGAGTGTTTTGTTCTTAGAAGAAATAATTTTTGCCATTTCTCTGGTGTGAATACCTTTATGAATTCACCACAGTTTGTCTTGGCAAAGCTTAAGCTTCATTGTGTTCTTATCTCATAATACCTTTATCCTTATGAGGTGTTAACAGTGATGTAACTTGTAAATCTTACTTATGCAAATAAGTTGTAGAAAAGGCATCTGCATTTGCTGTAGCTGCAATAGCTATACAAGTTGAATTCCCATGCTACAGGGCATGGATAGTTAACTGAAGCTAAGAGTGCATGTATGTCCACAGCACAATATTTTTTATTAACAGCAGCATTCCTTCAACAATGGTATTGCATAATTTTAGGTGCATTATTGAAATGTTATGTCTTTGCAGTGCCTCTGACATGTTTACTCCTCTTTTCTTAAATGCCTTCAGGCTGAAAATCTCAGTACAGCTGTGGTGAAGTAGACATAGCCATGTGAAGGAGATGTGTGTATCAGATTTCACTGGTCTTTGGAGTCAGATTATCTTTTCATTTTGTAAGGCATGCTAAAGTGTTTATAAAGCATAGGAGCTTACTGCTGAGGAGCATAGGAGCAGCCCTGAGACTCCACTTACATCAAAACTTGCCAGTTTTACGTATTAGTTGCCCTGGCAAAACATCCTTGGCTGGGGCTGCACTTTGAGAATTAGGGACTGGGAATCAATATATTGCTTGGAAAATGTCCAGGTTCGAAGCATGATAAAATTGGCAGCTCAATGAAACAAAAAATACAGTATAAACTATACTGTGTAGCTGTATCTGAGGTGGAGATTTCCACCTGGCTTTCTCACTGTGCTTTGCCTAGAGGAGGCAGAGAGGCAGGATTCATTTTTCCTTGCTGATAAGGGGAAGGGGTGAAGGTGATATCAACACTTCAGCTCTTTGGTCACTATTGTTCCCAAGACAGGAATGGATGTGTGAAATAGTAAGAACTGACGAGAGACCAGAAATGAAAGTAGCAGATCTCCCCCAACAGCAGCCTCTAAGAAAAAATGGACAAAAAGATTGACTAAGAATGCCTTATTATGCTATCCATGGATGCAGTTTCAAGGAGGAAGTTTTATCCTTTTGTCCCACATCTGATTTATTTTTCACTTGTTTATTTTTCTTATTTTAGTCTTGGAATTGTTACAGCTATCTCACTGTCCTGTACAACTAACCATGTGAATAGAGTTTACATAATGCAAGCATTAAGGGAAAGGGAATAAATCTGTTTTACCTTCCATATGTAACAGGTCTTGGTTCTGCTCTTCCAAGAGAGGTCTGTTCTGAAAAGGAGGTTTGAAAGCCACAGTGAGTCTTCTGATGGACTATTCATCAGTTCATCAGTTCAATGGACTATTGAACTGCTTGGTTTTGAGATTTGGTCACAGTAAAGCCTGAGCAGCTCATGTAAGATGTGCGTTGGGGCAAGTCCTGGAAGTGAAAATCAAATAATTTCTATTTTATTTTCCACTTTTCAACCAAAATAACAGTTTCTATAAAATATGAGTATTATTATAAACCTAACAAATTGCTGCCAGGGTACTATAAGGAAATGAATCATCATAAAAGTCCAAGTTAGAGCTCTCCCGTGGCAGTATTTTGTGGCTTCTCCCAGAGCTGTTTTGAAAGACATGATTTAGATTGTTTCCTGCAAAGTTGGTTGGAGGAGTAATAGCAAGTGAAGCCTGCCATTAAAATAGCTTGCAAAAATATGATGGATTTTTGCATATGAAGTAGATATGAAAAATATGAAACAGGAAATCTAATAGTTGTTGCCTGAGCTCATGTTCAGTCCAAGCTGAGCACACATTTGATTTGTGTGCTGGCATGTTTTACAGATACAGAGAGAAACTTCGAGCAAAACAGTTTGCTGCCTGTTGAGAAACATGCTGATACGATGACTTAACTGAGTGGAGTAGGTATTTCCACTAACATCAGAATAATTTAAGTATGGTTTTGAAAAATACTGCCTTAACCCAGGATATTTGTTTGAAGCATTTCTAGACCAGAGCTATAAATAACTCTGGTCTGTTGTTTTACAACTACTCCTGTTGTGATGCAGACGTAATAGGTGTTTGTATCAATATGCTGTGGATGCATATGAACATGCATAAAAACATGGTATGCATTGTGGGTTTTATGATGAGAGATATATCTATATATCCAAGTAAAGGTAAAATATTCTGTCAATACTGTTTTTAGGGCAAAATTTGAAAAGCCTTCTGCTCACATCAGGTAGTGTTTGCAATAGTAATTTCATGGTCAAAACCACTGGACTATGGTTACACATTTGATTTTTGCCAGTTGCCAGGCAGGATAGAGAGGTAACTACCTGAGTTATCCATTTCTGCTTTCTGCTAGGAAGACTGCCTCCTCAAATCTGCTGTCGTCAGTGCAGCTGTCATCACACCCTGATCCACTTTTCTCTGATCTAAATTAGCTTTCAACAGTAGCTTTTTTGTAATTTACATTATTTTGACAGAATTGAATTCAGGAGAAAATATATAGAAAAATATTGTAAGCAGTAAAATGTTTGTTGAAACTGAACTCTGTTTACTGCAGGGTTTGTTTTGGGTTTTTTTTTAGAAACCATTATATGCATCCTCTATATAGAAGAATTCCTGCAAGAAAACTGTGGGTGGATATTACATCTTGAAAGATTGCCAGTGGTCCCCAAAACATGGGTTAAAATAGGGTGCAATTTTTGTTGCTTGTGCAATTGCTCAGGAGTGTCTACTGAAAATTCTGCAGTTTTAGAGAATACCTGTAAAGACCCTATGATATGGTTGAAAATTAGTAGACCACATTGAGATGTCTGGTCTGGAAAGTTTAATCTGTTCCTATACATTCAAAGTTAATGTTTATATTATCGCTAGAGGGCAGTAAATCCAAACACTGAATTATGTATTTTACCAGAAAGTCTTTTTTTTTTAGTTAATAAAAACTCTTTATTAGACAACTCAGCTCCTGGCTTTACAATGTATTCCTTCTGAAATAGTTTAGAATAATGTTGTCATCTCAGTCAGCAACATAAAATTCTCATACTTGATGCATGAGAATTATATATTGCCACATACAAAGATCTGGAAAATGATACAGTTTAGGCTGTTCTGTCTTGTTTAATGAATGTAATTCTGACAAGCAGAAGGCTGCCAGGAAAGCCTTTTTAATGCAGCATAATTATGCTACGGTTAGGATCCTTAAAGCTGAGACTCCTTCAAAAGAGGGATTTGTTCCAATTACTGCCATCAGTTTTCAGCCACCAGTGGAGTTCATCTCTTCTTGATATTAGTGTAAAACCCAACTTTTTTTTCACCCATGCTGCTCACTTGGTGTGTGGCAGCTCATTGCTGCAGCTGGCTTCTCATTCGGCCCATGAGATCTTCATCTGTTCCTGTTTATAATGCATACAGCCTTGAAAACATAAAATAAGTGGTGGGTTTAGCTGTCCTCCTCTTTGTTTTAATCCTTGCTGCTTACTAGACAGTATGCACTACATTCAGCATACTTACATTCAGGATTGATGCTCAGACATCTCTTTGAAGGTTCCTAGTGAAGCTTCATAGTCAATCCAGGAACTGCAGTTGAGAGTTAAGAAGCGCTGTTCTCCTGCCTTCAAAGCTAAGCATGTTTCTGCTGGAGCTCCTATCTACCCCCTAACTGACCTGTGGAAGGAAAGATCAAGATCATAAGTCCCCTGTGGGACAGTTCAAAAGTGCTGCAGCTGCATCAACAAAGTGGTCCTTCAGACTTTTTCTTATCCTTTTCTTCAAGTGTTGCCATCTTACTTTCCTGTTGACTGAACCATCAGGAATCTTTGCTTACTAACAAGAGCCAGAAAGGAACACAGATACATTATTTCAGAGTATTGAGGTTTCTCCCAGGCTGCTGAGGATGTAATTCTCTTCCTTGTCCCTGTCAGTAATGTGTTTCTAGATCAGAAGTCATATTCCAAATCTTTAGGAAAAACAAGCTTTCCTTGAATGTCTTGTATTCCACAGGTCCAGTCTGTATGTTTTGCAGTGGTTTACAGGCTATAGGTCCTTCTGGCAAGTCGTGATCATCAGTATGACAGATGAATAAAAGGATGAAAACCTCACTAATATTGGGGAAATGTGCATGCCTTTGCATGCACTTGGAATCATAAAAAAGAGCAACCTAGTAATGAAACTCTTCACATTCTTGTTGAAGGACAATAAAATGTAGGTCAATAGTAATTCTTTTCTAACTATGGCAATGGTACAGAGCTTTACAGAGAAATAAGAAATAGATATAGTATGAGTGCTGACAGCTCCAGAAGTCTGCACAGAGGTAGAGGTTACTGCTTCAATTATAAGAATGTTTGAAGTAACTCACTGCAGTCCTCATTTCATCATAAATGCTCAGCTTTTAAATTCTTGAAGCTGCTTTCAAGCAGAATACATTCATAGAAGATGTATAAACAGCTTTTGTGATACATGTTATTTAGAAGGTAGAATTTCTAGAATGAGTATCTGCAATAGATGGGTTGAGTTGTCATAGACTCATGGGGCCAGATGGGTTACTGGATCTCCTGTGTGTCTCAGATGGCTAATTTGCACATGAATGTGGAAGTGTTGAACTCACTGATGTGTGCTTGCCTAATATGACTTGCATTTGGCTAAAATACACCTTCCAAAAAGACTGCTTTTCTTGATTTGAATGTAGCAAGCAGCAGAGAATCTACCACTTCACTGCTTGTGTATGCTAATTTAATAACTCTTATTGTTAATCCACATTTCTTGTTTGTAGTTTGAATTGGTTTCAGTTGATTTGAGGCAGTTTCAACTGCTTTCCATTGCTTCTTGTTGCTTCCTTGGTGCTAGTGAACCAGGTCTCTTACACTGTGTTTCCTGTGTCATAGTTCTACGTAGTAGTCATATTCATTTTAAGCTACAACTGTCTTGAGTTTTTTTCTTTCATTATAAAAATTTTTCTCTATCCTCTGAATAATATTTGTAATCTTTTCCGTACACACTGTACACGACAGTATTTAGGAAAACACACTAAAGCTGTATGCACTAATCCATCACTGGAGTTGCCAGAACTGTGTGTTTAGAGTATCTCTCCTCTTATTTAGCATCACAAGATGCAGATTTTTGGGAGTGATAGTATTGCTATGAGATGTCCTGTTGTGACTATAAACTCTTCAAGGTTTCTGCTTTCTTCAGCACACTCCACCATTTTGTACTCATAGCCTGTGTTCCTTATTGGCAAGTATCTTTGCAGTTAAATTACTTGAACTGTAGTTTATATGAATGGTGTCAAGGTACTAAATGAGGCTGCTGTTGTTGACTTCCACCTCCTCATAGTTTATCTCCACCTCATGTCAATTTCAAAGTTTTCATAGTAGTGAATTAATTCCAGATCACCAGTGACAAAACTGAATACTGTAAAATAGTCTCAGGTCTTGCAGAGCCTGGCTTAAAATTGTCCCATCAGATGAAGGCAACCTGTTTGTGGTTAGAAATGGGTCAGTAATCAGGTTCTTCAACACATTTTATATGTTCTCTCTCAACATTGGGAGTGCTGTTGCAGAATATTACACAGTACTAAATCAAATGCCCTACAACAATCCAATAATATTACATGTTCAAAGACAGAAAATTATACTGACTGGCATTAACTGTATTCATGTGTCTTAGTTCTTTATCAAGCAAATGCCTAGAATATGTGTATTTCAGCTTTTCCATTATTTTACCCAGGATTGATATTTTGTGAAGTGGCCTGAAGTTACCCAGCCATCCTGCTCGCAAATTTTAATTGGCACAAAATTAACATTTTTGCAGTCTCTCAAAATTTGCTGGAGCTGAACATCATAGCTCCTGGGATCTCTGCCATGTCTTTTTATGATTCCTGTGGAGAAAGTTGTCCAGGCTTGTTGATTAAATAATGGCTAACATTTCCTGTGGGTATTAAGGGACTTCATCATCTTCTGCCTTTCAAGGTCATTGTTCTTGAGTCTTTCAAAACACACAACAGTGCTCATTAAAAACTTCCTTTTTTTCTGAATTATTTAATTACTAAGTTACTGCCATTTCAAATTATATCTTTCTCACTTCCATCTTCTCTACTTGATTGGAACCATTGTGGAAAATGTCATTATTCTCCCTTCCCCATGTTTTATCTTCATGTATGTAGGTGTGTATGAAAACAAGAATTTCCCTTTCACATTGCTGGATTTCCACTTATCTCTAACTTTTTTAAAGTCTTGAATTATTGTAGGTATTTAGTTCTGTGTGGCAGCTATTTGTTGTGCACTCATCTATCTACCATAATCTCCTCTAAAGCTAATTATTCACTCATTCCAACCTGGGAATTGAGGATGAAAATCAGCCAAAATGATCAGTGTAAATCAGTGCTGGTGTGAATTTCCCAACTCTAAATTTCTAAGCTTATACTTTTAAACATAGCCAAAATTGGAGGACGTGCTTTTTGAGTCAGTGAACTCATAAGTTATATTACAGCAATTGGTAGTTTTATGAGGTTGACACTATGGGTCTCAGAAAAATCATAGTAAGTAATAAGCTGTCAAGTGTAATTTTCTATTATCGGTGTAGTTAATATGCAGCTAAAATAAACTGCAACATATATGTACACTGGAGGGAAATGTTTTTTCATGGTTTTACATCAAAATTATCTAGCTAATAGCTCTGTAAATACTATCCTTCAAGAAATTCAGTAAACTATAATTCAGCAATTCATATGAATGTGTCTGTCTCATATGTTGGTGGTGAATAAAAAAATTCAAGGAGGATTTTTTTTCATGCACACTAAACAACTAGTTAATTTACATAGCACCCATTTTGAATATTCCTTATCTGAAACAAGTTCTGTGCTTTTGGGGACAGTTGTTAATAAGATTTAGAGAGGAACAGGCCTTTAAATTAATAAAGTAAGAGAAGTAATTTAAAAACCTGACTTTAAAATGTCTACTCATACTACTTATTGCCCCTGAACTTTCATACCTGTATGCTTCACCTCTTAAGTAGCCAGAAGTAAAATGGCTGTTATTTTACCACTTTCTAAGTCATTATTGAAATTGCCTTCTGAAGAGAAGCAGCATATTTTCAATTCTCGGTGCTGATGCTGGGTAGATGGCAGCAGTGCTCTCTTGTGGGTAATCAGAAAACAATGCAACACAAATGCAGAGAAGCCTTATATTCGTGTTACAAAGCTCATCTGGAAGAATGAGGAATAGTATTTTCCAGAAATACTTCTTAGGCTACTTGTCTTGATGAGTCTCTAATAACCCAGGTCTGTTTTCAAAGCTTAATTGTTTTATATTCATTTACCTGTATCGATCCAGGAAAGGTATAATTGCATATCATAGAGAAAATGCATCAGTAATGTATTCATTCACATGTTTTTATATTACCTATATGCTTTCCATATGAAAATACATAAGTGCTGGATGATCTTTGACTGTATCCAGTTGTCACATTGCTCCACATTTATCTCCTGTAAGGAAGAAATTTGTTAATATCATGGTTTGCCCTCTTGATTTTTGAATATTCAATTCTTTTTCGAGCACTTAGTGTTGCTGACATTGCTGTGTAGCATCACTCAGAGAAGTAGAAACCATTTCAGCCAAAACCTCCATTATGACTGCTGTCAGTCAGCATCTTCCAGTGAATCAGCAGTGTGGGCTTAGGCTGAACACTGCACCTCATTCCGTTTGTCCTTAGACATTTTCCCACTGTTATACTGGGAAACTCTTCCTTCTTGTGATACAACAAAGACTCAGAAATTTGCAATAGTGATGCAAGATAATGCATTCCTCCTTTTAAGTTTTGGTCTCTGAATGGCAGATGGTGGGATCTTTTATTTAATGCTCTGAGTCAACTCACTGACACACACCACTTTCAATTAATCCCTTTTTTCTATGATGTATAGCTGTAATTGATTACATTAATCTGTCAAGGCAGAAAGAGCAAAAGTTGAATAAATCCAGTGAGAATTTGAGGACTCTTACTATCTCACTTCTGACTTCTCCATGGGAACTTAATTACTGGGGATTGTAGGATGCATGACTTGCTTTATTTTAATAACTGCTTTTATCTCTTAAAAAAAAAAAAAAAAAACAAAAACAGTAGAAACTAGAAACAGACTGGCCAAGTGGTCTAAGATCAGTTTTTAATATAGATGGTTTAAAAGCCAAAGCCGTTTTCATTGTTGCAGTACATCACAGATTGCTCAAGAAACCTGATAGTTCTATTTCTGTTTTTCCTTCACCAGAACCCTCAAAATATATTTCCATATGAAAAATTAAAATCGCTAGCAATCCACATGAATATACACAATACCAATTTTAATGACTTTTTAATGTAAATGGACAGTGTATCCATTGAAGAGGGCTGGTAAATATTGCTGAAATGAGACCTTAACCCAGTTATTTTTGACTGGTGTGTGAATACTGCAGACAGAGATGCCGTTATTAAATGGCATTTGCCGCAAAAAAAAGAAATACCCCATGCCCAGGAGAGTCCTGAGCGCTGGCCAATGGGAAATTACTGTACATCATGTCACCAGCCCCTCAGATTTATATCTTTTAGGGTGACATGCTATTGGCTGCTAGTTAGGCTCTATGGGAGGGATTACTGGCACTATTTGTGGATCCTCTTCAGGTCCTTATTTGGTAGCTATTGATAGAGCAAGTCTTTCTAGCAGCGGAGCATCTTGACATACATTATTCATTAAGTCCTGGTATTCAGGAAATATGCATATCCCTAGCTCTTCAGATACTACTTCAGCTCGTACAATACATCTCTTCAATGTTTCCTCTGAATGCTTGGAGTTTTACAAATGGTATTTATACAGTCAGAAGACCATGCGGTTGGATTTCATTTCAGTATGCCTCCTGTGCACACAGTTGCTGAGAACCTGAAGATAAGCAAAAAGAATTAGGATCGAAAAGGAGTCTTTCTTCTTGGAAATCGTTTGCAGTATCAGATAGCAAAGAACTGATTAGCTTAGATTAGTAGTATAGAAAAAAAAAATGCCTGAGGCAAACTATTTACTCTCAGTTTCTTGGGGCTACATAAAGGTAGGATTTTGTTTTACCTTCTAAGAGCCTTGATTTGCAGTGCATGATTGCATGATCACTGGATGACATAAGTATTTGTGGCTGATAAAACTGGGTAATGGGAATATTAAGTAAAAAAACAAAAAACAAAAACAAAAAAAAAAAAACCACAAAAAAAACACCCCAGAAAATCAACCCTTTGTTCAGCAATAAGAATGGAACTACACAGTGTACAGTGTTTCTTAGAAACTGTGCTGGGACTTATAAAATAATGTTGCTTCAGTGGATAATCAGACCAAATCTAAAGCCAAAGAAATTAAGAAGAGTTTTGTGTTTTTATAAAAATATTGCTACAAAACTGTATTTCTAGAGACTAAAAGATTTGGAAAAAAAAAAAAAACCACACTAAAAACTGAGATAGCATACAACAGGAGAGAGCATGAGTAAAGAGACTAAGGATAATGGGTGAATGCATGACTCATACTGGTTTTAATATCTGAAGAAATGTGAAATTATCAACAGTATGTTCCAGCAGCATTTTTTGGTAGACTGTGTGTGACAGGTTATTGATTAAAACACTGGTAATTGTCATCTTCTAATATTGATCCATGTTACTATGTAGAACAGCTTTGAACTAGCTTGAAACTGCAGTACTGCTAGAAAATGGAATTAAGCTTTTATCTCTTTTATGGAAAAGTTTTGCACGAAGAAATTAAATCAATGTGCCTATCAACATAAAGAACTGAAATCCACTTAATACAAAATAATGTTCGGGCTTTGTTTTAACCCTACTTAAAAAAATGCTGTTGCCTTTATAATTGTTAACAAGTGTTTAAAAAAGGAAAAAAAGAAACACCCTATGCTTGACATACTATAATTGTTCCAAATCATCCTGTTACCAAGTGTTTAAAAAAGGAAAAAAAGAAACACCCTATGCTTGGCATACTATAATTGTTCCAAATCATCCTGTTTTTAAAAAAAACCCTGATTTTTCTGGAACTAAATAATGCAAGTGTTGAATTAAATGCCTAAAACTAATACAAGCATTATATTCACACATGACTGAATCTCTTACGCTTGCTTGTATTAATACCTATTTTTATCACAGATTTTTTTTTTTTTTAACAGAAATAGTAACCCCTCATTAGGTCATTGAATCAGATCAGATCATTGTGATCATTCTCTGTTAATGCACAGTTGTTACAGTATATTCATAAGGATTTTGATTAGTCATCTGTGAAAAAATTACATCCCATTATGCTAGCTAGGTGGATTCTCTTCTAGTTTGCCAAAAAATAAGATGAGATTACTTTCCATTCAGCTAAAAGTGAGGTATTTATTTTAATTTACTTTGAAGTACTTCCTGCATTTCTAGGCAGCTGCTGTCTGTCATGTTCCTGCTAGAAAAGTCAATCACCTGTCTTCAAAAAATGTTCACTCTTACTGTTTAGCCTTTAAAATGGATGGTTTTTGCTAACTGAAGTTCAGCAGGGAGCGTGGTAGCTGTAATTGATGACACATGGGGGAAAAAAGTCCTCTGTATAGACAGTGTCCTATACTGTCTATGGACAGTGATTTTACTGAAGAAGCTAAATAGTACTTGAACACAATTTTAGTACAGTGCTTTTTGAGCTCACAGTATACACATTATAGGAAAAATGTGAAGAGCAGCAAAGACTCTGTTTGTTATGGCATTCAAAACATAGGAAAAATGTGAAGAGAAGAAAAGACTGTGTTTGTTATGACATACAAAACAGTGATTTAAAGTATTTATGAAATTCTAAGGAAGAATCAAAAATTAGTTTCAGAGATCAGTATGTATGTTTATGTACCTTACTATACATATATTTCTGTAATTTCTGTATGCTTCTGGCTGTACTTTATTCTGTTAATTATATTTCAGAGAATGATTATGTGGAGTATCTACCCTGGCTTTCACTGAGTATCTTTCCTTGAAACAATGAGCAGTGCTGTTAGGTGTAGAGATACACACCTCGCTATAGCTTATGTATAAAAACCAGCACATGACCTTAATTAAACACATAGGTTTCCAACACACATATTTAGTTATTAAGAATGCCATTTATATATAAAGAATGCTGCTAAAATTAATGGTCAACGTTAGATTAATGTTTGGACTAGATGATCTTCAAGGTCTTTTCCAACCGAGGTGATGCTGTAAAATCAAAGCTAGATTTTCTCTGATAAGCAGTAGAAACAGAAACCTTCTGTTAATTTGTAAGGCTGACCTATTTTAAGTTCCTTGTTTTTGTAGAATATAACACTTTGCAAATCCAGTAAAATAACATTGCTTTTTTTCATAATTCTGTGTTACAAATGTCTTTTTAAAATAACATTGATAGGTATTTCAGAACAAAACATAGTCATGTAAGTTTAATGTTCCAAGTATTGAATGAATGTTTCATGGTTGTATTCTATTCATAAAAGCTTTTATCAATTTGATTTAGAAAAGAGGCAGCCAAAAAGGTTGAAAGTGGGATCAGCTGCCATGTGCGCTTGGGAGCCATTACAATGAAAGGCTTCGCGTGCTCTTGAGCATTTTGATTCCAGCCTCCAAGTTGATTAACCCTCAAACTGAAGCACAGGCAGAATGGGGCCTTTTGGTGCGTTGGAAGGACCTTCTAGGCCTAGCTTCACCTTCTGTGCTAGTGCCAAAGGTTGGGTGAAAGAAGCCCTACCAGGACAAGGCATCTACATCAATGGTAGTCTGCTTGTTTCCTCTCCCAGCACAACTAACTGCAGACTGCATATTTACTTGAGGTTTTTGTACTGAGTCGAGAACTTTATGCAAAAAATGTTAAATGTTCTAAAGTGTAATCGATAAACTCCATATATACTAAGCATGCAGCCCAAATTTTTTCATGGCTATAAATTAACTCCAGTTGGATCTTTGTTACATCTTTGAAGTTTCTTTCTAGTATACATACAAAGTCTTTGCAGAATTGTATTAGTGCTCTGACTGCCATCTGGGAACATGGTTACTGCAAAAGTTTGTCTAAATTTTCCTATGTACCTTTGCTGACATCAGAAAAGTATCGTACTTTTTCCCCTGAAACCCTGTGTAGTTTTATCCTGGATGAGAGCAGTAATATATATGCGGAGATGTGCACACACTGGGCGTGTATGGACCTAATGAGGACCTAAACTACCAAGCTCAGTCCCTCATTTGTAACCTCTTCTTGAGGTGACCACTGTTTAGGAAACTGTTCTTGTCTCATCAACATATGTACTTTTTATTTGCACGTATTACAGTTCTCCCTCTATCAGACTTCCTAGGTTTTTAAAGGGAGGTAAAAGTGCACATGTACTTCTGTCACTTTGGGAGATTTTTAATGTTACTTGAATATTGTGCCTGTGTTTGTGTTGCGCGTTCCCTTCCCTCTCACACTGTCCTCCCCCATGCTGAGAGTAAAATCATTAAAATCAATAGAAACAAATGAAATGAAAAAATTCTATATAAGGAAATGTTTTTAGCATTTTTTTTAGACAATACTGTTTTGTTGCTGTGACATCAGTATTCATCAGTGAAGAACTGTATAATTGGCTTAATGGACATTTTATATCCTGTCTATTTCCAGAGGGAATTTGCTAGACTATAGTCAAGGCCTGTGATATTCCAAAGGGATATATATATATATGTGTCATTTGTTTTTCCAGTTTAACAATGCCTAGTGTTTACATGGTAAAAATCTTTCTTTCTGAGGAAGAATATAATATATGCGTAGATCAGCCAAAAAACTCTTACTTCCTCCCCATTCTGAGCTGACAATACCATAATTAAAGTGTATGGTGTAAATGTTTATTAGTAACAAGAGTTTTGAGGCATTATGGTTGATTTGCTTCAATTGGGAAAGTATATGGCATTCATTTTTTTTTAATTCTTACAGAAAATATTTACCATTTACTATTAGTGACAAGGTGGTTTCATGTCTCATTTGACTTGGATACCAAGTGCTAAATCTTATTTCTGAGAGAAAAGTGATGGGAGTATGGGCAGTCTAGCCAAGTTTCAAGCAGTTAAGAGGTGGCTGCTGGATGACTGAAACAGTGTTGACTCACAGATGTAATGGAAACTTCTCTGATTTGCAGTAAGATCTTGTGGGAGACACATGAGAGTTAGGCAGAGTTTCATTGTAAACTAATTGTACAGGGAGTTATAATTCTGTGAAAAGTTGATGCTGGTGCTCTTTGAAGCACTTGGGCCCATTTTAAATCTTTGGGAAATAGGTAAAATCAGGAGAAAGTAGGGGGATTGGTTTATTTTTGCTTGTTTTTTTCTTAGAAAAAAAGATTTTTTCCCAAAAGGACAAGTTATTAAACATTAGAGGATTAAGTAACTTACAGATATACTGAAACGGTGTAATCAACAAAAATGTCTGAACATCTTGATGACTGTTCATCTCAGAGTTATTTTATGTTCTCAAAAAGCATTGTTGTTCATCAGAAATTGCTGCCTGCATATGATCTTCAACTTCATCAGTTTCAGTAGGGATGACGGTTGTCATATAATTTAAAAAATCAAAACAGTTCTCAACTCGTGCATAGTGCAGATGTTTTCCAAATAAATGTAAATTAAAGTCTTGTTGCTGTTGTGTCAGCAACATCTGAAAGCATATGAGGAGATCACACTGCTAGAGTTCTTCAGAGCCAAAGGCTTCTCCTATTGACTTCACTGTTAGCAGGAGGGCCCTGCAGAATCTGAGGGAGTTGTTTTACTGTACACACATGTTTAGCAGGAACACAGACTGTTCTGCAGGTTTCATGCTGATGGTTGAGTTTTTATGTTCCAGTGACTTACAGTGTGATGGGAGGTTGGAAGACAAGGCTTTCAATCAGCCTAGTGTGGAACATAGCGTTAGAATAGAATGCCATGCACATTCGATTTGTTGTGGACGTCTGTACAATAACTATTTAGTTGGAAATTCTTAGAGAACATATACTCCGTAAGTTCCACAAGGGAATTCCCAGTATGTCATAACAAACCTCCCTACCTACTCCATGCAATTACATTTATGATTTGGAGGGAAAAAAAAAAAAAAAAAAAAAGTCCTTCCTATTTGTAGCTGCAGAAAAAGCATAGTGCAAACAAACACCAATTTGTTCTCCTTTCAAAGCTGGGAAACTTTTAAGGAGAGTTCCTGAAGAGTTCATACCAGTAGTGTCTAAATGGTCTTCTTCCAAAGTGTGGAATGTGATCTAGTAGTGTTGCTCTGCAAGAAAAACAGCACACAAACGTGGGCATCATCTAAAAGGGTTTACTAGGAAACAACCAGATACACAAGGACGTATTTAGTTGGGATCTGGTGAACTAGCTGGATTAAATTAAGGAAGAGAGAATATTGGAGTGGTAATGGATATACAGATGACATGCCTGGAAACTAATGTGATTTTGTGAACTTCTGACATTTTATTACGATTCCTATACATGATATTTAGTTTAATTTAAAGCTGGAGTTTCTGGATACTGTCTGGAGACAAGCCATTCCATGAGATCTTCAGTTTTTGCCTTAAGTAATTCAGTTTCTCACCTTCATGTGTACAGAAGAAAAAGCATGCATGCATTACTGAAGTCTGTGTTAAAAGTTTAAACACAGGCTTTTAAAAATACTCTTAGAATTTTTGTACCAGTCACTTTACTGCTTCCCAAGCTTGATTTTTTTTTTTTTTTTTTTTTAAACTTTTGACAGTGGCAACAAATATCAGACCTTACTGTAGAGGTTGATAGTTCATGCAAAATGTATAGTCATGCAGTTCATAATACATGTAGCTGTATTTGCAGTATGGATCTAATTTTCAGAAATGTGTTGAGCACCTGCTAGAGCACAGATATGTCTGAGATCAAAGCTGAGCCTTTGGCTTGTGACTAAAGTAGGATTAGTCTTTGTAGCTCAGGAACTTCCTGAGCTGATGGCATGTCAAGATGGCAGGAAAATGCAGTGGCTAATGGTTAGAATGTTATATAAAAGGTAACTTTTATTTGGCACATTGAGCAATGTGGTAATTGGTAACTTACAAGAAAATAATCTCTCTTAATGTCCTTTTGCCAGTTATAAGTTGACTGCATTTTCTCATGCTAGCTAAAATACATCTTGATTGCTAATTGTATGCTTTTTAATTTTGTTCTGTTTTCCAGTTTAAAAGAATGCTCAACCGGGAGCTAACCCACCTGTCTGAAATGAGCAGATCAGGCAATCAGGTCTCAGAATATATATCGAACACGTTCTTAGGTAAGACTGTGGTGGGAGTTAACTTTTTTGCCTTTTGTTTTTTTAATTTCTCTGAGCTGTGATGGAGCTTAAATGCAAGTAGCTTTCTATATGCATTTCTGTTTTCAGAAACTGTACATTTAGTATCTCATTGTTCAGTGTTTGAGCAGAGAGATCATGTTAGATCTATTTCCTCACAGCTCAATTAGTCTGTTCATGTGGTTTCCCTCTGTAGGTAATTAGTTACGTACATATTTTCATGTATTGTTACAACTACTATATTACTACTGTATTAAGAAATGAATATATAATGAATTAATTATGTTTTAACAAGAGTTCTTCCTCCCTGTTTCCCTCATGGTAGTTAATGTAAAGTGGTTTCAGTGTACTGGAAGCACACAAGCACAAGTAATCTCATAAAATCTTGTAGCATGCAGTTCTGATGCTTTGGTATTCCTTTCCTGCATATGAGCGGATGGGTGAATGTGACTAAGTCAACATCTGAACAGACTGCTGCCAGGAGAATTTTACTTACGTGCGATACTATAGCTGGTGCTTTTTGGTTTGTGAGAGAAGCGGGGATTTTTTTAGTACATTTTATCCTGCTTGTCACCATATCCTAAATGGATCGCTTAATTTGTCTGTTCACTCATGATTGCAGTAGTGTGCCTGAGTGCTGCAGCACAGCAGGGTTTCTGACAATAAGAAAGGGATAAACATCTGTCATGGAGAAGCAATATTGCACAGCTTCAGGAGCCCTGAAAGTCACAGTGTACAGTTGCCTGAGAAGATGACCCACTTAGACTGAAATGACTGAGATAACCTAGTTTCTGCTTGCTTTTACTTGTAAACTTAAGGCTTATTTTAACAGGGTAAGGGAGTACATCTGTCAGTCTTTCACATGAGACCTTGGTCTTGAGCAGAGAGAGAGCTGGAAAGGCAGTCACTTCTAAGTTACTGAGCCACGGGTACTCTTTTGTGGCTGCATGAAAAACTAGGATACTTAAAATTGTAGGTACAAGAGAATTACAACAGGGAAAACCTCATTACAGAATTATTGCTTAAATATTTTCAAAATATGCTGTTGAAGTATATAGGTTCTGAACAATAATGTGAAGAGGGAAGACATTCTTTTCATAGGAAATTTTAATGAGTCAGGTTAATTTTTTAAGTACAAAATCTATCTCCTGAACTACTACAGGCTTTCTCACATTTGAAAGTTAAGAACATGTGATGAGAAAACATGTTTTTCTGTTCTTATTCTTCAAAATAAAATTAGACTGTTTTCCCAGGTAGGGCTGTACGACGTGTATAAAGTTGTTAATAATGATAAGAAATATATTCCTTGTGTAAGAATTAAGGCTCCTACACTGAGTATAATAATATGAAAGATTTTTATTTTTCAGTGTCATTAACCTGTTTACCTATGAATGGAAAATGTAAAAGAACCAGCTAATGAGCATAGCACAACCAGGGTCAAAATGGCAAGCTGTCTTCTGGATGTTCAGATGGGCACAGGATCCTTTGCCTTGTGTGTTCACAGTTACAAAAGCAGAGGCAGCCCCATGGAATTCCTGTGGAGATCTAAAGTCGTTTAGACATACACTTCCTTTCACTTGAGTTAGTCTGACATCTTGGCTTATGAACCTTCCTTTGATGGGTCTAAACTTTGTGCGTATGACCAAAACCATAAACATCAAAGCATGAACAGGAGTCACTGCTCCTCATCTGTTCTCAGTATGCACCAGTCAAGAGCTGCAGCGCTCCACCTCCCCCCTTTCTTGATTATCTGTATGAGGAGAGGGGTGAAGTGTGGTGGGGGCAGTTGGGGAACTTGATGCCACAGGCTAAAGCTTGGTGACATTTCCACAGTCTCGCGTTCACTGTGATTTGTTTAGAATTTGTGGTGTCCAGCGCAGCTACTAAAGGGTAATTGAAAAAAGAAATGGCAGATAGAAAGAAAGTTAAGAAACAAACACAATAACAATCTGGTAATTAGAAATGGACTTGCTGCTTTCACTGTCTTTCTTGAAAATGACTATTGCAGGAAGGAAAAAAATTCTTTAAAGAGCCCAAATTTTCTTTTTAAAATTTTATTTCTTTTGTTTTAAGGATTTTTTTAAATCAGTTTTTGCTAGGCTCCTGTGTTGGAAAAATCAGTTCTGGATTTTCCTAGTTCTGCTGGGATATTCCTTAAGGACTAAAGAAGTGGCAGCTACATTTCAGCAAAGAAGAGATAATTTGGAGGGTGTCTTTAAAAGATGTTGAAATATAGTATGAACAAGAAGAACAAAAATTAATGCAAATTTATATCAGTTTTGGCAGGAGTCCTTTGTTGCACTAACTTGGGTTTCTCTGGGGACCACAGATGTCTGCAGTGCTCCACACCCCCACACTGTTTCTGCAGCAATCAGCTGGCAATTGCCTAAACATACTTTACTCTCAATTTAATCCTTGTCCAAAGTTTCGCTGGCACATACGGTGATGAAGTGTATGAAGTGATGTCACCGAAAGTTACTATGGAGGCAAAAGCCCACAGTAAAATGGATGGTTTGGGCAAAACAGTCCTTTTGTTGGTATTACTTATATCTGGGAGGTGCAGAAATACACTGCATGGCTGATGTGAACTGCTTCTACATCAAAATTACGTGTAGATTGGCTGGCAAAGGCTTTGAGTTGTACAAAGTCTTAATGCAAACAGGATCAGTCTCCAAGTATTAGGTCCTTCAAGTCCTGAAAATGTTTTGTAAAGGTTTACATGAGATACCATTTTGATTGTTCTTGAAACCCAATTTCAGAGTGTTTTTTCCTAGAAAAGAAGAAGTTTTAAATCTTCTTGCAAAATGGAAGTTTAGATTTCAGTTGTAATAACATTTTTATAATGAAAGGATTGACTGTACCTACAGTGCAAGGGATGCAGAAGTGGAAATCAGATAGTCACAGTCACATTTAAAGCAATTTGAAGCAATTGTGAGAGGCAATTTTTGAAACTGAGATCTGCTTATACTGAGGTTTACATTTATCTTTTCATGTTTTTACTGCTCTTGATACGAAGCACCTGTTGCAAAATCTCCAAAAATAAAAATAAAAAAAGTTTTGTTAGGAACTACAGTATCTGTAAGATAAAACTCAACAGTGAATTTTGTAATATTTGAAATTCCTTTAAAATTTTTTCTTTATCATTCTTTTGAAGACAAACAACATGAAGTTGAAATCCCTTCTCCGACGCAGAAAGAGAAGGAGAAAAAGAAGAGGCCAATGTCTCAGATCAGTGGAGTCAAAAAACTGATGCATAGCTCCAGCCTAACAAATTCCAGTATTCCCAGATTTGGAGTTAAAACAGACCAAGAAGATGTTCTTGCCAAGGTAGAGAATATATAAGTCCTTGAATTTAAAGCACTGAATTAAAATAGAGGATGGACTTGTCAGTATTATTCCATACTCTGCTTGTAACCATTGATTTCAAGCTGTAGCACCAAAGCCTGGTCTCACCTGAAATAATCTAAATTTGGTCAAGTGAAAGAGTAACAAGTAAAATCAGAATCAGGCCATAAAGGTTAATTTCTGTGTGAAAAGGATTTCTTCTAGAGATGGAATGTAAATCAGCATTTGTGTGTGCATTAACATAGCTGTTTATTCATAAATAATATCTGAAGAATGAAGAGTAAATATACCATAGGGGAATGAAAATACATGGCAGCCCTATGTGTTTTGAAAATGCACAACTGGTGTTATCATATTAGAGCTATCCTTCCAGGTCTGTCTGTAGCTGTATCATTTCATATACATGATTTGTGGTTTTGTTTTTAGTGACTTTTCCTATGATTTTTGCAGCAATAATCTAAAACTGGCTGTTATGGAGGCTCTCAAAATAAACCACCAACCACCAAAAATTAATTATCAACACAATTAACTAGCCCTCCACAAATTACAGGTTCGAATCTGTGTGAGAACAGAACAACTTCCTAGGGTTTAAGGACAACCCAAAACACTCTTATCACTCACCTAACAAGTGAGGACTCTCAGCCTCAAGGACCTTCTCAGGGCAGTGTCCTGACCCAAGTTACCTCAAGGAGTTTCCTTGGGCAGCGTCCTGACCCAAGGGGAGAGTCCTTGACCACACTGTCTTGTTCCAGGCAAAGAGCTTGAAATGGCTCCCACAGGGGACTGCATTTATACCCAGCCAAATCTGATCTGTAGTCAGTAGTGGTTCTCATTGGCCAAAGGCCCCAGCTACTGTGAAGCCCCAAGAGCAAAGCTAGCCAGGAGCTGCTACACTTCAGCAGCCCTGTTTTCATTGGGCAGGTGCACCTGCCACACATTCCACCCTGTGACAGTCATGATTCAGCTGGTTTCCTTGGAGTGATGGTGCACTCACCTCTTGCCTCCAAGGTTAAAAGGGAACGCGGTCCTTGTGAGTCTCCATACTCGTTGTGGGTTGTCATTCTTAGATGATTATACAATCAAATCTTAAAAAAAAACCCCAACCATACAATGTAGTGCAATCAAAGTTGAAGGAAGCTGATCAACCATTTTAACAAAGAAGATTCGAACGTATCAAATTAACCAATTAATGCTTAATATAGCAACAGTAGCCTCAAGTCTCTTGCCACTTTCTTCATTTGTTGACCTAAAGTAGCATTAACACAATAGCACTAAGTTCAATCATCTGAATGCTGCCAATTTCACAAGATTCATTTGCCACCATGTTGTCGTCCAAGTCCTGATGGTCCATATGGATCACCATTACCATTGCCAATCAGGATGTCGAAGTCATCTGTTTCTTCAAGATCCCAACAAAAAAAACAGAACTAGGCCTTGGGTCAGAACCTGGGCATCAGGTTAAAAATTAGGAATTAATTTTTTCCACCTTTATCAAAGCCCACCCAAGCATGTGGACAGTGCCTGTTAGCCTGAGGATAGTATGGGGTGCGCAAACCCACTGTATTCCTTGTGTGCCTGCTCCTGGATCACCCCGTCAGTAAAGTGGCTCCTTTGGGTGTTTCCTTCTCTATCTGCCATAGCAATAATTATCTAATTGCACATAGCATTTCCTTGCAGCTTCTCGCTGTGTGACTCCCAGAGGAGGGGGGATTCCAGAGATCTTAACCCCTTCTCTGGGAGTAGTTTTAGTGAGCTTTTGAGCCGGTGCATAGCAACCAATTGTCGGTGAGTGCCTATATCCCCGGGGAAGACATGCAAATGTAAATTGCATGCCCTTCCATGTGGGAGCAAAGCCAAGCGATCTCTGTTTACTTCCTGCAATGGAACCACAAAGAGCCTGTCCCAGAGCTGGCGGGGTGCTCCTGCAGGGTTGTACCCAGCCCAGCTGCTCCAGGCCCTGCAGCTGGTATGTATGGGTATGTATGGGCACTCAGTCACCGATAATCTACTGTTAATTGCCACCTTTTGGTTGATTTGTACCTGTATGATTTGTAATATTTTTTCAAGATCATTAATCACCCCAAAAATACCATTTGACTGCAGCAGGTACTGGATATTGAGAGACACACATAGCTTCTGCCCCCAAACTCCACACTCTGCCATTTGGTAAATAGCATTGTTTACCTGCCAAAACGTCAAACCCTAATATTTTTCCTTTGTTCTCGAGTGCTCCCCTCCAGCAATTGCACCAACTTCAAGATGTGACCAGTAGATTGCCCATGTAATAATTGCCCGCAGTACCCCCATGCCAACACCTTCCACCAAAGATGATTCCTTCCCGAGTCATACAATCGACCTGACATCCCAGGGCAGTTTAAACTCTCTACAAGGAGGCTGCTTGGGGGGGCGGGAGTTTCTGACTGACTGGCCGAACCCTCCAGCTTCCATCTTCACCCCAACCCGCTCAGTCTAGCCCATTTTTCACCCATCAGCAACCAGATCCTGTAACGCTTCTGCCTACGTTAATAAATGCACACGAGGGGCGGGGGGGCGTGTGTTTGCTGTTTGCATTCAATAGCTCGATGCACCCTCTCTCTGAGGGACTGGACGTGCACTTTAAGGCATCAGGGATCCCTCTAGTAAGAGATATAGGTGGCTGGGATCCACCAGCGCAATGAGGGCTATTCCACACCGCCCCCTCTCATCCATCACCTGAATGCAAGCTGCCTTCAGTACTCCCTCCGCCAGCTCCAACAGTCTCTTCACCTTAATGGTAACAGGTTCCCCTCTCTCTTTGGGGTCCACACCCCCAGCCCAGTAGGCCACTTTTTGACTGGTTACCTGCTGGTCCATCACACAGAAACCTCCCGCCTCGTTATCACTCAAGAGTTCAACACCCGCAACCCCCACCCCCTGTTAAAGAAACCCTCTACAAATATTCAGGTTTAGTTTCATCAGAATTATGTGAAGCTCACTAAGCTCAGGTCCTGTCCAGGGGCTTGTACGGACAGCGGTTTGGGGGTTCCCACCTTCTGGACCTATATACCTTTCTGTTTTAATGAGAGCTTGCATATTTCTTTCCTCCAACCTACTTCCGTCGGACACTTCCAAAATAATCTCCATCCCACTCCTCAATATCTGCACTCGTGATTAACTTTCAAATCTGAACGGTAGGAAGCATTTTTGCTCATGCCAACATAATTTCAATTTTTTTTTTCTAATAACTGTCTTCTCTCTCACAACAATTCTGTCTTGAAGAAGTCCATTTCCAATTGCTCCTTTAAATTTTCTCCACTACTACAAAATAATCCTGCATCTGAATCAGGCAGGCTAAAATGACACATAGTTCAGCTCCTTCAAGATGCTGTAGAATTTTTCCCTCTAGAGCTTAACAGTCACTCTTTCCTGCTTAGTGAATTAAAATCTGAAAAGTTGGTAGCTGCAAATTCAAATATTGCAGCTTTCCTCCTTCCAGAGTTTAGCATGTAACTTTCACAGTGGCAAGGTTTGAATCTTCATGAATCTGTTGTCTGTAGCTGCTTCAATCAAAAATCACTGAAATTTGTGTGTTAGATTTCAATGTCTTTGTTGCCTGATTCTGCTCTAGGAACTAGAAGATGTGAACAAATGGGGCCTTCAGGTTTTCCGAGTAGCAGAGTTATCTGGAAACAGACCTTTGACAGTCATCATGCACACCATTTTTCAGGCAAGTAGCAGCAGCTGTGCTGCTCATAGCTTATCTTAGTTTGTTTTTTTTTTCCTGTACCTTGTACTCTTAATTGTTTCTCTTCTCCTTGTCTAGGAACGGGACTTGTTAAAAACATTTAAGATTCCAGTAGATACTTTAATAACTTACTTGATGACCCTAGAAGACCATTACCATACAGATGTGGCATATCACAATAACATACATGCTGCAGATGTTGTTCAGTCAACCCATGTCCTGCTGTCAACCCCGGCATTAGAGGTAAACTACCCTGAGGTGGAAAAGAGGCAGGCATGAGAGAAAGGGACATACTAAGACTGTTCTAAACTAACTATTAAAGATCTTAGTTTCTACAATATTTTTTAAATACTTTTTAATGAATTATTTTTGTAATTAATTTTTTAATAATTTCTTGTATGAATTCTACTCTTTTAAAGATACTTTGTGAGGATCAAAGCTTCTTTATACGTAAATATGTGCAGAGAATGTCACATCTTTTTCTGTTAAATCATGCAGATTTGTACTCTTGTAACCTTTTCCACTGTAACATAATGCATAACTTGTTTCCACCATCTCATTACTAACACTGCATCCTATTCTGTCATTATTTCCTATGTGGGATTCTCACTAACCACAATTAGTGGAATTGCTTAAGAAAGATAGGGATAAAATGGGAATCCCTCAATAGAGCCTTTTGAAGTTTTCTTTCCTTGTTTTTTCCTATTTATTCTGATCCTGAAAGGCTACCTTTGTGTTTGTTTCTCAGGCAGGGTGGAACATGTACTAAATTTTCAGTGGACTATCTCTATTTTTCATAAATATTTCAAAATTCTTCAGGAAAAAGTAACATTTCAATGTTCTTTTCTGAGTAGTTTTCTTACCACAAGTGCTTCTCTGAAGTAGAAGGAAGAAAGATGTAGATTACTTCCCTTTTTTTTTTTAAGCACTATGCAGGCCTTAGTATAGCAAACATTGATATATCCCAGTATTATTGGATATATAAGGCAGATAAAGCAAGCAGGTGAAATTTTAGTAGTTCAAAAGGATTTTCCCTCAATTTGAAGGAGGGATGCATTTTGACTTTTTCATAATGACCGATCTTTTAAGTTACTGAATGCTTCTGCTTTACCTTCTTAAAAAGGTAAGTGGACCTTTAAGACTGATGGAAGGTCTAAATCCTCAAAGGGTCAGAAATCCTCGTGAAAAAGTTTCCTTTATCTCAAGAAGAAAGATCAGATTATGTTCTTAAATCACCACTGGCTTCACCAAACAGCTGAACTGATCATCAATAGCATTTGTGGTTGCTTTCCAGATCAACTGTTTTTCATGGCCTTGCTCTTAGAAGAGCTTGAGCTAGTAAAATAGCAATGTCTGCCCAGTGCCACTGCTGACCTACATACCTCTGAGCTGTTCTTGATCAATTATGAAAGCAATTATATCATGAGGGTGATTGTGACAACAGGAGACTAGGGTCCGTGACATGCCAAATCCATTGCAGTCTTCTCTTCCTATCTTCCTAGTAATTTCATGCAGAAGAAAAACCAGTAAATCTTAAAATGCATTGTAGTCTGTGGCAATTTCCTTTAGCATCGTTTAGGAGATGTGTGTCTTTCAAGTGCAGCACAATACATAGGAGTCAGGCTGAAATTTTTAACTTGAATTTGTGCTACGGTTTAGAAACCTGTACTTGATGATGTGATAAAAATTATGTATTTACAGACTGAAGCTGAGAAAACTTCAGTTGTTATGGAATTTAGCAATGCTGTCAGTGTGAAGTAAGGATTGTTTTACTTTGGTTAAACTTGAAATACTTATGAAATTTTACATAATTGAAGATTTTATAAAAGGTTGTCATAGCCTATGTGTAAAATCTGGTACATTTCAAATATGTTTTGCTTGTTCAGGTCTAGATTGAAAGTAGAGTCCTTTTTGTTGAAAACAGGTTTTCATTGATTAGTGATTGTCATTTCTGTTTTATGATTTTTCTAGGCAGTGTTCACTGATTTGGAGATCCTTGCAGCAATTTTTGCCAGTGCAATACATGATGTAGATCATCCTGGGGTTTCAAACCAGTTTCTGATCAACACAAGTAAGTTTGTTCAGTGGTTTTCTCAAAAATGTCCTGCAAGGTTTGCACATAGCACCAAAAAAATGCACAGTTCATTCCTTGTTTGCTTCTATCTGTAACTTTTCTCAGTAAATAGATAGGTCTTTATATTTTAAACTGGGTATTATTTTGCATTTTTGGAACTTTAGGAATTATTTACATAGTAGCCTCTAGCAAGGATTGCTAAGACATGAACTATAAACCTGGCACTGTTTCAGTGTATTGGATGTGGCTTCTTGCACCAATATAACCCGCTTTAATTTCAGTGGCATATGTTGCTATGATAAATGGGTAGCACATTGTACATTAGTACAAATTCTTTCATATGATGTTATTTCTTTTGACATCTGACAACTTCTCCTTTTACAGTATCTGACCCAGAAGTACAAAAGTTGAAATAATGCTAATAATCCAAGCAAGAAAAAGCTACAGAAATAGAAACATATCTAGGGTTGTGTATTTGACCCTTTTGGTTGCATGTTTATAGATACTCTCATTCCTGCACTTTGGATCTATTGCACTGGTGCTAAAATTTCATGACCCAAAATCAGCATTATGATTTGAAGAAGGCAGCTCCTTTTCTGATTCATTACTGTTGTATGTTCAGATAAGACCTCTACTCCAGTTTTACATGCATCTGATTTTGCCTTAATGGCCTGAGGGCCACCCTGTAGTGAAATTCAATTTGATGACTCAATCTGCATGGGATTGACTCCATTTTTTTGGTACTTTATTGGTAACTAGTACACTTCAGCAGTGTGGTTTAAGAGAGTGAATGAAGCTTTGTGTACAAAATGGTGTGTAGTACCTAAATTCTTAAAGAGTGGACATATGTAAGTAAAGTTTTTATTTGTGTGTTTAATCAGAAACTGAGTATCAGGGTATATGGGTGACTGAGGTGCTAGGGGAAACCACCTGTTTGTTCAGGTTTAAGCGGGATGACTGGCTAGTTGAAGGGATGTATCAGTAGTGATACATAAAGCTTTCACTTTTAGGCATACAGTTGAAATTGAGCTAAGACAGGAGTAATTCTGATGCTGTTTATTTAATGATTTAGAAGAAATGTCTTGTTTTTCTCAATTCACCTTTTGATAGAGGGCTTCCATGTCAAACAAGTAACATCACTAGCTGGAACTGCTGTTGCCAGGTTGAAAGAGACAAAGGGATTTTATCCCTTTTGCGTTGTTCTGTGTACAAGGAATAAACTTTAGGGACAGGCAGAGATAAAGACCACCTAATTTAGGTCTCTCAAATCCTAAATTTTCCTAACCTCTAGAAGGTCATTTGCTTGTACCTGGTTTTGTTTTCCAGTGAACCTTACAATGTATTAACATTTCACTAAATATAAGCTTATATTTTTAAAAAGCAGACTTAGAGTTACTTAAAGTAGGTGCATATTTGCCATATTTCAGCTTATTCTTTATAATTACTCAGATGTGATATTTCTGAATATTATTTGCCTATTTAAGGATTTAGTCTTTTACAGAGTTGTCAAAAATCTAATCTGTCTTGAATGTTATTAAATAACAAATATGGATTGTATTAGCATCAGAGGAGATGCTCATTTGATCACTGTAACTCTGACCTTTCAAACAAATACACTTGAAGCTTACAGTGTGTTAGAGATAGGGGAACTTTCTTCCATTTCCACCTCCATTACAAAGTTGAGCACATTTTAGCTCTGTCTGTAGCTCCAGCCTTCCAAAGTATTTTGGCAATCTTGAGTGTTTTGCAGTAAACGCTCATCAGAATGCTATTTGAAAGGAAAATAAACTAGTGCCTGTCTTCTTTGAAAGAAAAATAACAAGTAGGCAAGCTTTGTAAATGTTCTGTGAAAGATGAAAGAGTGATCATTTGACAAACTTGCTTTCTTTTTCCTTTTGCTGTTACGGTTTTGCTGCCATTGGGATAAGGAAAGGTAGAGGAAGGGTTTTCTGATTCAAAAAAGACATGCATTCAAGATAGGAGAGGAAGACAGCAGGAGAAAAGATAATGAGACTAATGAAATCTGAAGAGCAGAGCTTTTATAGGCACCCCATTGAGCCAGAGGGATTTTAAAAACAAAGCTGCTGTAAAAGAAGATAAAGACGACAAAGAGTAGAATAGACTGTGACATATGGTTAGATTTAGGATAGAACAGCTGTAATAAATAGAAGTTAATATTACACATGACAAGTGTGATTGCATAAAAAGTGGGTTTTTTATGACAGGTTCATTTGCAAGCTGTGTGTTAAAGCATACACAAGCAGACTGTGTGGTATTTCTGGGTAGAAGCTAAAGCTGTGCAGAAAATTGTCTCAGCTTCTTTCATTTGCCAGAGATGACTGTTTAGCTGGTTTAATCAGACAAATGCAGACCTTGCATGTGTGCCTTAGCACAACATTGCTGGGAAGGTGTATGTTACTCTCACAGCCATATGGAGTGACTAAGTTAAGAATACTTCTGTTGGAGAAGTCAGCATTACAGCATCAGGCATTGACCATGCTCAAGTACAAGGCAGTAGGCAAGGCCACTGCTTTTATTTTCAAGGCACTATATAACCTTCCAAGGAAATGCGCAGAAGTGTAACTGTTACTATGCTGCCAGCCTCCTCAAATATCTAATTGTCATCAATGACCTGTAGGCCTAATTGGCTAGGCATCTAGCTGCAGAAGGACATAGTTTAAAAACAAAGATGTGTGCTCTCTGCCTGACCTGCAGCAAAGCGTCAGCTGTGTATTCCCAGGTCTGAGTGCTGGATAGCTGCAACTTGACTTAAGCAATGGAGTTTTAGTAGTTGTGTTGGAGGGAGGCATGAAATCAGAGTGTGTTTATGCATATAATATTTTCCATGTGACCTCATGCAGATATGAAAATGTGTTCTGAAAAATACCTTCCTTGTATTTTTTCTAACTTGGCACTCCAGGCACATGTACATGCTTCACTGCAAAGTATTTTCTTTGGTTCCCTCAACATACTTTGCCTTGATTTGTTAAGATGTTCAGTCATTAATTCTGCAACTTTTGATACTGTGTGAACTACGGGAACTCTGTTTCTAAAAGTGCATCTGAAAATCTTGTTATGAATGTAGTGAGTTTGAAAAATCTCAAGGGATTTGGTAGAAGCACAGACTTCAGTAACATTCTGCCCTGCAATTGTTGCAGATTCTGAACTCGCCTTGATGTACAATGACTCATCAGTACTGGAGAATCATCACTTAGCAGTGGGCTTCAAGCTGCTGCAGGAAGAAAATTGTGACATTTTCCAGAATTTGACCAAAAAACAGAGGCAATCATTGAGGAAGATGGTCATTGACATTGTGAGTTCTGCTTGAGTCTACCACTTCTATAGTGCTAGCAAATTGAATAATAAAGCACAGAAACATTTTGTGATAAATTATATGTCATTAGACCCATAACCAATGAAGTAAAAGTTTGAAGTTTTGTTGTGTCTTGTCCAAGCATGAATAGTGGGTTCTGTTAAGTTTGATAACCATCTATACCTTTTTAGAAGGTACACAATCCTGCTTCAAGTTGTTTTCATACTGACGTGTATGCCATTTCACCATCACAGAAATTTGCTACTGGATTGATGATGGATTAAGTCTGATCAGATCATTTTGTCGTATTCTTAAAATAAGCAAAATGAACACTTACTAGTTTGGACACCAACGACATACAGGACTTGGACTTTTATACTGAACTCCTGTTCAGATACAGGAGTTAGGGGTTCCCCCCAAACTGCTTATTTATGTGTTCAAAGATTATTTTAAAAAATCAGTGGAATAATTTATATAATATTCATTTATTTGTTTGTTTCTCTCAAGGTACTTGCAACAGACATGTCTAAGCACATGAATCTATTGGCTGATTTAAAGACTATGGTTGAAACCAAAAAAGTGACCAGTTCTGGTGTCCTACTTCTTGATAACTATTCAGACAGGATTCAGGTAAGAAAATTCATCTACAAATAGTCACTTGTATTAACTTACATCCTTAATGACATTCGCCTGCCCATTCTCCAGCATGTTTTAGATCTCACACCATGACTCACTACCTTCCCTCTGTGCCCTCTTACGCTTCCTACCTGCGACATACTCTTTTAGATACTGAGTGACTCTCAAGAGAGAGTAATGAGGTGCTACAGTACTTCGGGACTAAATGAGGCTTTGGCCTTTCCTTTAAATTATCAGCACCTGATTGGGCTGTCTTTCAGAGATTTTCTGTCCCTTATACAGGCAGAAGCAGCAGAAGCGAGGTAGTTCATGGCTATTACTGCAAGTGTGAAAAACACCCAAGCACTTAAGTTTCTTGCTGTTTAGAGTAAATCTTGCACTACGTGTCTTTTCAAGATTCTGTTTCACAGCCCCAAAAGTGTAAATGGAAAAGGAGCTGTTTTTCTCCAGTGTAATAACGCCACAAGTCTTCAATCTATTTTAGGTTCTTCAGAATATGGTGCACTGTGCAGATCTAAGCAATCCAACTAAGCCACTCCATCTCTACCGCCAATGGACAGACAGAATCATGGAGGAATTTTTCCGTCAGGGAGATCGGGAAAGAGAGAGGGGAATGGAGATCAGTCCCATGTGTGATAAGCACAATGCATCTGTAGAAAAATCACAGGTAATTGATCTGAGTGGGTAGTTTGACATTTTAACAGAAAAAGGTGTTCAGTAGTCATGTTTTGATTAATTTCTGAATGCTCTGCTTCCTTTTCTTCCTCCTAGCTAGCTAATTCAGCTCCTGGGAAGTAAGTGAGGGGAGCTAAGATTTTACTGTGAAAACACAGTACATGGCAGTGTGTTTGCTGAAGGGATTCCATCACTGTAGTGACCTGCAATGTAGGATACATGTCAAAAGAGGGTATTTTACAGCTGCTCATTAGGGTTTCCTTCAAAAGCAGAATTAAATATAAAGCAGCTGTTTGGCTCACTAGATGCAGTGGAGTTGTTTGGAATGAGCAGTTCATTTGAAAACAAATCCTTTCCAAGACTTTATCCAATATCTGGAATCAGACTTTTGAAATGTAAGAGACCCAATTTACTACATAGAAGAGCATGGTTTCCTTTCAGCCATGTTTCAGAGTAGTGCATCTAGTGTCTCTTACTAGTGTTATATTTCTTATACATTGTACGACTTACAGGCATGGTTGTTTTTTTCTTTGTGAATAAGAGCTCATCTTAATTTTGTATTATTTGAAACAGGTGGGTTTTATAGACTACATTGTTCATCCTCTGTGGGAGACATGGGCAGATCTTGTTCACCCGGATGCCCAGGATATCTTAGATACACTGGAGGACAATCGAGAGTGGTACCAGAGCACAATCCCTCAAAGTCCCTCTCCTGCACCTGATGACCAGGAAGAGGGTAGGCAGGGCCAAACTGAAAAATTCCAGTTTGAACTAACACTGGAGGAAGACGGTGAGTCAGACACCGAAAAGGACAGTGGAAGTCAAGTAGAAGAAGACACCAGCTGCAGTGACTCCAAGACACTTTGCACCCAGGATTCAGAATCCACTGAAATTCCTCTTGATGAGCAAGTAGGGGAAGAAGTAGAAGAGGAGGAGAACCAGACAGAACCTTGTGTGGTGGAAGAACATTCTCCTGACACATAACAATGAAGACGCAGTCTCTTTTGTTCTTGCCCTCTCTATTTCTTTTCCTCTTTCTCTCTGTTTTTTCTGTGGGTTTGGGATTGGTTTTGGGGTGGTTTTTTTTTTTTGATTAGGTAATGGTTTCCAAAGTGTATGTCATATGCTAAAACCGTGGCCAGAACTCGCTGTCATCTGCCAGGACATTTGTTGATCAAAACTGACCTTGATGACTCGGTTTGGCACTCAGGAATATTGTAACCAGAATTTTCACCTCCATGACATCAAAAATCAGAGGGGATAACATTCATAAACTACACTTTAGTAAGCTCTCCATTTGGCAGATTTGATTAAATAAATCAAGTGTTTTCAAAGGAGTATCACCTGCCAACCAAATGCTGATATGCTTTGATAGTTTTTGAATTCGTTGTGTTTCACAGTCAAAGTATTAGATAATGCTCATCATGAGAGGAAACAGAAAACAAACTGAGGTTCGTACTGAAAAACAAATGCACGTAAGTGATGGGATACATGATTCTGTTAACAATACGATGATGAGCTGTGGAAATTGCATCATTTTCTAACTTCAGGTTTTCCTGATGCGTGACAAAAAAGTGTGACCCAGTGGGTTGCACTAGCCTCTGGATTTCATATAGTATGTAAGAGATAGATCTTTTGTAGAGCTTACTTTTATTATTAAATGTACTGAGGTATTATATTTAAAGAAAAACACTTTCAGACTTCATCTGCCACTGGTTATTTTTTTCCAAAGAGAAACTTACAAGTTTTCAGTACAAATCTGTGCTACACTGGATAATACTTCTAGGGATTTTTTCCCTTCCTTCTTTTTTTTGCACCTTAATCTCATGGTAATATTGAGCTGTAAAAGTCAATTTTATATATTTGTGAGTTTCATTAATATCCTTTGTTACATAAAACTTCTTCAGTATGATAGCTTTTTTGGTTTTAATTTTCCCAAACATATTAGAGGAACTTACATTGTGCTTTTGCCCTTATACTGGCCTGATCCTGACAATTCTATCTTACTACAAGAGGTGGTTCCAGTGAAACCAGCTGGGACCACTAAGGTTAGAATTTGCATAACTAAAGCCTGTAAGAGAGGTAAATGAATTGTCGTCTTAATACAAAGGCATTTCAGCTGGACAGGGTGCTGGGCCATCTTGTCCAGATGATGCTTTTACCAAGAAAGGTTGGACCAGGTGATCCTTGACATCCCTTCCAACCTGAATTCTGTGACTATAAAAAGCAGCTCCTCTGCTATACTAATAAAATTTGTTCCTCTGAAACATGGTTTCCAGACCAGTTTTGGCTGGGAGCTATAGACTGCTAAATCAAAACAGGCTAATACAACGTATGGAATATTTGTTCTGGTGAAAAAAGCATTAGTGTAATATTTCCAAGTTTGACTTGATCTTTTTAATCTGTGTCAGCTACCTAGTTAAACCATTTGCTAATCTGAGATGCCTACAGCATTAAAATAACATTTAGCATTTTTCATGTCTTTGTTGCAAGAAGAGCTGGGTCAGTCTTTTTATGTTTTTAAGTAAATGAGCAATGCATCGTGAGAATTGTAGTTTACTCCCCATTATTTCAATCTCAGATCTTTTCATCCTTTATCCAGCTTGTGCTGAGGAAATCCTGCTTTTTAGTTTGATGGGTCCTGAAAGCTTCTGTAACTTGGAAAGTTAAAGGGAGGTAGGAGTTCAATCTGTCATTTTCCAGTCCTTTTGTTTGGTCACATGAAAGAGGAAGGAATTTTATTTCCTCCATTTTACTCTTTGTTAAAATTGCAGTTTTGAGCGTAGAAGATGGGAAATAGTTGCCTAGGGAAGCTAGCAGACTCCCAGTCTTTAAAATTTTGGTAAAAATGGCAACATCAAGATGATTTATTAACAAAAGATAGCAACAGCCTTTACCTTTTACCCTTGGATTCATTTTGACATAAGTTTGCAGATATGAATGCAGGGTTTTTAAGTGTCTGAGATCTAGAATAAAAATCTGTTAAAAACAATTGGCTAATAATTCAGCTTTTAAATGCATTTTGCATTCTTCTGTATCCAGGTCATAGTTTTCTCTACCTTTAGCCCTCAAAGGGCTTTAGCACACAAGATGCTAAAGAAGGAAAGAGAATTAAGAGAACTCATGGGTTGTTTTTTTTCAATTTTTGACTTGTTCTTCATCATTTCTCCTGAACCTGATCCATTTAAAAATCCTTTCAATCCCCAAGAGTGCCTGGAACCTTAGTAATGGAAAAGCAATATAAATTCCAAAATAACTAATAGGGACCTGAAAAGGTTTGTATCTGCACTAATTGAAAGTAAATGAAAAGAATAACACCATACTGAGATATACACCCATACATGTGGACAATCAAATAATAGAAAATTAAATAATTTCTTAGAGCCAGGGATATAATGCACTGTACAATCTTTTTTTTCCTCTTTTGCCAAAGTGTGTTTTAGCATTGCACACTGCTTTAAAACAATACAATTTACAAGTGGCTTTATGTGTTCTGAATATTTTTGCCATAAAAAAATGCAGTGAGTGGATAAAGTGGGGAAAAAAAGAAAATTCATCTTGCTTATAACAGTACATTTTAGCTTGCAAGTTACTGTACTCAATGCTGTATTTGAATTGTTAAATTGTTTTGTGTTATTAAAAAATGATGATGAAAGAATATAGATAGAATAAGTAGCATTCAGAAATTTAAAAACTTTTATGAAATGGATTTTACAGAAAGCTTTGACAGTTCTTTTCAAATGCATTATTTATTTTGTGCCATGCATTTTTCTCACCAAATGACCTTACCTGTAATACAGTCTTGTTTGTCTCTGTTTACAACCATGTATTTATTGTAATGTACATACTGTAATGTTAATTGTAAATTATCAGTTCTTATTATAACATCATCCTTGTCAGGGTGGTGTTGCTATATTTGGAAACTCTTGGTGAGAGAATGATTGTGTATACATATTCCTTGTACATTTTTTTTCTCCTGTAATATATCCAGTGTCACCTTAGAGTTTGTTTATGGAAGAGTCAAGAAAAGTATAAAATTCATAAAGATATATCAATAAAAAAAGCTGCAGGTCTTTGGTCCCAGGGCTGTGCCTTAACTTTAAACAATATTTTCTTCTGTTTTGCTGCATTTGGAAGTAACATAGCTGTGGGGCTAGGGCTGGGCATTTCTACCATATTTTTAGTTGCTGACAGGTGGGGATAATTGTATGAGCTATTATGCATGATACTACAATGAGCTTTCATTCACGACCCTACTGGAAGTTCAAGCTTTTCCAGACTTCTGGCAATGTAATTGTATTGCCTGTCTTATAATCTTTTTACAAGCTATCATCAGGGTTTATTGCAGCCATTTTTTGCTCCTAAAAAAGTATAAAATCGATGCTGTATTTCAGTACGAAACGGTACTGAAACAGCTTTGGAAAGCATCTGTAACAAGCATTTTATTTTAGTGCATATTGGGAAATGGAATAATCAGAATTAAAAGGGTATAACTCATACACTTTTATAATTGTCTGTAATATCTCTTCTTTATTTAATAGTACAAACTATCACTATATAAGCAGAATCCATAAAGTAGGACAAAAGACAACTTTAATCTTGGAAATGCTTTCCAACACCAATATTAGTGTTATAAGCAGCCAAAGTTTTATTTTATATAGATGTATCTAAGGCTTTGCACAGGTTTGTATAGCATGATGCACTAGATCTAGAGGAGGGTGGTAAACCTTTAGATCTTTTAATAACACTAGTATTAGGTTTGCAGGTTGGACCGAGCATCTCTTGCTGTTTGACCTGCTACATTGCTTCATACTACTTAGAGCTGATATCAGTGAATTTGCCAGAGTGAGGTAAATACCTCTCCTCCATTCCAGTGATGCCCAGCCCTTGTAGCATGGGACTTCTTTATGAAAGGAGAGATTCTTTTTCAAGGAAAAACAGAGCCTCCTTTTTGACACAAACTGTAGATTTTAGCAGCCCTGGCCCAAAGGAAATTGATTGCTTTTGTTTTAATTGGTATTAAAAGGGACACCGTATCAACAGAAATCCTGAACAATTTTTTGTTATTGTTTTAATTTTATTTTTGTTTTCGTTATGTCTTGAGAGTGGCAACTTGTGTGGACATTGCACATGACTATTCTTTCACTGGTTTCTTAGCCTCTCTTACAGCCTAGGGGATAGTATTGTACATCAATACCTTCATATGAAATTTTATATGCAATGGAAATAAAAGCATGGGTTGATTCTGCCTAGTTACTGTATTTGATTTTCTTTTGCAAGTTAAATTTTTTTACATAGCTGTGACATCTTAAGTGAAAGCATATTTCCTGAATAATTTGATTACCATATTTTTGTCATCATAGTGTTTTGCATAGCAAATACAAAATAAATGTGGGGATAAATCAGAAAAGTCAATCAGATGTGGTATTTTATAAAGCAATCTAATTCACAAAGGTGCTATACAGTTCTATAGAAAGGCTTTCAATCTCAGTTGTCAGGAAATTTTACCATTGGCTTCAGTGGCAAAAGCAGCCTGCCTAGAGAAACAATACACTGGGATATCACAAAGAAAAAAAAAAAAAAAGAGTACCATAGTTAAATATTGAACAGACAATCTCAGCTCTAAATGGATGATCAAAAGAAATAGCATTTTAAAATAAAATTCATAAGTGACAGCTATTGTCTTGAAGAAGAAATGTGATCTTAATGCAGGTCCAATTCTTGAAGTGGCTTTCATGCACCTCTCTGTGATCAAGTGAGAGTTTTGTTATTTGGGGGGTTTGTTGTTTGGTTAACTGAAAATAGTTTACGACTGAATACAAAAAAAATTCTATGTCCATTCTTTCCTTAAGTCTTAAATCCTCCTTTAGGTTCGGGGTTAGCTTGCAAGGAGTACCGATCCCTAGGACTGTTTTTTCAATCCTTCCTTGGTGGCAGAAGAGTCTGGTAAGTGCTGTGCTGGGAAGATGAAGGATGCCACACTCAGCAGGGCAGATAAGCCATAGGGTGGTGCCTAATGCTCTTCGTAAGCTTATCCTCACATGTTCCCAGCAGCCCTAATGGGAAAATGGTTTGCATAGATCACGGCTATTATGAAGGGAAGCAGCAATCCCAAATTCTTGTTGGCACTACTAAAACCTTTTCAGTAAGCAGCTCAGGTACCACAGCTGTGCACGTGGTGAGCCTGAAACTGGCAGGATTAGCCCACTGCATCCTACGTCTTCTGGCAGCACTTTGTCAGTCTGCATCAGAATAGGCAAGCTTCAGAGCAAATCCAGAATGCATCCCATTTCACTGCAGCAAGCTGCTGCTAGAAGAGTTGAATGTGTTTTTAACCGAATGACTCTATTTCCTAATGAGACAAATAGTCTGAATAGCTACAGCTTTGTTTGCTCGATCTCTCTGCTCCACTGAAAACAAAAGTCACAGCTAACTATAACACATGGTGTTTAGTGGGATGACCAGCCCAATTTTGCTACCAGCTGTGAATAATTTTGCTTAGTTTTTCCAGGAAAAAACAAAAACCTCAATGCAAAAGTTCAAAGCTGCTATAAAAGCTTTTAGTTAGTTCAATTTAATTTAGCCTGCAGGGTGAAGAAAATCTCCGGCTTCCTTTTGTCAAACTGGTGAGAAATCTGCAAAAGTAATAAAGGGGATAGGAAGTCCATACAGAAATCAGAGTGACAAACTGGGGGCAAAACCTGGACAGGGAGAAATACCCTCTAGCTAAAATAATCTTGTCAAAGGCAATCCCATAGCTTGAACTAGGAGAACTGACTTTTGAATTTGATTGTGTCTCACTTCCGCAGGTACAAAGCTGTATCTTTTTTCCTTCTCACATCTTCACCTCTGTCCATGAAGTTATTGTGGTAGTAAGAGCTATGTATGCATTTAAGATGGACATTTAGAAAGTAAAAAATTTTGATACAGTGCAGTTTAGCACAGCTTTAAAGACTAAAAATGTGTGATGACTATCTCTGCTAAAGAAGCTCTTAGCATGGGAAGAGGAGGAGGATGATGACATCATACCTGAGTAAACAGTGAGACCAAGAAGATAGAGGACATGTGGCCCCTGATAGCATTAACTGTCTAGTGCTGATGAGCTGTGCTGACAGCAAATTCAAATCAGAAACTCGGCAGTCACGTTGCATAATGTGCTTTGAGCTCAGCTGGCAGCCAACCACCATGTGGCCAGCTGTTCACCTCCCTCCTCCCCACCCCCCTCTCCAGTAAAATAGGGGAGGGACAAAATAGAAGAAAATTCCTAAGGTTGTATCAAAAAAGGATTTACTAATAGTAACAAGAAAACAACAGTAACAGTATTGAGTCCAAAGTGGGTAAAATGTGGCAGTGGCTTACCAAGCATGGTGACAGGTATGCAGCCCACCCCCCCCACCCCCACCCCCCCAGCAGCAATCCAACCACACCAGAAAATCCTGCCATGCTGAGAGAACCGAAAACATTGCGCTCCAGAGAGGGCCCATGTCTGTCTATATACACTGAGCATGATGTCACATGATATGAAATATTCCAATGATTGACCAGGACCTGTCCCTCCATCTGTGCTCCCTCTTAGCTCAAGGAAAGTTAATTCTATCCTGGCCAAAACCAAGTCTCCACCCCTTATTCCATACCATTTACGTCATGCTCAGGTTTCAAATACATTCTAAGGAATCACTACCCCTTTTCCCAGGCATCACAGATATCATTCCATTAGTCTATGGGCCACCCTTCCAAAATCTCTACTGAGTTCATTTAGTCCATAACTTTGGGTTCCATCTGTCATGACAGTCTTTAAGGCTGGAGGGATGAGGTGGAGTTGGCTCAGTCAGTGGAGCAAAAGACTTTGGATGTGGCAGGAGGATGTTGTGGGGCACCAATTGCAATAACAGTTATTTGACAGTTCGATTCATTGGCTATTTTCACCTAAAATCAAATCTCCCTGAGGCATGCATCAGACTTCTCCATCCTCCTGCATTACTCACCAAATGCACCCAAGTCCTTGGGCAAAAGTAATCCCACTCATGGGTTTACCATTACCCGATGCAGCAATAACCCCAACAGTCTTCCCCAGCATAATTTTAATGTGCACTACGGGGGCTTTATCCCCATGTACAGTATGTAGGAGGTTTGATTGAGCAGGACCAGCTTGCTTGGCAGATCCTTTTGTACTGACTAACCAGATGACTAGATGCACGTCCCAGTATTTGAAAGTTCCACCACCCATTGCTCTCAGTGTAGTTTTCAGCAATCCATTGTATCACTCAATCTTCCCAGAGACTGCTGCATGTTAGGGGATGTGATATATTCACTCAATGCCATGTCCTTTGGCCCAGGCATCTATGAGGTTGTTACGGAAATGTGTCCCATTATCTGACTCAATTCTTTCTGGAGTGCCATGCCGCCATAAGACTTTCTCCTCAAGGCCTGAAGTGGTGTTCTGGGCAGTGGCATGGGACACGGCATAAGTTTCCAACCAACCAGTGGCTGCTTCCACCATTGTAAGCTCATAGTGTTTGCCTTGCCAAGTTTGTGGGAGTGTGATATAATCAATCTGCCAGGCCTCCCCATATTTATATTTTGACTATCATCCTCCATACCAAATGGGCTTTAACCATTTGGCTTGCTTGATTGCAGCACATGTCTGACATTCATGGATTACCTGTGCAATACTCCACCCCTTGGTCATAAGTCCATCTATATGTTGCATCTCTTCCCTGATGGCCTGAGGAGTCATGGGCCCAGCGAGCCATAGGTTGTTCACACTTATGTTGCCAGTGCAGATCCACTTGAGACACCTTGATCTTGGCAGCCAGATCCGCCTGTTGGTTGTTCTGATGTTCTTCAGTGGCCCAGCTCTTGGGTACATGAGAGTCTACATGGCATACTTTCATAAACAGATTCTTTACCTGAGCAGCAATATCTTGCCATAATTCAGCAGCCCAGATGGATTTGCCTCTGTGCTGCCAGTTGCTCCGTTTCCACTGCTGTAACCACCCCCACAGCAAATTTGCCACCATCCGTGAGTCAGTATAGAGGTAGAGCACCGGCCACTTTTCTCACTCAGCGATATCCAAGGCCAGCTGGATGGCTTTTGCCTCTGCAAACTGACTTGATTCACCTTCTCCTTTAGCAGCTTCAGCAGCCCCTCGTGTGGGGTTCCACACAGCTGCTTTCTACCTTCGCTGTTTTTCTACAATGTGACGGAACCTGTTGGTAAACAGGGCATATTGCTTCTCATTATCCAGTAGCGCAGTATATGGTGGGGCCTCTTCAGCACACGCTTCCTCTGGCACCATTCCAAAGTCTTTGCCTTCTGGCCAATTTGTAATCACTTTCAGTATTCCTGGGCTGCTGGGGTCCCTATTGGAGCCCAATGTGTGATTAATGTGACCCATTTACTCCACGTGGCATCAGTTGCATGGTGTGTAGAGGGGACACTCCCTTTGAACATCCAGCCCAGCACTGGCAGTTGGGGTGCCAGGAGGAGCTGTGCTGCAGTCCCAATCACCTCTGAAGCAGCTCGGACCCCTTCATGTGCTGCCAGTATCTCCTTTTCTGTTGGACTATAGTGGTCCTCTGATCCTCTGTATCCCCAGCTCCAAAACCCCAGAGGTCGACCCCAAGTCTCCCCTGGTGCTCTCTGCCATAGACTACAGGTAGGGCCTTTTTCCCCAGCTGCAGTGTAGAGCACATTTTTAACATCTTGTCCAGTCAGAACCGGCCCGAGGGCTACTGCATGAACTATTTCCTGTTTAATTTGTTCAAAAGCTTGTCATTGCTCTGGGCCCCATATAAAATAATTCTTTTTCCAGGTCACTTGATAGAGAGGGCTGACAATCTGACTGTAATTTGGAATGCGCAGTCAACAGAAATCCACAACACCCAAGAAAGCCTGTGTTTCCTTTCTGTTAGTTGGTGGGGACACCTGTGTTATTTTATTAATCACCTCCATTGGAATCTGATGATGTCCATCTTGCCATTTTACTCCTAAAAACTGGATTTCTTGTGCAGGTCCCTTGACTTTACCCTGCTTTATGGCAAAACTGGATCTCAGGAGGATTTGGATTATTTTCTCCCCTCTCTCAAAACCTTCTTCTGCACACAATTTCCCCACACAATGATGTCATCAATGTGCTGTAAGTGTTTCAGGGCTTTACCCTGTTCCAGTGCAGTCTGGATCAGTCCACAGCAAATGGTGGGGCTGTGCTTCCACTCCTGGGGCAGTTGATTCCAGGTGTATTGGACACCCCTCCAGGTGAAAGCAAACTGTGGCCTGCATTCTGCTGCCAGAGGATGGAGAAAAATACATTAGCAATATCAATCGTGGCATATCAGTTGGCTGCCTTTGACTCTAGTTCATACTGAAATACTAGCATGTCTGACACGGCAGCACTCAGTGGTGGTGTGACTTCATTCAGGGCACGACAGTCTAGTGTCAGTCTCCACTCTCCATTAGAATTCTGTACTGGCTGTATGGGGCTGTTCAAGGGTGAGCAAGTCTTGCTGATGACTCCTTGGCTCTCTAGCTGATGGATCAGTTTATGGATCAGGATTACAGACTCTCGATTGGTATGATATTGCCATCAGTGCATGGTTGTAGTGGCAATTGGCACCTGTTGTAATTTGACCCTCAGCAATCCCACAACAGAAGGATCCTCTGATAGACCAGGTAACAGAGACAGCTATTTAATTCCTTCTGTTTCCAAGGAAGTTATACCAAAACCCCACCGATACCCCTTTGGGTCCTTAAAATACCCTCTCCTGAGATAATCTGTACCAAGAATGTGTGGAGCTTCTGAGTCAGTCATAATGGGGTGTTTTTCCCACTCATTCCCAGTTAGGCTCACCTCAGCCTCTATCCAACACAGTCAACTGTTGAGACCCTTCTGTCACTCCTGAAATACAAATGGGTTCTGCTCCTTTAAAATTTGATGGCATTAGGGTGCATTGCGCACCAGTGTCCACTAGGGCCTTATACTGCTGGGGGTCAGATGTGCCAGGCCAGTGAATCCACACCATCCAGTAAACTTGGTTGTGCCTGTCCTCCGCTTGGCTGGAGGCAGGGCCCCTCTAATGTTGATCATAATACCTGCTAATGGCAAATGGGTTAGTGTCATGTGCACGGGTTTCAGTCTCATCTTGATCACTCACTTCTTGTGAATACAAATCAGAAGTTACTCTCGTAGGATTGTGAGCAAAGTTGACCTTTCTGCTCTGTTTGGGCACCTGATTACTGGAAACCAGAGCAGCATTTCTCCTAAAAGAACCCTGTTTTGTACTTGTTCTTCCTTCCAACTCACATACCCACTCTTCTAGGAGGTAGGTTTTTCCACCCATTTCTTCATGTCTTCTCCATAGTCACACAGTCAATGCCACAACTTCCCCCATGGTGCATACTACTTCTCTTGGGTAGAGAAACGACTGCTCCTAATAGCCAAGATTCTAGTCCGTGCAGATGGGCAGTAGGACATGTCCTCTTTAAATTGCTGGAATTCTTGAGATAATTTCTTCACAGCCAAGATGAGGAAGGAAGAGAAAATTCCTTCATAGTGTTGTAGTTGGCAAGCCAGTTCATCCACTGTTGGTCCCTCTTAAACTCTCCAGCCCATTACTGCTAATGCACTGGCATATGATGATGGTGTGTTCTGTACAAACTTTTGCCACTTGGGCCAGGTGCATTGGACTTCATCTGGATCTGTGGGTAGCCACACATTATCTGGGTCATAGTCCACGGCTAGCTCCCTCAAGTATTGGATACCTCTCTCCATAATGGTCCACTTACTTGGATGACATCTTCCTTGAAGGGATACCTCTCCCTCACACTTGACAGGAGTCTCCTCCAGAGACTGAGATTTTGTGTCTCCTTTCCAACAGCTTTGTCAATACCCCCCTTCCTAGACAGGGATCTCAGCTACCTAGAGGGCAGCCTCTAGTTCCATGCTACTGGCCCCACTATCCAGCATTGGAGCAGCCAGGTAACAAAATGCTCATCTCCATGGTGGCTGAAATCTTTTTTGTGTGTCTCACAACTCATTCAGGGATAAGGATCAGGTGACTATCACTGGCTCTGCCTCCTCCTCCTGTTCTCATGATGGGCCTGATTCACCATTCTGTACACTGCGAGGGGATTTTCTTGTGTATTTCTTATGTATGGGAGCAACTTACACCATCATAGGTTAGTTCTCTGGTTCAGCTACAGTGCCTGTGGTCGGGCTTGTAGTGGCTGCAGTTTCTGTTACTTTATTATCAGATCCAGAGCCCTTCTCTTCCTTTTGAAGGTGCTGAACAGTGTTTAATAGCACCCGGTAAGAGTGGGTTATGCCACAGCATGTTGCAATAAACTGTGCCTCTCTGGAATTTCCTGGGTGACAACATAGTTTTTCCAAATATTTTACTGGTTCTTCAGGACTCTGCACCATGCAGGAGTAAAGTTCCAATACACTGGAGGTGCCCTCTGTTCTAGGTACTTGCCCATGCTATCCCACATCCCCATCCACTTATAATTCTCCAACCTTGGGGTGGTTTTCAAGTGATACCCTTAAATAGTTCCTTGACCCTGAACAAAACCTGAACCACATGCAGGAACACACTAGCTCCTAGCAGCATGGCGACCACGTTAATGTCAACATTCCAAAGATATTTGAACTTCCCAAATTTCTCAAACACAATTGTGAATAGCCCCAGGGCCAATGACTGCACACTATCATAGATGAGTGTCACATAGTACAGCAAAACCAAAATCTTAACCTGACTCTCATGGACTGTGAGCAATAGCATGGGAAGTACATATTGCAAATGAGGTGGCAAGACCTTAAGGACCCAAGCAATCAACATTTTTACCTGTTTTGTTGTTATTTCAAAAACCTCAGTGCCCCATGTTGGATGCCAAAAACTGTTGTGGTTTGAACTCAGCTGGCAGCCAATCACCACGTGGCCAGCCATTCATCTCCCCCCCTCCCCCCCTCCTTGGTGAAATAAGGGAGGGACAAAAATGAAGAAAACTCGTGCGCTGAATAAAAAAAAAAAAAAAGGATTGGTGCTCCAGAGAGAGCCCTTGTCCACTGAGCATGACGTCACATGATATAAAATATTCCAATGATCAGTCGGGACCTGGCCCTCTAGCTGTGCTTCCTCTCAGCTCAAGGAAAGTTAACTCTATCCTGGCCGAAGCCAGGACACATGGTTACTTCCAAATTTTGAACTCATTCACACCAGCCCTTACCCCATCCTTTTCCAGCATCCGTGGAGTACAGATGCCTACACTATCTGTATCTCTAATATGCAGCAGAGAATATTTTTCTGAAGAAGGCTAGAAAAGAAAATAGGGGTTATGCAGCATGCAGTAATCAAAGTACAGTTGACAGTTGTGTTGTACATGTGTAGGACTTGGCCTACGGTAAGTGCTTATGAGCCATCATTACATGGGGCTAAACAGAGACAGTTGAAGGTGGCTTTAAAACTTCAACACCTTTTGATAGTTGAAACTCTCCAGAAAACTAACACTCTAAATATCTTACCAAGTTTTCAAAACCTTGACTGACTGCAGCATTGAACAAACTAAGGGCTGTGCCTAGCCTGTATCATTCTCAGACTACAATTAGTGGCTTACACTGGCTGTCCTGACCACAGCCAGCGGCAGACATCTTAAACTGCAGTGTTGGTTGAAGCCTGATACAAAGTCTACTTGATACAGGCAATCCCTTGTATGGGGAGACACTGAGCACTGCCCCTCCTCTGATGAAAAGAGCAGCACCAGCTGATGTTTGTAACCCAGCTGGCTGTGGACCTCTGCCGGCACCTGGGTTTCTTACAGCACCCCAGATAAACCAGTTCTGGATTTTAGGATCTTTGCCATGATGTGGAAAGAGAAGCACTCTGTGGAATTTTAAACTTACAGGTGTTTATTTGTTGCATGTACCACAAAGACAAAGCTTGCAGCAAACAAAGAAGCAGCCCTAGCCCTGCTTCAAAGCAACCTTGCTTTCTCACTCTCTCATTCCCTCCCATATGCTGAGGTAGTATGTCTTTAATAACCATCTGCATCTGGGGATGAAGAACGTGGGATACATTCATCAGGTGAGAGACTACCAAGAAAGCAGTGATACAGCATGTGTGTGATGATGCTGTGCTGATGGCAGCTGCAGAGAAATGTCCCTTACAAAGCTGTGCCTGTAAAAGGGCTAAAAAATGCTAAAGAGGCAGTAAATGGGAGACTATTTAACAACCTTTATTATTGCTAAGGACATTATTAGAATCACAGTGACAAGGTTTGGTAGTGATGCTTGGAGATGCAGTTTGAAGGGGAAGGAAAGTGCAATGGAAGATTAAGTTAACCTGGAATCTTGCTGTCTAGTGGGATGTAAGGAATATGACCTATTTATCTTACTCAAGAGAAGGCTAAGATATGGTTTGATCATGTGGGGACAGCAATGTGGTAGTCCGACAGTCCATCTTTTTGTCTAGCAGGCAAAACAGCTGCTGTCAAGGGGGCCAAATCACTGAAAGCTGACATGAAAAATTCAGTCTGCAGGATGGAGCAGCTGTGTCAGCTGGTTTCATTCATGCTTTGTGCTTGCAGGTACATTACTGGGGACAAGGACCTGGGGAAACATTATGAGAGATGTGCTGTGTGTGCTAGAAGACACACACACTGCTTAGTGCAACAGGTCCTACCCTCAAAGGTATTTAATGGTATGTGCAATTCACTTGTTTAGCTTTGCCTGAGAACGGGCTGGTCCTTTGTGCAAATGATGGGGTGGGTGTGTGGTGAAGGAGAGGGAAGTGTGCTTTGGAAGGAGTTTTTCTATTACAGTAATTTTCAAACCATAAAGCAGTAAGGCTATTTATTGCAAAATAGCAAAGTATTTTCTTTTATTTCTTTGTAGGGAAAAAGCCACTTGCCTCTATTTCTCGTTAACAGTCTCCAGTCTGAGCTGATATTCTCATTTAACCTCTGCATTGTTTGGCTCCTTCCCCACATGCTTGTATGAGGGAAAGTACACTGCTGGATTTAGGGGTGCTGCCAGTCATGTCCCTCTTAATGCCAGTGTGGGGTTCTGGGCCTGTGATCCATGCAGGAATGGGAGATGTAGCTGCAGTGCTCCAACCATTGCATTGTGCTGTTCATGGAAGCAGTTGTGTGTCACCCTGCGTTAGGAGCATGGTGTTGGCCCTGTTTTCCTCAGCTGAACTGAGACAGAGGGGTGTAATTTCTTCCATTTCTTAAATAAGTACAGTCCTCATCAGCCAGCCTGCCAGTGGGGTGAGGACATCCAAAAAGACTGGGCTGGTCTGCTTCTTTCTTTGACATCGTTTTTGAAACACAACATATATTTAGATTTGGGTTTCCTTCTCCTCTCATTGTCAGGTAGCTGAGTTTGGCGGGGTTGTTTCACTGTGTTGGGCAGCATGGCTGTGTCCAGCCAGGGGAGAAGATGCCTCTGTCTCAGGAAGGGATGGGTGCATTCCTGGTAGCGGGGTTCTGCTTTCTGCTCTTGCAGTATGACTAATCTGAGTGCACAGATGTGTGTGTGCATTTTCAAACATCTTCACTTTCACATACATCAAGTAACTTTGCACTTGGATGGTCTCACCAGCTCCTGGAGCTTGTGCTTCATGCACTGCTCTTCCTCACATCCCTAAGGAGGAAGGCAGTTACATCTCTTATTCAGGAGCTGCAAAGTCTCCCTCATGTACTCAGTGCTTAGACACTCTCACAACCAACAACTGAAGGACAGCCTGGCCCCTTCCCTCAGCTTCTTGCTCTCCAGGTGACATCATGCCAAAATCCCTGCGGGAGGGAGCACTGTGCTGGAAGATATTCTTCCTGGCCAGTGGGAGAGGAAAGTTTTGCAGATTGTCCAGAGATATACCAAAGCACTGAGCTGGGCTGTGTGATGATGCATGGTGTGAAAGCATCCCACCTCACATGCTCCCAGGGGTTCCCTCTCAGTGGGAGATAAACACTCACCATAAGACAACTGCACATTTCTGCGAGCCGTAGAATTTACGAGGCCAGTTATCTCCTGCTCTGGTGTTTTTCTGAAGTTGTAAGCTCCCAACTGAGCCTACCTCTGCATGGGTAGATAGATGTATGGGGGGTTTTTTCCTCCAGCTGGCTGTGTATTTTCATAAAAATATTAGAAATTTAGGCCCTTAAATGTGGTAAAATTTGGCTACAGGTTCAAATGTTAGAAGACAGCCATGTAGGCAGCTGGTATTGGTGCATGGAATGTGTTTCCTGGCAGCAGGGAGGATGGGGACTCCACTCCTTACAGTTACCAGCCATTTCCTGGATCCCAGAGGATCTTTGATGGAGGCATCATTTCCCTGGCAAGTACTGTCCACCAAAGAAACATGCTCGTTCCTGGTGCATCCCAAATATGAAAGGAGTGGCAATGCCTTCCTGGGGGGGCTCTGCCTCCCATCACCTGCAGCAGATGCCTGTGGGAAGGGGCAAGGTGCATGTGGAGTGAGAAGAGGTGCAGGGAAGTGAGTGCTGCCCTCCACTATGCTCTATTTAATTAAACAAGTTAGTGTCTGTATGTAGGAGCATGCTTAGGATACAGCAGCTGTCAGCTAGTATGTAGACTATCTATGTAACACCTCCAGTTTTGGTGAAGATTACTCATATAAGCTAAGGTGCAATTAGCTAATGAGATTTCATTGAAACCTATCAAAAATGGTCTGTCTGGAATTGTCTTGAAGTCGAGTAAGAAACCCTCAGGAAACACACAAGTGAGGAAAAGCAAGGGGGAAATGTTTCAAGGAAATTTAGAGAAAAATGGGTATAAACTATTAAAATTAGATTATTGCCATCTGGCCCAGGGTTTTGACACTTTGCAAAGATACAGCCTCCTGCTGTGCTCTCTGGTCTCTGCAGTCCCCTGGTGCTGTAGGCACCTGGGCATTTGTGCTGAAAAGCTGTGGGGTGGCTGGGGGGACTGAGGACAAGAGAGGGAGACATGGAAGGAAAGCAAGGAACAAAGACTCACTCAAGGAATGTCTCAACCACAGACACTCTTCTGCTCTGGAAAGGATTAAAGAGCTATGAATCTCAGCCGAAAAACCCCACTTTGTTCTGAGGCTGTTACATACTGGTGTTCAGGCCTGCACAGTTGCCTTCTTGCTCCTTGCAGTGCTACAGCAGACTTGCCTAGGCTCAGCCAGAGCAGCAGGTCATTACTAAATGCAGTGCATAGCCGGGGGTGCCAGCTCCTCTGAATTCATCAGAGGGATGGGTCGCCTGGAAAACCACAACTGCTCTGAGGCTGAAATGCACCCCTAAAAGTCTCCCAGTTGGTGCTGGCAGCAACCTCGGCAGGAGCGAAACCTGCTGAGCTCCTGTGGGTTGCCCTGCAGCACCAATACTCCCACTGCCTCCTTGCTTGGAGCCAGTCAGCACTGGATTGAGTGGTCTGTAAATTTAAAGGGTCTTTAAAACCTCCTTCCCAAAATAGGAATAGGGTGCTATGCTGTTTGCAGTGAACTGCAGCCTCCATTCTGCAATGCTGAAGAGCACTGCAGATGTGGTGCCAGGCAGGGTCCCCAGCAGGGCCCCTGGAGCTGTCCTGTGGGAGCCATAAGACACAGGCTGTCTCCCAGCTAGTAATCAGTATTAATGAACACTATGAGTATTCAAACAATTTATCCATAAGCCAAAAAAGCCTTCAATAGCATGATTTGTAACTGAACTGGTCATGGTTTGTTTTTTTTTTTTTTTTCCCAATCAGGTAGTCAAAGCAACCCCCAAACTCATCCTTTATTCAAGTCTTTCATAGCATTGTTCCTTTTTTCCTCACCAGAATTTCCTGCGCAAGCCCCACCTGCATAAATATAGATACCTGCCAGTGCTTCTCAGTGGCCTGCAGCTGTCCAGAGAGACTAACAGGGATGCCCTTTTAAAATATGTTGTTGGAGAGCCCATTCAGCCCTCGTGCCTGACTCAGGTGTCTTCAAGCCTCAGGCCGCCTGCTCTGAGGGTTGCCGGTCCCAGTGCTCTGACAGCCAGGGATTGGTGGCGAGGTCCCAGGACTGTTGTCCCATGGGACAGCTGTGTCAGCAGTGCTGGAGTTCATCTGCTCCAGATGGGCTGTTTGCACAAGCTGCCGGGAGAGAGGAAGCGTGGGTTGTGATGCAAGATGTTTCTCTAGCAGGTTGATGAGCTGGTGAAATCCTCAGGGCTTCACGCTTGGTGAGCAGTAAAAATCACAAACGAGTGCAACATCGATGTTGTGCAGGGATGAGCGCTGGCTGTATGGCGAACAGGATGAGGTTTTGGGCTACCTGTACTCTTGCTTGCCCCCAGACAAACCTTAAAGGCCTGAAGGTTTATTTTAAGATAGGTTTGGACAATTTTTTGCTGCCTCTCTGTGGAGTCCCACAGCTCTCCTTGTAGTCATAGCCCTCCCTGACAGCACTAACAGTGCTTTTTTTCCTGGGGAAGAAATGTTAAGGTTTGGCTCCTTTCAGCAAAAGGTATCCTGACGGTGTTACCCAGGCTTTCCTCTGCTGCACTGGATTCAGGGAGATAAAATCCCAGTGACTCCCCTTCCTCTCCCAGTAGTTACCCAGTAGCAGGCAGTGGAACCCTCGCTTCAGGGGTGCTGCTGTGCAGCTAGCACACTGCAGAGGAGCAGCTGAGTGGGTCACCAGATGCTGTGATGGTATTTTGTGTGTTCATGGCATATGCAAAATGCAGCCTTAGGCACATGCTAGTCTCTACACATTCATTTCAGTATAGAGCAGCATATTATTGTGAAAAATATATCAGTAGGTGAAAAAAGCCTTTTGAAACAGGCTTCATATCCAAAATCCCATATTGCATTTCAGGTATTGCCATGGGGCTGGTTTGTGTGTGGAATGGTGGAATCATATACATATGCCTCTGCCTCTGATAAACTGAAGCTTCCTGTAACAGGGTAGAGTTTTGTGCCTGATTTAAAAAAAAGGGGAGAGAAGGAAGACTTAATTGTGAGTCACTGGAAATCCAGTGAATTACTCTGAAAGTATTAGTGAGAGCTGGTATGAATCACTCCTTTCTCCTTTATGCTACTTCAGCTGAACTACTCCAGTGTTCAGCTTCATTAATAATTAATACAGCAGGGAAGCAAGGCTTGGATGCATTGTCTTCTGTCACAGCTGAAGGGGAGAGCACATCTGCAGATCTGCACAGCCACTCTTACACCAAAGCTCTGGAAAAGATGGCTGGATGTGTAAGAAAAGCAAACAAAATCTGTCCCTCTTGCTGTAGCTAACAGTGGTAGGTGAGAAAAGGTGAGCACACCATCCAAGATGGAGTGAAGGTTCCCCAGGAGAAGGAAACAAGCACGCAATAGAAAACACAACCTTGACATCTGCAGCAAGGCTCACACAGCAACATAACTGTGCTTGTTAGAGGGGAGGGAAGCACAGGGCCTCCCAGGATGCCTTAATTAACAGCTAAAAAAGCCTGAGTTTGTTCATGAAACAGGTTACAGCAAGACGAAGGACTGCCTAGTCCCTGGTGCCCTGTGACCTCCAGGACCTGCTCTGCAAAAGTGCCTGGCTCCACTGTTTGCCTGGCCCCCACCTTCCACCTGAGCATCTCACAGGGAGGGCTGATGGATGGGGCAGGGCAGTTCGGGGGGGCATAATCCTGGAATTCTTTCCCAGTGACCATCTGAGGACAGATGGTAATGGTGGATGGAAGGATGCTGGGAGCACCCTTAGGGTAGGGGTAAAGCTCCACGTCCAGCAATTGTTGAGAAAGAGGCACCACAGCTTGCTCACAGGGCAAGGGAGGGAGCTTCTGCTGTCACGGTCCTGGCATGTGGAGGGAAAAAGTCCTGGGAGAAATGTATATGGGACAGCTTGTGTAGAGTTAAATCAGGCCCTGGCGAAGAGCAGTGGTAAACAGTTTAACCATGGGCATGGCAGATAGGGATCCTATTTTAGTCCATCTACAACTTTCCGTTTTTTCCCATCAAGAATACAGAGGGAAGTTAATGTCTGTTTACTTTGGTCAGTTTTCCATGTCAAGGTGATGGGTTGGTTTTGACATCAGCTAACAAGTTTTAGTTCAGCAAGGAGTTTTTGGTACATGTCTGTGAGTTAAGGCTTTACAAAAAGCTTTTACAGTACAGAAATCACTACTGCTTATTGAGCTTTTGAAACTAGTACCTTAAGAAAGCTTATTATATCTCTATTAGTGAAAGACATATGAAATAATCTATGCTTGGTGTGAAAAAGTGTATATATACACATATATATACACATGTATATATACGTATATATACACATCGCTTTTTTACTTGTTGAGAAGGGGAAGCTCTGTGTGGGGTGTGTAGATGAACATGCTTCTCTTGTGGAGTAGTTGCACTAAGCAGGAAACCGCCACCCTGCACAGCTCATTAGTCTATTGAGTCTACCTGTAGCAATTCAAGCAGTTATCAGGATTGAACACCTGGATGGGCTGATCTGTAAGAGAGGACATTCCTTGCAAAAGTGTCTACAAGAAGGAACATATGAATGTTTATTGACAGCTTCAATGCAAGGCCTGCAGGCTTTAACTAAACTCACCTCTGCCAGCCATGTAAGCTACGGCAGTGGACTATGCACTGCTGTGGCTGATCTGATTCCTCCAGCTCTGCTGAAAAGGGGCAGAGACCTGGTGGATGAGCCTGTTGTGGATTAAAGTGTCTCACATGGTTATGATTCAATAATTTAAGATTTATTCATGGTGTGAGGTAGATCAAAGGTTAAATTTTAGCAGCACTTAATGGTTTATGGTAATGATTTAAATCGATTTGAAGATTTACAAAGTGATTTAGTAAAATGTATTATGATTAAAATAATGACTTGATTACAGATTTGAGAATGACAAGATTCACACTAACTTACTACACGGTATTCTAAATCAAAAAAAATATATATGTACATACGTAAATGCTCAAAACACACACAGACAGCATGGAAATATTTGGATATCCAGTGAAATGTACAGACATCCACAATTTTAAAGGCAATTGTGTAATTAAGCACATAGACAAGTAAAGAGGTGGGTAGAAGAATCTAGCCTATAGTTAAAATTTCCCTCTTCTTGAATTTGGAACACATTCAATACTTCAGTATTTCTCAACAAGTGATAACTGAGAGTCAAGAATAGTTCGCCCTGGCCTTCAATCGCTTTGTGGGCAGATGATCTTCAAACTTTGAGAAGGCTGAGCCTGAGAGGTGTCCCAGCTCAGGGAAGATTCTGTGATCCAGGGGAGCTCAAAGGGTCTTGCTTAGAATTGCTATTTATAGGGTGACATAATTGTCTTTCATCAGGTACTTTTCCATTTCAGCCCAACTCATGGTGGAATATTCTGGTACTTTTTATCAGCTGTACAAGACCAGAACTTGCTAGATATTGGAGTTCTGATATCACCCCCTTCGGTGCACAAACCAAGTACAGACGTACTAGGCTGTCAGGAGGAATTGATGGTTCCTATTGTTCTTTAACTGGTAAAAGAAGGGGGCAGAAACCATGTGGGCTAAGGGAGTGCCTTAATGCTCTGGTGCCCTGACTTTGTCATTGTTCTAAATGGTAGGAGTGGAGGGGGCAGAAAGCAGGTGGGCTAAGGGGGCACCTTAATGCTCTGGTCTACCACCTTTCCCAAGCCATTTGAGTTGACATGTGGCCCACTCCCAAGCAACAGGGGAGGCAGGAATCAGGAGCATTAAGGGAGTACCTTTATGGTCTGGTTCTCTACCTTTCTCTATTAATCTTGGGTTAGTATGTGACCCAAGCGTGGATGCAAATTGCACTAAGCACTGAGCAGCCTGACAGGGGGCATTGTACCACCACAGAGCCACCACTTGCTCTGGACACAAGCAGCAAAATGCATGTGCCTTAGAAGCAAGATTTAAGACCATTAAGTAGCTAAACACAAGCAGTTATAAACACACAGACACGTGCTTGTACAAGCTAAGATGTTCCTGTGTTATACGTGAGGAACACAGCACAGACATTCCTTAAAATGGCTCACAATAATGGAGCCATGGGGAAATCATGTAACAGAACTAACTCTGCCTGGACTTTAAAAGTATTGCATACACTCCATATTGGGGTGGTCAGGAAAGTCTCAAGGATCAAACAGGTGATGGCATTGTAATAATTAAAATAGACTTTGAATTTAACACTCAGTTGAGACAAATGGAGCAGGCTCACAGTCCTGTTGCTTGTGTGTTCACCATAGGAGAAGCGAGCTGCCTAGGGAGTCACAGAGGCTGGCTGCGCAGACTAGCATGAGTGGTAAAATACGGTCTCATCTTTTTCTTTCTCACTTTTTTTTTTTTTTTCCAGTTTAAGTAAAGAGAGAGAGCAGAGTAGGCTCTCTGATAAAAACAGAATAAAATTGCAGAACTCTATCATTGTTTATGTCTGGTTTTTGTTCATGACAAAGTCATTGGCAGTAAGATTTGACAGGGCCATCTTAAAAACTACCAAATGAATCAACACATGAAAGTTAGTTAATCCTATGTTCATCTGCAATGGTCAATAGGTTTATTGGATGTCAGTGGGGACCCCGTGCAAGCCTTCTGCTTGCTGCAGCACCTGTGATAAAGTGACTGTCATCCGTTTACCACACCTCTCCTGGGACTCACAGCCAGCATTGCTGCTCAAAACATTGTTTACTTCAACCCCCTTTGGCTCAAATAATGCACATTGAGTGGCATGTATTAGGAAGAGAGGAGGTGTTCATGACGACAGAATGCCTTACTGTGGTCTGTCTGGGTGGGAGCGCTGTGCCTGGCCCTGCTGGCGCCAGTTATGTGGTCAGTAAGGCAGGTCACCTGGTTTCTTTGGAAGTGCTGTAGGGGAAGTTGGTGTCTACAGGAAGTCAGATCCAGGTGCACCCTCAGGCCTTGCAAAATGATCCATGAACTGGTTTTGAGCAAGTAATTTCATGTGGGCACCAAGATAAAATGTAGATGAGGCCAACTGAGTAATTGCAGAGACCACTTCACAGGAGTCTTTCACACAGAAAACAGAGGCCCAGGACACTGGCTGTCCTGGAAGCAGGGCTCTAGTCTCTAACAGGAGTCTGTCTGCATTGCAAGGGGAGATGCCCTACAAGGCACTGTAGAAGTGAAAGAGAGAGAAGAGCGCTGTTGTGCAAGCTGGCTTCCTCTGGCTCCTGGAGGAAGCCCAGGGCTTTGCCCTATCTCATGGAGCGATCTCCCAATCAAAGGAATTTCCTCTGCAGCCTGGGTTCCCCCTGTAGCATTGGAAAACATGTGCCAGTAGCCAAGTTATGGCAGGGTGCCTTAGTGCTAGTCCTGGATATCCTCCCAGTATTTAATTAGAGACTGGAATGAAAATAGCATGCTGTTCTCCACTGCTGAAAGGAGCAGGAAGCTTGATGAACCGGCAGAGATCAGTCACCCAGTCTCCAGGACAGCCATGACTCAATCTGCGACAAAACACCTGACACAGAACAAGACATTCCTTGGGAAATCCCATCTGTGCCTTGAAAGGATTCCTTCTCCCGAACTGGAGGAAAAAGCAAAAGAGGGAGGGAGGGAGGGAGGGAGGGAGGGAGGGAGGGAGGGAGGGAGGGAGGGAGGGAGGGAGGGAGGGAGGGAGGGAGGGAAGGAGGGAGGGAAGAAAAGTGAGTAATAAGATCTATTCTTTCAGGGATATAGAAAAGCAATGACTGCAAGACGGTTCTTCCTGCAGCCTGTGCCAGGCTGCTATAGCCTAATGAGCAAGTTTGCTGACCTAGATCAGAGTCCATGTGTTACGATGTGACTTGTGCAGCATGGACCATTGCACAAGCTCTTTGAGGGCATGTGTGTGCAGTGAGCCACAGCTGTGCCAACACAGGTGCTCTTCCTGGGGCAATGCACACTGTGACATTTGCCCTTTGGTGTCATGGGTGCAGCCTTAGGGCACCACCATTTCAGGGAACTGCCCCATGCAAAGCCTCTCTGCTCTGTACCCAGCCCTGGCAGCAAGCACACCTCTCTAGGTACTGAATGCCTTGCAGAAAACTCAACAAGCAAGGGAAGCAGCTTGTGAAGCTAGTGGTGAGGATCCCTCCCTAACAGCCGAGCCTAGGTAGATTCAGCCTTGACAAATCCCCCATCTCACTTGTGTGACACATCAAATCTGATGAGCGAATATGCTACCTGAACCAGGAATGTACAAAAGCACAGACACTGCCTGTGAGTCACCTGCTATTCCTGCCTCCAATGAGTCCCCTGATACACTGGTGACATGCTAATGCCAAACCATGTGAAGAAAAGACTGATACCTCCCACCCTCTTTTCTCACCTGTATCTTCTGGGCAGGTATATGTAGCTTGATAAGAAAGGAGGGATGAAGAGATGAGTTTTTATGAGGAGGTAAAATAAGGTAGTGTTTGGTTTTCTGCTTTCTTGCTGTGACATCTGATGATACGAACACTGGATAGAAGGAGCAGTAGCAGGGCAAGGCAAACATGGATAGCTTTGTTAGGCTGCAGTAGGTCATGCTGGGCTCTCAGATGAGTGTGTGCAATGCCCATTAAAGCAGCAGGAGCTGTGCCAGCCTGTCCAAGGCAGAATTACAATACCTCCTTGCCCCATTTTTCTGCAATATAAGATCATCAGTTTGGCCATGGCAGAGCTTAACCCTGGGTTGCTCATGTCCAGGCCACTTGGTACTGGCCAGACCCAGCTCCCTCGTGCTGTGGGGAAAGATTTATTCCCAAGGTATTAGTCTTCTGGACTGACATCCATTGCCCAACTCCGCAAACCCTTTTTTCACAACAGCCTCAGACATCACTTCTCATAGCAGTGTTGTATCTTAGCCCAGGCTTTTCATTCAGCCACTTAAAGGACATCCTGCTATGAAAGCAAAAATTTTCTCAGGAGAAGTTTTATATACAATTTACTCTTAGAGCACTTGAAAGTTTTGGTGGGAGGAGGAAGATGCAAAGCAATGAGGATAACACATAGCTAAAAGTTCCTGCTCTCTGCATGGCTTGATGCCATGAACTAACATTAGCAATAAGATTTTGGCTTGATGTGGATGTGTTCATTTTCCTCAATACCTTGCAAAAGCTTGAGTTCTTTAGCTTGGCCTGCACCCTGTACCCACCCATCACATTTAGGATGTCAGGAACAGAACTGAGAGTTGAAGCTGGCATCTTTACCACGTTTCTGAGGAGGCTGTGATTAGGGCTGAATAGGTGCTGTGTCCTGGCAGGACCACTGTAAACCACCATGTGCGCAGTGGCTTCACTTCTGATTGATATCAAAGAAGGGTGTGATTCTTCCCCCATATCAGTACAAACTACTAAGTGGGACATAAGTGGTGCACTGTTCTTCCTGGATCTCCATGTAGGTGCAAATTTCATCTAACTGTCTTATAACTAGAATCATAAATGTGCCTTGGAAATCTGGGCTCCTAATTGAAACAACAGGAACTAGAGAGTATTACAGTGTTTACTTACTGCCTCTACTGAATCACCTCCAACACAACCAGCATCACATTGTGTCAAGGCATGGCAATGCCACCTGATTCTAATCTAATTCAATAAATTTCAAGTAAAAATCTTGCTATAGAGACCTCAGGAGGCACGTGTAGAAACAGTTACATACCTAAAGGATGTTTTCTTTCATGTGAGGCTATGCAAGCCTCATTAAAAACATGTAGAGTTTTAAATGCCTGCCATGGAAAACTGGTTAAGGCTTGCTTTCAGGAAGCTGATGGCAGTAAATTAATTAATGAAATCCAACGTGTAAATCCACTGGTGAAACCCAGTAACATGATCTGGTGGTGATCAGTCCTGGTGATGGAAATGCTATAGATACCAAAAGTAGAGACAGAAATTCTTTGTGATTTCAACTTCAGAGCCACTGAGTGAGAAGAGCCAAAATCCCCAGCTCCCTCCTCATTTACTTATCCACCCACAGACTTCGAGGATTGCAGAGTCATTAGCTCATGTAACCCGACCTTTTCAGCTCTTCGAATCACACCTAGTTACTCAAAGCAGTGTTTGACAAAAAAAAAAAAAAAAAAAAAAAAAAAAATCCAGTATGATATTCAAGTAGCTGGAAGGCTTTTCTTTTACGCTTTTATGCCAAAGTGCTTTATCTTTCTTTCGGAAAAACTGCCTCTTCTGAAGAGACTTCTTTCTCTGGAGGGTAATTTCTCATCAGAGCAGGACTGACAGACTTCCCAGCTGCATTATGATTCATTCTTTTACTAATCATCATCTTCAAAAGTGAAATTCACTTATATGCACAAGTTTTCTCTGAGCTGGTATGACAGGGAAGTCCCTGGGTGTTTGAGCAAGGGCACAAGGATTCTACTGAGGACTAGGAAATACCACCTGAAGTCTCTCCAATGTGCAAATGTCTGTGTTTCCATGCTGAGTGAGGAATCAGTCAGTACAGCTGTCATGGTGCTGCTTAGTGGTGCATGATTAGAGCAGGGTTTATCTGTATATAAAGTATGTGTATAAATAATATATGTATATAAAGCATGGTCAACACACTCCCTACCTCTAATAGAGCATTTCTGTGGGGAAAAGAGAGGGATCTTTGAGGACTCTAGAGTAAGTAACAGCATGGTGACAACATGGGTTCCTAGAAAGCCTTGTTGGAGTCAGGAAGGACACAGTGAAACATATACAGGTAATGCTTTGGTTCAAGTGGTCTTGGGGAAGGAACTGGTTGGTGCAGGTAGCTGATCCTATGCTATATGCCAGAGGACAGCTGATACACTAAGGCAGGCCTTTGAAAAGTGATACCAATGTGGTTGCTTCTGGTTGACCAGAGAGACAATATCAGACCGCCAATAGCTTCAGCCTTTTATGAAATTATGATGTATGGTCACCTATCTGGACAGCTACAGACTTGATACAAATGCCTTTGTCAAGGCTGGAGCAGCTGAAGTCTCTGAATACGTACACGAGTGAGAAGTACATGGATTCCTTCTTGCAGTGATTCTTGACTATTGCTCAAGTCTTCCTTCCCCTCCAAACCAAGCAAACTGATTCTGATTACATCAGACCCACCTGCATTGGTCTCTCTTTCTGTACCTTTCTGGTTTTGTACAGGCTTTGGCAGCACTTCCTCAGAGCTCAGCTTTTGATCTTCTTTTTCTCTCCTGTGCACACCTGGTTTCCTAAATCTTAAACAAAGATGCACCTGAGGCACACCTACAGATGTCAATGCATGTAAATAGAGAGGTGGGAATAATCTTCAGCATTTAAATGAACAAGGATTTTGCGGTTAACCATTATATCACTACAGTATCTTAAAGCAAGTAACACACTTACTGGCCAGCACACTCCGGCCTTCATTCTACATGCAGTGGCAACAAAATGCCGATTTTGGAAATAAAACACTGCAAAGTGGTACCCTTGCAGTAGGTCATTTTGGAGTTTTACTGAGAAATTCTTGTTTAACATGAACATGAAAGGTGAATCAGACCACAGATTTAATATGCACTCATAAGTGTGTTATGCTGTGTTAGGTAATCACTGGTCTTGTGTTGAGCACCTCTATTTATACACACTGCTGCTTTTCTCTTATTTTCATATAGGTTCTGACCTTTTTGCAGGGGCAAGGCAACCTTTGTTAGCACATAATGACAGTAGACTAATTTATGTTGCTCTGCTGACTCAGAACTATTTTTAAAAACCCACATCTGAATCAAAAAGTCACATAGCCGTGTAAAAAATCTGGGAAGCGCTTGGCATTTAACAAATGTTTCACTGAATTATGTTAAAAATTGCTTTTTCTGGAGACTTCCATTTCCACTGTGACCATGTGAAAAGTGTTTGAAGAGCCAGACAAGCATGGCAGAGAGGAGGCTGACTCTTTTGGGAGGCTCTTTTGCTTTGCTGAAAGGTAAAAATGTTACACACTCTGAACTTGCTCCAGAGACAGTCGTCATGATAACTGATAGAGATAACACAGCTATTTTCACTGAAAAGTTCCTTCAGGTTTAAACCTGAAAACAGGAGCATTTACTGATGAGCACTAAGAAGTATAATACAGGTAAAACCTTAATTTCCAGAAGTCTAAAATGTAAAATAACAAAGCGACTTCAGCCTAGTTACTGGAGAATTAAAGAGACTGTAGACAATTTATAAGATTGCAAGCAGATATTTGAAATTATTTTTATTTGGAGAGTTATAGCCAAGTTGTCATGAGACAATGCTCACTTGAAACTCTATGAGAAGCTCCTATCTTCTTGAAGTGGTGTGTTGTGCAGAAATCTGTTTGGGCATCAAGAACTGGAAGGCTCCAGTACAGCAGTCAGCATTATCTCATGGCAAGTTGAAGACATTTCTTTTTTCCTCTGTATGTCAGTGTGTGATCTAGCTTTAAAGGAATTTGGGAGAGCTAACAGTAAGAACCCATGAGACCAAGGAAGGGCTTTTCCACTAAAATGTCAGGAAATCCTGTAAGGCTCTTCTCCACTCAGGGTTTCCCTGTGAGGGACCACTGCTTAGAAGACTTTACATGACTTTATCTGTGCCCTCCAGCTGTCAGCAGAGGCATTCTGACAGAAGAAGATTGTGCTCCCATAGGAGATGTGATTACCATCTCCATAAGTTTCTCATGGTCCTCCAACTCTTCAGGATCGCTGGATCCTGCAGCAGAGTTTTCTGCAAAGTCAGTCCTGGGCCATCACAATTCCTGGACCCAGATTAAGGTAGCCTTCACCCAGTGTTAGGGGAGGCAGCAGGGGAGCAACTGACCTCATGAGAGCATTGGTGTTGTCCCTGGGAGCCCTTCTGTTCAGCCACAAAACAGCAGGTTTCCAAGGTCTCTTGGCAAATGCAGGTGCAGGACATGACTGTGGATGACTACACCAAATGTGGTCGCACAGTGTGCAACCGCTATCACCCTGCACTCCCTGGCCTGCAAAAACTCTGCTTCCTTTTGCATAAGGGCAGCAGGGAAGCATTTTATCTCTCTCGAAAATGAGCAACTACAGAGTTGCTTGGTATGAAAAACAAGATGCCTTCATGGTCTGAAGCAGCTCCCATGTTTTCTGTTTCAGCTTTACTTGTTTGCACTTTTCACTCACTTTCACAACCTGCTCTGTACCTGATACTTCCTAATTCTTGCATACCATTTCCTTTAGCCAGACACTTCATAAATGGCTCTGTTCACTGCCGCATCTCTCAGTAAAGTCTAAGTTTGCAATCTCTGCCATGCTGACCCTTACTCTTGTAAGCACCTCTCCCTGTCTGAACCCAGAACCTTCTCTGCTCCACTCTGCAGTGAGACCCTGCTCTGCTTCTTCAGGCCTTGCCAGTCAGTCTTAGTTTAAGATGAGGAACTAAGAGAGCATGGAAACTGTAGAGGAGGCAGAACTGGGATGGTATTGGGAGCAGGGATGAGCTCTCCCAGGCCACTCTTGTTCTGCCAGGGAAGCCAGATCTTTACAGACCTCTTACAGAGACATCATTCAGAGAGAAAGCCTTAACTTGTGAGTGTGATCCCCACCGACCCCCAACCCAGTCTGTATTTTGCTGTAACTCTGCTAAAATTATAATTACCAGCGGCCATTCTAATGCATCTGCATCTGGTCATGTGGATTTGGGGGAGACAGATAACAGAACAGCCAAGGGCTAATTTGAACAATGTGCCCACCTAGCCACAGTCCTGGTCAGTGTCTGACTCAAGCCAAACTTGGAAGAAACTAATGTCTGTAGTCAGTGTGTAACTTGACTATAAATCAATCGTCTTACTCTGTAAATGCTGGACAGCTCAGGGCCCATTGAGGTCTCCTGCACAGCAGTGGGCTGCATGCCATGCATCTCCCCTTGAGGAGGGACACCTCTCAAGGTTGCTCCTTGGGGTTGCGAGTCCTTGCCGCAACAGATTCTCGGTAAGTGATTAATAACATACTAAACTTTAAAATCCTAACTAAGTGATATAAAGGATTGATTGTGTACATATAATCCTTTAGACATAAACCAGATTTATTCTATTTTTGATCAAGTCTGGAACTAAGTCTGGATCCAGCAGCACCTAAATTCCCCTCTGAGAAGTTTAGAGCGCAAGGGGCTCCTTTCTGATCCTTGTAACTCAATGGGAGGCTCTCCCTTGCAGTTTTGTCTGACCCTGCCCTTTATGCAGTAAATAATCTAGTGTACCTTGCCATCAAAACTTGTTAAATCACTGTTGCATTTATTATCAAAATTGTTAAATCACTGTTTTATATCAATAAACATATTGCTACTTCTCTCTTATGAATGAAGCCTGTCACTCCATCCGTGACAATACTACAACCAACTGATGGCCCAGATAAAGCAGGGGTGTAAGAGGGTGAAAGTGGACATGGCAAGTCTCATGTCTGGTCATAGTAGTCCTCCTCAGCAGCAGTCACTGCACAGTGGACTCATGCCTCATGTGAGTTGCTGTGTTGCACCACCATTTCTGAGTTTTGCTTTTCCTGTTTTTATGTTCATGCTCTTGCAGGCAATCAGTGATCATTGCCATTGTGATGTAATTTAGAGCTGGACTATTTCTCCTAATCGCTTGCTGCAGGCATATTAAGGCAGGATGCTGAGATCTGAGAGCACAGCCCCAGCAGAGGCAGACACTGGCAGACTTGTCTGTGCTGTGGGTTGCGCCAGGCCCTTGCGGGAAAAAGGAGTACAAAAGGAGTCACATCTTTAAATGAGAAGTGATGGAGAAGACTGGGAGGGAGAAACCCATAGCCTTAGTAGATTTTACATGGAACAGAAATCCTTCCCTCCTTACCCCCTCTGTGAGCACATTTTTGGGTAGCAGCATCAGCAGGTCCCTCTCCCTCTGCCTGACCACTTTGGCACACAAAGGGCAAGAGCACATGTTCATTTCCCCAGAAGCCATAAGAAATTAGGTTGGCATCCTTTCCAGAGTTATAAGGCAGCACTGGGATTCACACCCCATGTGTGTACCTGCTGAGAAATATTTCTGCATTGTCTGCAACAAAGGTTAAGAGGGGACACCAGGCACTGGACGAAGGGAGCTTTTATGCTTCTGGCTGCCTGCCCTGCCAATGCCACAAGACTGGGGCCAGGGCATCCACCCAATCCCTGATGAGGGCAGGAGTGCCAAGCATTGTCTGTCTGAGCTGAGCATCAGACACTGCCTTCTGTCTGGCTGGATAGGGGGCAGATCAATCAGATATTTTACATGTGGGGGATGCAAGGAGAGAAGCAATCTCTTCTCCCATACAGGAGTGGGGAGGGGTCCCCTGATATTTTAGGAGGAGGTCAGCTGAGCATTTGCAGCCATCTCTTCTCTCTCTCTCAGAACTTTAAACATCCAGTTAATGTAAATGCCAGCTCAAAGTCTCCAAACCTAGTGGCCCACATCTTTGGGGCAGATGGAGGGATGGGGAGGACTGAGATATCCACAGCCTTTGCTTGGTGCAGAGTGGGGCCAGTCTGTCTCTGACTGCTCTGTACCCCCCATGCACTGTACTGCCCATGCAGAGGACCACAGGATGGGAGCGGGCCCGCTTCCCCTGGGTGATGGATTAATAAGAAATATACGTGGTGTTCCTGCTGTTTCACTGGTGGGTCTGGTAGCCTTTAAAATTCAGGTTTGCAAGATTACCTTTTGTAAATGTTTTGGAAAATGTAAATATTTTTGAACATTCTAGTGAGTTAGCCTTAGGGCTAGGGTTTTAAAAGTAACCCTAGAAAGTGTGTGAACTGCCATAATATCACGTGAATTAGGAGTGGGATACACCATTTTTTGTAGACTATATCCTCATGCACCACATGCCTGTCATGTGGCAAAGCAAAAGCAGCAAATGATCATTTGTAGTGTGCTATAGGTTCCTCTACACTGTGTAAAGTTTCCTTGCTTTGCTATCTTGGTGAAACCTCTTCCCATGGCATGATAGGATACTTTCTCCACTGGAGTGTGGGATTTATTAGTCTTATAAGGAATGGGGAAGGGTGTTTCCTATCTCCCCACTGGAACCAGCTCTGCCTCACTCCTATGCCTGGGGCAGAGGGCATAAAAGAAATGAGGTGGACAGCATGAAAACCCTGCTCAAACAAGCAGCACACTGCATCATGGGCCCTCATTACAGCTGTGTGTTTGTCCTGCTCTGCAGGTGCTGTGGGTGGCAAGCTCCCTCTGCCTGCCAGCCTCCTGCCCAGGCCAGCACAGGCTGCAGGTCCTGTGCAGGAGCACCTCATGATGCAGCTGAGTTGCCGGACCTGAACAAGAAAGCCTGTTTGGGTGGCTCTGTGAGCTCACCTGGAAGTGTGGCAAATGCACAACTGACCTTGCTGTTCAAAAAAATGCAGAAGTTTGTGTCAGCCTCCAAGCTTGTTAATGCTGAGGTGTTTCTGGCTATAGAACCATAATGTTTTGTTTTAAAGATGATAGGAAGCTCTTAAAGAGTCTCTCTGCACTAATTCTCCAGGGAATTTCTTGCTCTCAGTGCTCAAAGCAAGGCTGGTAACATGAGAGGTGTCAGGGGCAGATGGAGCACTGCAGTGCCGAGCTCAAATGGAGAGGCAGAGACCAGGATGCCCATGTGGGATGGTGGGAGAACATCTTTGATCACTTTTCTTTATATATATGGGAGAGCTGACAGCATGAAGTATTTCTCATTCTTGTTCTTTCTTCCCTTCACCTAAGTAACAATGCTTAACACACTAAACACACGTCAGACACTTGGAGCGCAGACAAAAGACTAGACAATAGAAGGGATGAAGCCAATATATTATATGGCTTTTAGGCGCCTATTTCACAGCTCTCCTGGAGTTAGACTCATGGCTTGGGAAATTAGAAGAATGACGATATTAAAATATGTAATTAAAGCCAGAGCTGAAAATAGTTAGCAGCTGCTGCCAAAATGTGTGCTGTGATTGAAGCAGGATGCGGTCCATGTGGGACAAGAGGAAAGTGTTGGAGTGGAGCAGAAATCTTTCCCACGCTTGGATCCGGACAGGTAAAAGGTAGCAGATACGGATATCTGCAAGGGATTCAGCAGAGATACTGAGCTAAAAAAAAAAAAAAAAAAAAAAAAAAAGACCTTGTTGCCACATCGTGGCCAAGAGAGGCCACACATCTCTAGCGTGGAGGAAACAGCCCTTCTCTCTCCTCCAAAAAGAAAAAAAGAGAAGCAGCTGTACACAGACGTAAAGGCAAGCTGCAGCGAATGCTATATGAAAACATTAGCAAAGTATAAAAGGGACACAGCAACCCCGGCTGTTGCTTTTTCCCATCGTCGGGGGACGGCGGCGGGGCGCGGTGGCTGCTCCGCCCAGGCTGCGCGGCGCTGCGCTGCGGCGGCTCCGGCGCTCCCTCTGCTGCCCGCCGGTGCTGCCCGCGCAGCCCCCAGCAGGCGTGTGCTAACCCCCGGCCTGCTGCACTCGAAAGAGAGTACGGTGGGGAAGGGCTAGGCCAAAATGCCGGTTCCTCGGGTGTAATCCCTTCTGGGTTTATTGGTGGGGTGTTGGTGGGATACAGTAATGCTCGTCTGTACGCTCCCCAGCGGTCCCTCTGTGGCACACGGCTGTGGGGCTTACCCACAGAGGAGCGTGGTCAAAGCGACTGTACATGGTCACCGGCGCAGCAGTGTGCTCTTGTGCTGATCAGGGGAGCAGCTCCCAGGCATCACCCTGACTGCTTGCCCTGTGGCTCGTGGGGAATGACGGGGCAATGCTGACGCCAGGAAACGCAGCCTGGCTTGGTGCTCAGGCCTGACGTTCAACTGCAGAGATCAAAGTGATGGGAAAAATGAATTTCACGTGATGGGGCAGCTTCATCTATCGACCAGGCTGAGCAGCAGATTGGTGTTGAGAGAGTGGAAAATGGAAAAAATGGTAACTTCTTCCCATGAAAGCTGAAATAAGCAAACTGCTCCCAAGGCAAAATGCTCTGAAAAAAAACTTTGCTGTTTGAAGAACAGGATTCCTTTACTGAACAAAAGATGTTCAGAATGATGATTCCCCAGAGCTGGCCTTTGTAAAGGACTACAGTATTTTGACCTATTTTGTCCTCATTTTTAAGTCAAACAAAAAATTGTCATGTCTTAACATATTTTACAAACATTTGCTGAAAATTGGGGAGCCCTTCGAGTCCCTGTGAACATCTCAACATGACATTCAGCTTCCAAGCCACTTCAGCAGCTCTGCAGTGAGACCCCACCCTTGCCTCCCATCAGCAGGGTGCTCTGCCAGCTTCCCATCTCATTCCTCCTCTTCACATTCCCCAGATTGCTTAATTTACCTGCTTTATCAAGTATAATCTGAAGTCCAGATTCTCCTGTCCTGGTGTTTACCAGCTCTCCCCACAGCTCTGCATGCCTGTGGCCACCTCCACTGTCACTTCCTCTCCTGCTGCCCAGATCCCGCTGCATAACTGAAAGCTGCCCTTTTTCATCCTGCCTCTTGGCTGTGCCTAGAGACAGCTCTGGTGCCCACCTTGCTCTGTGCATACCTCAGCCTCTGCTCTGTTCCCCAGTTTCTCCCAATATGGATCCCTGTGATGTTCCTAAAATCCCCAGCTTTGATGGTTGAAGTTGCTGCTGGATGGGATCAGTTTCTGAGCTAGCCCCTTTCTAAATGGCTTCCAGGTAAGCGAGAGTAATCTGAGGACGTGGGTAAATGCACTGGTGTTCACAGTAATACCTATTACAAATAGAAAAGTAATAAATAACAAACACCCCTTTGGCAAGCAGATCTCCCCAGCATGGAGGAAAAGGCCAGTGGCAACCCCTCAGACTCAGTTAGGAAAGTAATTTCTGATCCAAATTCCTCTCAATCACTTTCTTTTAGGCAATTTAATAAGAAAGGGTTAATTTTCTCCTCTTGTGTGCCTGTTCCTCCCCTTGCTGTCTGGCAGGTCCAAGGACAGGGTCCTGCCAGGCAGCTTCAGGCAGCTGCGATGCGCAGTGAAGTGTGTTTGCGGCACACACACATTAGAGGGCTATCTAATGCAATTATAAATCACACAGCAGAAAGACACCTGCCACTGCCTCCCAAGGGGCCTGGGGAGAAAAAGGACTGGGAAGGAGCTGGGAGGGCTTTGAGCCAGTAGCACCTGTATGGGGTGTTGGGTAACACAAGGGCTGGTTCTTGCTGTGAGACCAGAAATGATGGTCAGTTAAAAGGCATTTCTTGCATCTGGTTTTCATTTCAGTGCCAAGAAAAGTACAGAGGCAGAAGGAACAAAGCAAGTTATTTTGATGAGCACATCAGCACCAGGCAGTTCAATGTTATGCTGAAGTAACCCAAATAATTTGAGCACTGGCTGTGCTGACCACAGCAGCACTGGGCTGCAGCAGCAAGTCCTAGGGAACACCCTGTGTGCTCTCTGTACCTTGGGGTGTGTAGCCCAGGGTGTAAGACCCATGGCAAGTTTTACCAACTGCACACATCAAGGCTCTGGACAAAGGGGTCATTCCTGATTTACTAACTTTACTCTCATAGACTCACCCCCCTCTTTCCCTTTCCCCATGCCTTCTTTTAGCACTATGAGATTAAACCATTACCTGAGTGTGTGGCTCCCCACTTGTTGGACTGAAGAAGCACTTTGCAAGCAAGTGCAGTGCTCAGAAACCTAATTGTGAAGGTTTGCTGAAGGCACACAGATGACCAAGAAAGAGGCTGCCCACAAGATCACAGTTTCCGTTGCTCATACTTGGAAGTGGCTTTTGGTCATCAAAACCATCCAGGCCCAGCTGCCTTTTCCTGCTGTGGCTTGACTCTGATCATCATCATGATGCACATACACCGTGGCTTATTATTTGAGTGCACACCTTTCCTGTACAGTGAATGGCTGGTTCTTCTGGTTATGTGACCTGTTTTTCACAAAATAGGACTCACTTCCCAGAATCCCAGCACTAAAAGGTCACAATATCTCTTTAGAATATAAGTGGTGAATGGGGGAGAAAGCATCTGTTTGCCTAGCACTAAGACACCATGGCCAGTGACCCAAGTTCAGGAGGTTAGCCCACCAATGAGCTCAATGGATGGGGAAAGTCTGTTGCCAGCACATCTCCAAGATGTAGTTCTGTGATTTCTTCATTTTGCTTTTGTAGCAGTTGCCAGGTGCCTGCCACTCTGAGTTAGTGATTTCTGCATTATGGAACTGTGCAGGCATAGGTTACCTTTAGCTACTTTTATTACATGTTTGGTAATGCAAGAGAGGAGGCTTAGCTGTTGTGTTTGTTATTAAGTTGTCTTTCTGTCTCCTTCTGAAATGTAATAGCAAAGACATTATCTCCTAATGCAATAGGAAAAATCCCTGCTCTTATAATTCAGGAATCTCTATTATTATATTTCAGGAAAATAATGAGTGGAAGAAAACTGGGAGTCACATGCAGAAGGGGAATTAGGCAACTTCCAGACTGGAATTCTCATCCCAGGGCCAGGTTCTTAGGTCCCCTAATACCATGGTGTGGAAAGCACTTGTATAATAAAGGCAGATAGCAGCTAACCTATTGATCAAAAGCAAAGGAACAATGAAATGCAAGGCTGTGTCTGAAATCCTGTGTGTGACCTGGGTTAAATGACCTCCTGTACCCTTGAAGTGACCACAAAGTAGCTCTGTCCTGGTAGATGGTCCCCATTCCATGTGTGGTGAAAGGAGGCTGTTTAACCAGGTTGTCAATAATGCTAGTGCAGATGTTTTTTATTCTGCATAGATGTAATGTAACATTTGTTGCATGTTGACTTTAGTTATATGGTAAAACCTCAGTGTTCTTCTGCTTTGCCAGGTGGCATGCAGGCAGTTACGTGCTCTCATGCAGGGAAGACATCGGAAGACTCTTCTTGCTATTGTTAATTACTGAAGAGTGAAACTGCAATTTGAAACAGGCTTTATTTTCGACACAATTTCTAATGTTGTTCCCCAACAGAAATAAAAGAGATGGCCCAAAGGCAAGTTCCACCTGAGACACCCACCAGATGTTGCCTGAGCTGACGTCTGCCTCACTGCTGCAGGGCAAGGCTGGCTGGGCAGTGTGTGAAGTGCAAGATGCATGCATTGCGTTGCTGACCTGCAAAAGATCTGGTAGTATTGAAGTCAGGGGCTAATCTTTTTTCTGCTTTGTTGAATATTAAAGATAACAGTAAAAGTTAAGACTTGCTGTGGCAGACTTTGCTTTTAGGGTTCATCTTCTTGAAAGAAAAGCAGGGCAGGGTTTTAAAAAATGGCTGCCGGATGTTATATTCCTAAAACTTTATTTAAGCTTTAAAATCTTAAGAGGCTGGTGAGAGGCAGACATCCTGTGTGGCATCCCCAGATGTTCTACAGCTATTCATAGACATAGTTTCTAACCACAGGCATTGGTTTGAAACAAGTGTGTACACACTTCTTGGGGACTCAGAAAAGCCATCATGGGCCACACAGCCAGCTTGCTCTGTTATGAGCATGCTTGTGTCTGGCCAAGTTGTATTGGGCTAGCTGCACTGTGTCATTAAGGGTGATAATTTGCCTGCCCAAGGTCACTCTTTGCATGTGCTTGAATGTGAAGAGGCAGTATCTCCTCAGGAGAGAATGTTCCTGCTTAGAGAAGGCCCCAGATACCCTTCCCTGGGGCAACTGCTAGAAGTGAAGAGTGTAATACTAGAGTTTATAACACTCCAGAAAGATGGTTTTTATCTTCCTAACAACAGGGTGTTTGGGTGGGCTTTGGTCCTTCCACACCTTTTTTCTACAGTTGGAATGGTCTCTGGTATAATTTTCCATCCCCTTGCAGTGGGTTGCAGAGCTCCCTGAGCTCACTCCTAGGCTTGGTCGCTCATTGGGCTGGGTGACTGCTCATCCTGCCACTCCTACAGCTTCTTGAGCCCCAGTGGAGCATTGGGACCAGACCCTAAGCAGACCCTCTGGCTAGGATATCATGGAGGTCAGGGCCTCACACCAGCTTCCTATTGCCTATGCCTGCCACTGATGACCTGAGTTCACCATGGTTTAAATCACATCTTTTCCTAATGTCAACCAGTTAAGATGTAAATCTTCTGGATTACAGTTTAATTCTTCAGGATCTTGGAAGACTGCAAACAGACACACAGATATAGCAAGGCACTTCATAAGATTTTTGAAGGTACCTTTGGTTTTCACTTTACAACTCAAGTTGCATGGATCTGTACAAAAAAACAACTAACCCTCCTTGCACTTAGCTGCCTCAGTCTTCTCATTAACTTGCACAGTTAATGCAAGAGTTAATTGCACCCCTTCAGTTGGGTGTAAGCCTATAGTTTGTCTTTCTTGATTTTGGTGAATCACATTGCTAAGTCATCTGCCCTCACTTCACTTGGGACATTCTGCCTGTTTGCCTGTTTTTACTCAAAGTCAGGGATCTTTTCTGTGACATCTCCTTACATCTCCCCTTTCCAGCATCTTTTCTGATATAATTTTCTTTTGTGTTTAGGAACTTTCTGTTACTGTATCTGAACTTCTGACTGGAAATAAGATAAAAATGTGTTTTGTTGAGCAAGAAACACCAGTTGTTGAGACAGGTTTTATCCTAGTAGATCACCATTCTCACCTACTCATCTGATTTTCTCTAGTCTAGTTCTATGTGTTGAAAGTCCCGACACATTAAAAATAACACCAGTTCAAAAATTCTTTCATTCCAAGGTATCCACCAGAAGTTGTCTGTTCCTTCCCTGTTATCCTGTCCCTCTTACCTCTCATTCTCTTGTCTTTAGCTCACCTTAGTAGGCAAAGCAAATACATAAGGGCCAATCTCACAGAGCAATGGCATGAGGAAGGTTAATGGAGAAGATACTAGGTTTGCTGGTAGCTTTGGAGGAATGAGGTGATTAAATGACAAGAGTCCATGCCAGAAAGAGAAGCTCTATGAATGAGGGCAGTGAGATGCACAGATAGACCCCTCAGCAGAAATTTGCCTAGAGATACAAGATCCCAGGCAATAAGCTAGGAAGTGCTTTGTTTTCAGTGAGAACCAGGCATTAATCAGGCAATGTTTACTCTGCAGATAAGGTGTAAATACAGTAGAAAAACTGGGGAACTTGTATGAAACACAGTGGAAAAACAAGAGGGAACATGTGCTAAAGAAGTTTGCAGGTGGACTTCTGCAAGCAGGAGCTGGGGAGCACAGGGGACAGTGTGACCTGTTCAACAGATTGGTTGAAGATTAGGATTTACATGGAGGGAAGACAAACTCAGGGGTCACGGTAGGGTTCAAACTAGCACAAGGGTTTGTGTGTGTCTAGGAAAAAAGCAGTACCTGGACAGTGATATATCATGACTCATGTGAAATACGACCCACAGCAATTGAGATGCCTCCTTGAGGCTAAGGTGTCATGACCAACTAATAACAACATCCAAAAGGCACAGATACTATTTAACAGTTTACACAGCGAAATGTCAAAGAAAAATTTTGCCCCATTTAAAGGGTCAGCATATAGGCTGATACAACAGTGTGGGAAATGTCTAATCTTTCTCAAGTATATTTTGAAGGCAAAGTCTCCAGTGAATTCTGTGGGATTCAGACAGAACTGCAACTCACCAGTGCTACTGAGAGGATATTAATGAAATTAATTATTGCAGCTGTGGTATCATTGTCCATTATTTTGTCAAAACTGAAGTAATTTTCTCCCAGTTTTAGTAAGTGAAAGGAAAGAAACAGAGGGAGGAGGGGGGTAAGACCGTGTCACCACACCTGAGATATTCATGAATATAGTCTCTTGAATATTTATTGTAATTGCAAAAGGAAAAAAAAAATCCAACAAAAAATTGAACAAACAAAATCCACTTGGTATACAGAAGTCACATACAAACAGAATATCCAATGGAATACACATGGTCTCTACGTCCACATAGAATTAAAACTCTGCACATGGATAAAACTTGTACTTCACATTCAGACAAGAGCTCCCGTGGATGTATGCAGAAGATTCACAAAATATGTCACCCAGCAGAATTTTAAACTAACATTTTTTAGAACCACAGTAACTATATTGCAGTAGGAGTCAGAAGAGGATGGACAGACTGAGTCTCACCCCCTTACAAATGTATCCTAAGCAAGTACTTCAAATTTTCTTCAAGAACAATTCAGCAAGCAAGTTAGCTTGAGGGAGCCAAAACAACTACATGTTCTCAATGTAAGCATTTATCTTTGTGTATGTAACCACATGTCTATAAGGACTGATAAAAATGCTAGGTAAAATTATCTGCCAGCCCTTAAACAGTCAGGTCACTTAGCAATAAAATATTTAGGTAAAGCATCCTCAGTCCTGTAGCCATCTGTATATCTGGATTTAAGTGGTACCTCATATTATGACTGTTACTTTGTCTGCTGCTCAACTACAAAGACATCAAGAATTTTCCTTTTTTGTTAAGCAATGACAAATTTATCTCCACATGCATTTTCATTTCACTCCAGTCTGTATAATTTTGCAGTTGTTTTCATGGCAGAAGGTACAAAAAAGGAGAATTTTGAGGGCTGCTCAGGTCATTTCAAGTACTGTCCCGTGTTACTTAATGTAATCTGGCTACTTTACTTTCTCAAACTATTTGATGACATAAGAAAGGAATCCTGTGATATGGGTCTCCAGTAGGCCTTAAGAGTTTCGTTCTTTTCTTGTTGAAGCTAATTTAAAAAACACTCAAATCTAAATCAACCTTGTCAGAAAAATGCATCAGATCAAACTAAAAATCTACTTATATACCTTTTAATGTAGTACTAATGAAAATTGTTATGAAATTGTTCAGCAAAACCAGTTACTCCCCTCAGCCCAGACTCATCAGCCTATCTCTATTTGACAAATTCCTGACATGTTCCTTTGAAACCAGAGATGTAGCAAGAATTAACAGAATGAGCTTATCATATGCAGAGTCCATGGGCACAGCTAGGAACACATGACCAGTCAGTGATTCAGAGTTTAAGGCCCCAGATGTATCCAAGGGTTTTGCTGAAGAGGAATGGCCTTCCTCGTGTGCTTGGAGAACTATTAGAAATATGCAAGGATATCAGGAAAGGAAAAATAAATTATTGAATTTCTCCTTTTAAATTCAAGGTTAGATTCTGGAGTGGATTTTGTTTGGGCTGGATTTGATTTATATCTCAGCTTTACTGCTAACAGTGCAGCTGTTCAACATTGAGGGCCATGTAACAGTTGAGTGAAGAGTCTGGGTCAATATATTTAAGGATGTATCTTCCATCTTTAGGATCTAGAAATGTTAAGAAATTTAACTGGCAGAAGTCACTAATTAAGGTCACCATCTACTGTCCTGGACCATTCTGACTGTGACCTTAAAGCTGTTCCCAAAAATGTTAACTCAGGGCACCGACTGAAGTTTGCTGAGTCATCTGCAAGAGTATTGGGTATTCATATTTGATATTCAGATAAGTATTATGAGTTATCTGTATCAGATTAAAGAAAACATGCCCACATATTATGTGATACAGGCAGACAGAGCATGTACCTGATTCTCTAAGAATAAGTAACTCACCATAACTGATGAGCTCTAGGGGGGTTCTTCTGATGCCTCTAGAGAATATGCTTTAAAAATATAGGGAGATAGTTTAGAAATGGTTGCAAGCATCTTCTGACTGAAAGCACTGTCCCACTAGATTTAGTGTAACATGATAATTTTCAAGAAGGATACTCGCAACTCTAAAAGTAAAATTGACATGCACTTGCAATAAACATACAGATATCTTTTACCATTGCCTTATATATGAAAAATAGTTTAAATGACTTAAGAATATTCTTACACTACACTGGCAAAGTGTTTACTATATAAATTTTACTACAAGACACATACATCTACTGGAAATCTTAAGCCACACAGGCATCATCAACAGCTTATCACACACACATGACACTTCTCCCTTTCACACGTTTATATACACTGAGTAAATAATTAAATATTGCACTTATTGGCCCATGATTCCTCAGTTTTGAGGTATTCAAAAATAGAAAACATATCTATTTTTATAACATATTTTCATGCAACACTTAAGACATTTGAATTTTACAAACACTAGTATATAGGTTACACATTCTGACAGTCCAACTGAGCCACGACACGTCTGACGTTACTGACAAAATATTAAACAGGAGTTACAGCACAAACATTTAATTTAACACTAGTTGCAGGTACATGTCAGAATTACTTGAGGAAATTTATCACCAGAAGTGGTAAGGAATCTCTAGCTTTCATTTCTGCATGTTATTCATGATCCTGAAATGACTGGAAGATTAGGACTTTTGCTTCCCCCCTAAATCAAATACCAGGTACCTTATTCTACAGATGACAAGCCACCTACATTTGCTGGAACCGTGGATAATAAACCTACGGTCTGCAGATGTAACCCAACTGATTTCTGGTGCTGAGACTTTATGAATAACTTCTACTGTGGCATTTAGGGAAGGTTGCACTGAACATGAACAAGTAACAGTGGGAAATGAATGAGTGTCAAAGATGTACTGCTGTGTATACTGAGTATACTATATGCATGTAATTACAATTTCTGTTTCAATGAACATCCATGAATAAACAAAGTAAAAAGAAATGAGGAAAAAAAAGAATAATAAAAGCTTAAATTGCAAAGGTGAACTACATCTATGCCTTAATAAAGAAAACTGATACAAGTTATTTAAATAATTGAAATGAGTTGCATCTTTAAATGAGACTTGTCAAATAATGAACCTTGGAGAATCTGGAGTCAGAGTGTATGGATTAAGAGACTATGTGTATGGATTAAATGGTGTAAAACAACACAACTCACTCTCCTGTTGGTGTAAGTGAAGACATGTTGCTTTACACCCCCTGAGGGTTTATCTGTGAGGATTTGCATACTCACGCTCTCACATCTCTAAATCTGCCATCCTAAAGGAGAGCTAGGCTCATACGCTGTGTGTCTGTCTGTATGAAACAGGCCAAGGTGGAATCTGTCTATCAGCAGAACAGGAATTTAGTTAATGCCCTCAAAAAAGCAAATAATAAAATTTGTCTCTCACAAACAAATATAGAAAAGAGTAGCTGGGGAGGGGTGAAATTTTGGAAGGGGACTTCTTTTGGAATGCAAAAGCAGCATCATTCATCTGCTATTGAAGAGACAAAGGCATCACTATCAGGTGTAGAATTCATAAGACCATTTTTTTCCTAAAAATTATGAATGCAAAGCATTCTCAAAGTTAGGATCAAACTCCAGCAGATTTTGTGCATCCTGAAATAGCACTTCATTCCTAAAATAAAGAAGGTGCATGTGTTACAGCTGAATATACAGAGCTGAGCAGACTGGGAAGAAAACTTAATCTTTCAGACTGGTGCTCTGGAAAGGCCACATAGACGTAGTTGCTCAGGTAGTTTCTCTAGGCATTACATTAATTATAAACACAAACGAACAAAACATTTCCAGGTAACAGTCACATACACAGCTGTTCAGAGTGAAAGAGTGTTTTGTGACAGAAAATCAGGCTAGTTCATACGCATTTCAAACACCAAACAAATAGGCCTAAATAAATAAAACAACAACAACAAAAAGATACAGTATTAAGTTAGTTGCGCTATAAGGACCAAAATGCTTGTGAACATGAACTCTTATCAGAATCAAAAACATGCATCTGAAGTTTCAACCCAGCAGGGCTTGTGTTCAGCAGGTCAGTGCCAGGAGGCACCGCAGGAACCATTCACATCCCATGCTCATGTGTGCTCCCAAGGCATTTTCTGAGCACTCATTTGAATATGCAACAAGCAAGACACTGTCAGAGCATGATAAGGCTGGTGTATTACCCATGCACAGGATTAGTCTGCTGCTAAAAGCTTTAGTCTAGATCATAACTTGGAAAATGTTTTGTGTAGTATTAGTTCAGCTGGAACCATGGAGCTCAGGACCCTCTCACAGAAATGTAATGTGCTCTGTGTGTCAACTACTGTGTCTCAAAAAGTGACCTAAATCTCAGCTGAAGGTGTTATCTGGGACTGGATCGATAAGGCTCCGTGACATTCAGTCTTGTGTGCTGAAAATGACAACAAATTAGTGCAAAGTGTGCAAGTACAATTACACAAAGATTTGTTAGGAGGCTGAAAGTAGTTTTGTATCTCTTATCCCAGGTTTCAATTTAATGATCCAGACCTCTTGCATCACTAGAATATAACTCTTTTTATCCTGGTACTTTCTTTTGATGGAACTGTGCTGCACCAGTGAATAGATCAGGGATTTAATCAAATACTGCTCGTCTCCTCCAACAACTCATAATCAGTGACTATTGGATATGTGTGAAGAACAAGTCATTTATCGTTTAAACTTTGGCCCTTGATCAGGTTGGGATGGGATTTCCAGAAGTGTTCAGCCTAACTCGTATTTAAGAAAAATTGCAGTTCCATCACAGAAGTCAGTAGGAGCCAAACTAGATTGAAGGAGCCACACTAGACTGACACAGGCTGCTTTCCGATATCCTACCCTATGAACAGGCCAAGTCACAATATTAAATAGCATTAAAATCCAAATCTTACTAGTTTCCTCAGAATTCAAACTAGATTTTTAGAATGTTTGGGGAAGGGATAGTAAATTACTTCTCAAAAGCCTTTTTGTCTTCTGTGCTTCTCTACAATAGCCAGGTTCCTGTTGAGAGAGGTACTGAGATCATGATGCTCCTGATCTAAATGTGACCAAACTTTATAGCAGAAAACTCAATATTGCTGTGAAATATCTAGCTGCAAAAGCCAACCTATGATGGAAAATAAAACCCTACTTTTCCAATGGTAGGTAATCCTGATTGTTAAGAAAAGGTCTACTTGAATTTCCACTCATTTTCAATTTCAGAGGAAGGGATGGTAAGATAAATTGGGTTCAATGGGACATCAGCAGGTCATCCTTCCCAACCTCCTGCTCAGAACAGTGTTTACTAAGAGGTCTGAGCAGTCTGCCAAGGGCTTTAGCCAGTCTGGTCTTGAAAATGCTCAAGGATTTGATGTGAACACTTTAAAAATTAATCTGACTAATTCTGAACTCTATGACAATGTCTGAGTGATCCTAGGAGCTTTTAAATATTGACTGGTTCTCCTGCTGTACTTCACATGTGCCTTTTCCTTATCACACATGGCTGGCAGTCTAATGAGCAATGTTACTCTGGCAGCTGCTTCTTCCATCCTCTCCATCCCATGTAGAAGATCAGACATGTTGGAGGCCTGGGAGGTTAGTTGTCTCAGAAACATGAAAGAGAGATTATCACTCTTAGGTTTTGCTGTTACTTTTCTGCCCAGACTTGACACAAAATGAAAAGCAATTAATTAATCCTATTTAATTAAGGAACTATTTATCTATCACTCAATTTGTTTAAAAAGATATACACCGATAATACATTGCCACCACTGATTAGAGGTCTATGTGGTCATAAAGAGGCAGAGAGGGTCTTGAATTCATTGCAATGGAGTGCAAGCAACGTGTGGCTGTAGCAAGGGGCATCTTGAATTTTTTTTCCTTATTACAATGTGCACAGGATGTGACAGCTTTGCAGCAAGCATCCCAGAGGAAAGCTGGAAGTATACTTGCACTTGTAGCCATGCTGCATGATCCAGGATATGCCCAAACTCGTGTAAGATGTGACTATGTCCTTCTCTCCCCCTGCCTCACCTGAGATGGCTCAGACTAATAATACAACCTAAACCTTTTCTAAAGGGCTGAAGGTGAGTGCTGTCTCAAGGCTTCCCTGCTCATTTTTCTCCAGAAGGAATAACTGCACATAACAAGGAAAGGATGGAAAACTGCACATCATCTCACACAAAGCTTCCTCAGCATCTTATCACTTCTTCCAAAGCAGCTGGTACCTAGTGGGTGAAGAGGTACTAATGAAAGTCTCTCAGCAGTGATCAACATGCTGCCTTAGACGGGGGAAAGAAAGGAACATCTCTGAAGAGAGGCAGGGTTATGGTTGAGATAGCACATGCCTCTTCCACCTGGCTGCTCATCAGCCCCAAAGAGGACAGTGCTTTCTCTCATGGAAGTAAACAAGTTAAGTCCAGTCTCCATGTCTACTGGGAAGACAAGTGTTTAAGTAAAGTAGCTAATAGGAAATACATGCTTTAAAACCCCAGACTGAAGAAAAAACATTTACTCATTTAAGTTAGGCAGCCAATGTAGTGGCCAGTGGCACATCCATTTTACACGCATCTACATGAGTTTGGAAGTAATTTTTACTCTGTCAAAGTGGATGTAGGTTACTTAATCAGTACAAAAAAAGTGATAATTTTCTCCTAGTGTATTTCAGGAGTTATATAAATTACCTTCAAAAAACCATAATGTCTGTAGAGAGATTTCTTTGCAGTTGTGAGCAGTTTGCAGTACCTCGTGTTACTTCTTTTTTGATTTGTCTTCTGATTTTTCCCGTTGCAGACAGCTTAAGAAATGTCAGCCTTGTCCTAAATTCTGTCTAACTGGAACAATAAAACAGCTAATGCTTCTTCAATTACGCTGTTTAGTCAAAAAATGTCACTGTGACGCAAATAAAGAAGTTGTACATAGTATTCCAGGGCACAGATGTAAGAAACTGTCACCAGTTACTGCAGGAGCACTTTTAAACTGTGAAATATGACTATTTTTAACACTTTATTAAAAAAGAATTTGTGTACTTTATCCTGCTATCTTCACAGCCTTTTGCTGATCTTATGAATGTATTCAGCCTAACACTAGAAATGTTGACAATTTTTTATTACTCCTAAAGTTTTTAAAAATCATGAAACTCTGATTGCCTTGTCAAAATAGATATCCTCATCAAAATAAAAATAAGGTCAAACTCCAGTTCACTTTCACCAGCAGCACTTCTGCAATAGGTCTGAGTAAAATACAGGTGTTTGTAACTAGTGTGGTGATGGTTGACTCAGTGACTGAATGGGAGATGAAATTCCTGAAAACTTAAGTATGCAGATTTGACAGCAAAACAACAAGACAATTTTTAGCTATGAACTACTGAACGTAATGGATTTGGCTCCATCAGGGGTAATATAGAACTGTGTGTTTGATGTCTTATGCAGGTAGAAATGGAAAGAGCTATTCAGCCCTCCACTACTGTGGTAGGTACTACTGGGATCTCCGTAATGGTGAAATGAGAAATTAAGTCCAGTTTCAGAAAGGTGTTAGATAGACGTGCAGCTCCCATGGAAATGTAAACATATCAGTTGTCCAAAGAGGATGAAGTACCTAATATGTCTGAGGGACTACGCTGAATACCCACATCCAGTTGGAAACTCACATGGAAGTTTGGTGGCTTTGGGTCTAGGAACTAATTTCTTTCTAATTTCTGCAATTCCCAATCAGTTATGATGTGTAACATGAGTGTAGACTTGCCAAGGCAATATGCTCCAGGAATTGCTCCTTATAGAAATGTTCTGGACAGAATGAGGAATTAGTTCACTAAAGGAATATTTCTAAATTGATTTTCAGTCAGGACAAAATATAAGTGGCAACAGGAAGCTTATGCTAAAACACCTTGGCCACTACACTAAGGTTACAACTATATAATTTGAAACTGATGAAGCAAGAGTCAATTCTAGGTAAATGTGGTCTGAGGGCATGGCACCAGCTGAAGTAAGTGTAATGTAAAACAGTAAAAAGAAAAAATAAGTTAATAGCCACCCTGCATGCAAAAGCCAGATGCTAAAAATTGGATTGTCCTTTCAAACTAAAAACTTCCCTATCTCCATACACATACTTGACCAGCTGCTGATGTAAAATAAAAGACTTTTCTCCCAAATAAATTAATAAGACAGTATAAATAAAGGCATATAGACGATTCATAAACACTCTGTTGGCAACAGAACACACTGGAGCTGCCTTTGCTGATAGCTGCATTAACAGCCACAGCTGGGCTGCTGTGGAGGAGGGGTGTCCTTTAGCCGTGTGTTTTGCTTGGTGGCAGCAATGGTGGGATCCGTCTCCAGACTTTCTGACATTTTGTCACAGATGATATCCACAAGTCGCTCAAATGTCTGCTTGACATTAATGTTGTCCTTGGCACTTGTTTCAAAAAATTCAAATCCTAAGAAAATAAACAAGACATTTCTGTTCAATGTATATTCCAGTATCTCCAATAAATACACAAATTTCTCTTGGGCAAAGAAGAGTGGAGAGACACTCAAAAACCAAACATATGAGAGCACACATATGAAAGAGTGATATTGCAAGAGCAGTTAAAATTGTAACACAATCAGTGTAAGTACACTGGTGCTACTTGTTTTACACCAAGCCAGGTAAAATCAGGACTGGCCCAAATACATTCCCTTAGACAAATTCTACTTTAAAACAGTTTACTCTAAAAATTGGCAGTGATTTGAGAGTAGTACTATTTTAGAAATGCTCTGTATATCCATCCACTGGGAAGGAATAATCTACTGTTCCATCTCTAATATGTTCTTCTGAGCATTATTCAGGTGGAAACTGCCACTTCCATTGTGTCATTAACCTGGTGCCAAAACAGCCAACTGTGTGTGGAAATAAGCAGGTAAAAAACCCAGCAAGACAAGGAAAGATTTCTAGAATTTGTTATCTACTTAAGTTAGGGGTGAATTATTTGTGAGACCAAAGGGACTCCCAACCCCACAAACCAAACTAATAAAAAAGTACATAAACACACATAAGGAAGAAAACTTTTTAATTGATTTATTTAGGACTTTTTATCTATTGATTCCCAATGGCTACCTCAAAGGCAAAAAATTCAGAGCTATCCTTAACCCAGAGGGGCACTGGAAACCTTTATGGAGCAGAGCCAACCTTCCTAAGCGCTCTTCTCTGCCCCCATTTGTCCCATGTTTCATCTTCCACATCTGCTTCCTTCATGTAGGCCAGGTTTGCAACTTTCTGGTCAGCCTGCACTCCAGGCTTCCTTTTCAAAACATTTTCCCTTTTCAATTTGTTTATTTTCTAAGCCTTTTCCTCCATGCTTCACCTTTTCTCACAGTTACCACACGGCTCACCTGAGGGTTCACTGGTAATTTAAAACTCTCTCCTCCTTCTGTCTTTCCACCACCTAAGGGTTCAGTATTAAAACAGTTTACCAAACATCCAATCCACCGGTAATTTTACAGAAGTGCCTTAGCCTTTGCAGAAGTATTTTGATTATTTCTGATTAAATCTGAATAACAACATGCAACTATCACCACGTTTAATTAATTTATGTTTGGTTTTCTGTGTCTTTTTTTTTTTTTTTTTTAATATGTGTGTTTTCTAGTGAATGAACTAATCTTCTGTTTTAAAAGGACACTTGAAATTTAAATGCGACCACTTTGGTCACATTAGTACTATGCATTCAATACGCCACCTAAACAGGAGGTAATGGGCACATTCAGTCCTATAAGTGCATGTAGCTTTGTCATGTTTGAGTACTAGCCTAGACTTACAGCGGATAATTATATTTAGCTTGGCATGATATCCCAGCATGCACTAATAACCAATGCAAAAAATTAACTCTCTGTTCTGAATTTTCTTCATATTTTTATATAAGGTACCTTGTGCTGAAATGTCACAAAGTGCTAAATCATTTACATGCACAGGAGCTAAACACAGGCCAAAGTTAGTGCTCGTAGGTAATTAGAGGTATAAATATTGTACAGGGCTTAGGTCATACAACTCCTGTTTTGATTTGTTTAGGCAACTGCATGACAGGGTCTCTTGGGAGATGGTCCTGAAGGGTACAGGGGTCCAGGAAGGCTGGGCACTCTTCAAGAAGGAAGTCTTAATGGCACAGGAGCAGGCTGTCCCCAGGTGCTATAAAAGAAGCCGGCGGCAGAGAAGACCACCCTGGCTGAACAGGGAGCTTTGGCTGCAACTCAGGGAGAAAAGGAGAGTTTACAGCCTTTGGAAGAGGGGGTTAGCCACTCACAGTGATTACAAAGATGCTGTGAGGTTATGCAGGGCAGAAATCAGGAGGGCTAAAGCCCAGCTAGAAATTAATCTGGCTTCAGCAATCAAGGATAACAAGAAATGTTTCTATAAGTACTTCAACAGCAAAAGAAAGACCAGGGAAAGCCTCTAACCCCTGCTAGATGCAGGAAGAAACATGCTAACAAGCGACAAGGAAAAGGCTGAGGTCCTTAATGCCTTCTTTGCCTCAGTCTTAAATAACAAGATGTTGTACTGAGGGAATCCAGCCTCCTCAGCCAGAAGACAGAGACTGGGAGAATGACCCCTCCCAGTCCATAGGAGGAGACAGTCACTGACCTGCTGAATCACACAGACACACACAGGTCTATGGGACCAGATGGGATACACCCGAGGATGCTGAAGGAGTTGGCTGGTGCTCGCCAGGCCACTTTCCATCATTTACCAACAGTCCTGGCTGACCGGGGAGGTCCTGACTGATTGGAAACTGTCCAATGTAACACCCATATATAAGAAGGTCAGAAGGATGATCTGGGAAATTGCAGGCCTGTCAGCTTAAAATCCGTGCCCGGGAAGCTGATGGAGCAGCTCATCCTGAGTACCATCACACAACACATGTGGGACAACCAGATGATCAGGCCCAGTCAGCGGGTTTATGAAAGACAGGTCCTGCTTGACAAACCTGATCTCCTTCTACGACAGGGCGACCTGCTTATTGGGTGAGGGAAAGGCTGTGGATGTTTGTCTACCTTGACACTGTTTCCCACAGCATTCTCCTGGTGAAACTGGCTGCTCATGGCTTGGATGGGCACACACTTTGCTGTGTAAAAAACTGTCTGGATAGCCGGGCCCAAAGAGTTGTGGTGAATGGAGTTAAATCCAGTTGGTGGCCGGTCATGAGTGGTGTCCCCCAGGGTTCGGTTTTGGGGCCACTCCTGTTTAACATCTTCATTGATGATCTGGACGAGGGGATCGAGTGCACCCTCAGTCAGTTTGCAGATGACACCAGGTTGGGTGGGAGTGTTGATCTGCTCGAGGGTGGGGAGGCTCTGCAGAGAGACCTGGACAGGCTGGAGCCATGGGCTGAGGCCAACTGGAGGAGTTTCACTAAGGGCAAACGCCGGGGGCTGCCCTTGGGCCACAACAACCCCCAGCAGCGCTACAGGCTTGGGGAGGAGTGGCTGGAGAGCTGCCAGTCAGAGAGGGACTGGGGGTGTTGACTGACAGCCGGCTGAACAGAAGCCAGCACTGTGCCCAGGTGGCCAAGAAGGCCAATGGCATCCTGGCTTGTGTCAGCAATAGCGTGGCCAGCAGGGACAAGGAAGGGATCTGACCCCTGTACTCGGCACTGGGGAGGCCGCCCCTCGATTCCTGTGTTCAGTTTTGGGCCCCTCACTACAAAAAGAACACTGAATGACTCGAGCGTGTCCTGAGAAGGGCAACGGAGCTGGTGCAGGGTCTGGAGCACAGGCCGTACGGGGAGCAGCTGAGGGAACTGGGGGGGTTTAGTCTGGAGAAGAGGAGGCTGAGGGAAGACCTCATCGTCCTCTACAGCTCCCTGAAAGGAGGTTGCAGAGAGCTGGGGGTGAGCCTCTTTAGCCCAGTAGAAAGTGACAGGACAAGAGGGAATGGCCTCAAGTTACACTAGGGAAGGTTTAGACTGGATATTAGGAAGCATTTCTTTACAGAAGGGGTTGTTGGGCGTTGGAATGGGCTGCCCAGGGAGGTGGTGGAGTCCCCATCCCTGGAGGTGTTTAAGAGTCGGGTTGACATAGTGCTGAGGGATCTGGTGTATTTGGAACTGTCAGTGTTAGGTTAATGGTTGGATTAGATGATCTTCAAGTCTTTTCCAACCTAGATGATTCTGTGATTCTGTATTAATATCAACAAGTATAAGGATAACCTCACAGGTATGTGTATACATTGTTGTGAAAATTTTTCCTTTCCACATTTCTCTGGAAAGTAGGAAAACTGTGCATAATAAGACTGTCTAGAGAAATCATTTAGTGGGAGGAAGTTTGAATCTACATGGTATTGTTTTAGTTTAGCTTGGATTATTCATCTCTTTTGTTCTAAAATAAAAGGAAAACCGTGAAAGCCAGTGTGGCCTCACTTGCTGGTGGCTTCAGCCCTCCTGCAGAGCTCCATGCAGGAGAAGACTGTTCAGATTGCTTGGGGACTGCCTGGGGGAAGGAAGATCCTCCACATTTTCAGTGTTCTGTGTTGAAACCCATCTGCAACTCTAGCACAGCAATACAGTCAGATCCACAACTGTTAGTGTCTGCTCCACAGGAAGCAGGAGAAGCAGTCATTTCAAAGAGGAACAAACTGGACCAGAGGACAGAAGTGTTGAGGGACAATGAGGAATGGCACACCAAAGCTTTGGAGAAGATGACAGGAGGAAGAATGAATGTTAAGGACATTTCTGAGGGGAGCAGTTTTTACAGATAAGAAGATAGAATAACTGGCACATGAGGTGATCATGAAAGGGCAGATATCACACGTAGGTAAGAGATCTGGACAGAGAAAAGCAGAAAATGAAAGAAGAAGTGTCACAAAGAAGAGAGGAGACCCATGCCAGGAAATACTGTAACATGGACGGGATCAAGCCCACTACCATGATGAGGCTGTTCTGCATAAGAACACTGTGAAAAACTTAGAGGCACCCATTCTCCAAGTAAGATAGAGGCTTATAGAGTGTTCAAGCACAAACATATATATTCAAATAAAATAAAAAAGACACCACAGCTGTGGTGAATTCCATGGCATTTCAGTTATAATTTTGATATAAGAAGGAAATTGTAGTCACAGTAGTGGTGTAGTAGGGGGTATCAGGATATGCCTGTATACACATCTCATCAACTTAGTCATTAATTGCCTAGGTGATCCTAGACCTCCCCAGCTAGACCCTAGATGAGATATGTGGGAAACTGACTGAACTCCCAGCTGCCTCCACAACAAAGTATTTGCTTTATTCTTTACAGGATCTGTACAGATGGGAATTTTGGACAGTCCTGGAGATTCCCCCAAGCAGTCCCTGCTGTGCATAGGCCAGCTGACAGGATCTATTTATATGCTTAAATGTCCTGATAAACATCCTAAGTAGAGAACAGGGCCATGGTGGTAGGCTGCCCCCAGGTCATTCCTGCTGTGGAATGGATTCAGTTGCACATAGGTAAGACACCTGTAGATGGTCTTGGAAACTTCTTTTGGATGCAGAAATGGTCACACAGAACAGTCTTTCGAAGACAGTTAAGAGATGCTTTGTGCACAGTTTAAACTAATCACTGGCATGTTATCATGATATGTAGTGGGCACATAGGACCAGCTGAATTACAAGAATTCAGCAGAACAAGAGTTCACAGAGTCTCATCTGATACAACTGAGGACACTATTGCAAGGACCCTCACAACAGAGGCTCCTGTTGACATTCAGACAGCAATTGACTGTACTGTGCAGGTGATTCAATTCCCCACGTGACTGTTACCTTATGCAAAATATCCCGATAGAGTGGTGTTTCTCTTCTTTTTTTGTTTAACAGAAACTCTATGAACAATTTCAAAGAGACAGGGAGCTTTTTTCCTAGCAGAGTGTGTCTGGAATAAATACCTGAATTCTGGTTGTTTTCCATTTTGTTATGGAATATTTTGCAGACTGTTTTCCCCGTGATCTCTCCTCCTGACACATCTTGCAATTATTTTACTAATAGTGCTTAGAGGCACTAAGCTTCTAAAATTCCTGTTTATGAGAGCCTCAGATCTATGCCTTTTAACACTGTCTTCAGGTTTTTTTCCACTGCTTATTATTAATAGACAAAAAAGATTTTTCATGTGAGTATAAGCCTGAAGTAAAGCAACTCTCTGGTGATACTCAGGGCAGCTGACCTCAAAGAACACCATGTTCCCACCACCCGTGATGATCTCTACTGCCAACACAGATGTGACCAGGCAGATTACTGAAAAGATAAGACAAAACCCAAGAGGCAAGTGTGTAGGCAAGGCAGAACAGAGCTGAAACTGAGAAAATCCAAAATACCAAAGTGCTGCCTGAACATATGAACAATGTGTGGAGTATGCATCAGGATGTTCTAATTTAAGTGACTCTTTTGTGCTTAATTCAGTTTTCCCTTTGCTGTCTTTACACTATGTCTCTTTCCCTTATCTACCTTCTTCCCAATAGTATTGACTCAAAGAAAGCTCACAGGCTCTCAGCAGCTCCTGCAGAGCACTACAGCAGCAGTGGCCAGCCAGGACACCAGCATCATGCTGTTGTTCACCTGTTAAGTTATAATGCACAATAGCAGTTTAGATAACCTCCCTAAACACATAAACAGACTGAATTACCAACTTTTTTCCTCTCTGCCTCACTCTTACCCTGGATCTGCAGAGGGTCCTTCATCAATGCTTGTTAACACTTGTTTATGCCTGCTTTCAAAAAACAAGAAAGAAAAAAAAAAAAAACAAAAACGAGAGCCATACACAAATGGAAGAAAATTCTGTACCCTCTCATCTTTCTGAGAGAATGTGACATCAAGGAGACACACTAGCTAGCAAATTTTAAGCACAATTCCACAGACAATACAGACAAGAGCTATGTTAATCATAGAATCATGGAATAATAAAATGGTTTGGTTTGGAAGGGACCTTAAAGATCATCTAGTTCCAACCCCTGCCATGGGCAGGGACACCTTCCACTATCTCAGGTTGCTCAAAGCCCCGTCCAGCCTGGCCTTGGACACTGCCAGGGAGGGGGCAGCCACAACCTCTCTTGGCAACCTCTTCCAGTGTCTTACCGCCCTCACAGTGAAGAATTTCTTCCTTTGATATAAACTAAATCTACCCTCTTTCAGTTTAAAACTGTTACCCCATATACTATCCCTACACCCCCTGATAAAAAGTCACTCCCCACCTTTCCTGTAGGCCCCTATAAGGTCTCCCTGGAGCCTTCTCTTCTCCAGGGTGAACAAACCCAACTCTCTCAGCCTGTCCTCATATGAGAGGTGCTCCAACTCCCCCATCACCTTCATGACCCTCCTCTGGAACAGCTCAGGCAGGTCCATGTTCTTCTTATGTTGGGAGCCCTAGAGCTGGACACAGTACTACAGGCGGGGCCTCATGAGAGCAGAGCAGAGGGAATTACCTCCCTTGGCCTGCTGGCCACACTTCTCTTGATGCAGCCCAGGATATGGTTGGCTTCCTGGGCTGCGAACGCACATTGATGGCTCATACTCAGTTGTGCATCTACTAATACCCCCAAGACCTTCTCCATAGGGCTGCTCTTACCACGTTTCACCAGATGATCAGGAAGATCCTCTGGCTTCAGAGTGTTTGTCCAAACCAGGACAATTTCATTTACCACTCCTGATATTATGTTTAACAGATGTCCTCAAGGGTTTGTTCCTGCAACAACTATCCTTCCTTGAAGACAAGCTTGAACTGTCTGTTCTGATCTGATCTTAGTGCTGATCTTGCCAGCACCCTGTTCAATCCAGTATTTTGAGGAGTAGTAGGAGACTGCAATGTCAGAGCAGGAAATGGCCACAGGAGCCTGCTCCCTTTGTAACACACAGTGTACAAAAGGCAAAATCTAGGAAGCCATTGAAATTAATCATTCAGCAGTGTCATAGTGTATAAAGCAGATGAGCTAATGATGCCTTATTTTCTTGGATTTGCCTCCTGTGTGCAGTTCTGAGGGGATGCTGGCAGGCACTTATCTTCTTGCCTGCTGTGAACAATATCTAATAAGATTTGCATTCACATTGCAGGCTATCACTCAAGGCAACTGAAGGATCTCTGTCCTCTGATCAGTTGTCTGCTTCCTCAGAACTGTTAATATCTTTGAGACCTCTACCTCTTTCTTAAAGAGAGAGAGACACACGTGCCATGACTGCAAAGGTCATCTCTCCTACCAAAGTTGGCTCAAAGTAGGTGGTGACCATTGCTTTCTTCAAAATATCTCCTACACCTGCAACTGTAGCAGATCTAGTTATACTGTACTCTGCTTTGTAGACCAGTTGGATGGGACCTCTGCTGTCCAAGCAAACCCAAAGGCTGGACTATATTAAGACAACTATTAAAACTACATTAAGCCCCAGAGTAGGACTTTGCTAATATTACCTCAGCAAAGAGAAGTGGTTTAGCACCAGTCTTGATAGACCTTGTGTAAAGATTGTTAACAGAATTGCTGAGATACTTATCCAACCTTTAGGGTGGCAAGATTTATTAAAAAAGAAAGAGCTAAACAGGGACTCTTAGCTGTGACAGAACTGACAGACTTGAGGGGCACTTACTGGTAATGCTCTAGCAAACACCTCCTTTTTCAGACTTTTAGAACAGAAGGTTTCCATATAAATTCCAGTTGTACTGATTTTGATTGTGGCTTCCGGATACTTTTCAAATGAGTGTATTTGGGCAATAAGTTAAATTACTGGCAAAGAAATTTCTTTTGTTTGTTTACATGAGGCATTTGTTGAGCAAACACAATCCCTTGCTTCTCATTGTCATTAACTTACTTTCCTTCAAGTGTGTGAAAGCAATGGCAGGTTGGCATTTCCCCCTGTAAAAAAACATCCTGGGGACAGGAGCTTTTAATTGCTCTGTCAATACCCTGTATGTGTTGTAACTAAACAGAAGACTCTGGTGTTTGTCAGTGCTGTCAGTTTGCCTCCTTCCTCTGGCACTAAAATTTGCCCTTTAAAAAGAGCTAAAAAACAGTGAAGGATGGAACTATGAATAATCATGTTCTGCCCAGTGCAATTATTTTCATTTTTAAGGCAAAGTTTGATGCAGCCATATGTCCATGCTCTCAAAGCTGCTGGCGACCCTGCCTTCTGCACCACAGCCTCCAGCCAGTCACAAAGGCAAAACAGAACTTGATGTTCTAGCAAGCTGTGTGCTGAGGTGCCAAGTCCCACTTGATTACTGATTTAGATGCCAAAATTATAGCCCTAAAAATGCCTCCTCAGTTGCTGCCTAAACTCACAGATGCCTAGTACTCCCAGTGTCCCCACAGATGCTTAATGTACACACTACCCCCAAAGAAGTGAAGTTTCACTCCAGTCTTGATGTTGGGGAGCTGCTGTCTTACGCCTCAGCCCTGTTGGGATTCAGAAACCGGTTGTGTTCCTGTCCCAGCTCAGCAGCAGGACTGGTCTTGCGGGCTTGATCAGATCACACAGAAGTGCTGGATGCCAAATTGCACCCTGTATAGGCACATGACACTGATAAATGGTCCACCTTCAGGCTTACTGGGGTGATAGATGGGTTTAATTTGAAGAAATCTAATCACCCCTGAATTCAGTCTCTAGCATCTCCCAGGCATGATCATTATGTACATACATGGCAGAGCCAAGAACAAAATGAAAACAAAATAGGCAAGGCAGGCTGATTTTGGTTTAAAGTGAGAAATTTTCTTGTCATTTTTGGTGGAATTTAGTTTCAAAGCACTGGAACTCATGAGAATGAAAGAAAGAAAAAGCTGTAAATAGTTTAAGGAAGAAATGAAACAGAAGAGAAGAAAAAGATTGAGCAGGGAAAACCACCTGAAACATGCAAAATAAGGTATGTGCTGAGGGGTGTAATGACTACTTGTCTGAGTGACAAGCTGTGGAGGTGCACTGAAGCCACAGGCACTGCTGACACTGCAGCTCATAGCATTCAGAGCCCTCTGCAGGTGCCCTGATGCAGCTGATGGCTGGCTTTTGCTGGCCCTTGCAGAAGGGAATGTGAGATCTCACCCAGAAAGGGCCTGTTTTGTTTTGGTTTCTGACATGGGTTGGTGGCCACTGGGAGAGACAATGTGCCAGGATTTGTTTAGAAAGCAGGCAAGCGTGCCTTAAGGCATGTTCATACATGCTGGATGCCCCCAGCCACAGGTGACACCAGGTGGCAGAGTGCAAAAAACATGGAGGCACGGAAAAATTCATGGGAAGGGCACTGCCCTGAAAACTGCTGGACAGAATATAGAGCCAGATGTGGATTTTAGTGGGACATCACACTAGATGATCACCAGAAGTCCTTTCCCATCAGCATTTCTATAATAAAAAAGTTCCATTTCCCAGAGCCTTAACCAACCTGAGGCCAAAAGGTAGGACAGGAGAAACAATACCTTACAGAAAATGTGGCCAGACATTTTGGGTAGCTCTTGCAGTACTCCCCTAGTACCTGGTGCAGCATGAACACAAGAGGCATGGCTTGGACCTATGGCAAGATTGTGCTTTTGCAGCAACTTTAGGGGCCCTGGTCTTAAAGATATAATATGCTCTGTAATGGCAGTACATGCAATTAAAAACTAGTGAGTGTTGAAATAATTTGTAGCACACACATCGCAAATAAGTTATAAGCATGTGAGCAACCAAGGAACACATATACAATTACGTAACTAATTTGCATGCACGCAAAATGTCATAAATAAATGGAGAAACTCTATGTCAAACTACATATGCAACTGTCCATTTGCATTGTGCAGTTACTCAGTCTGTTTGAAACTATGTGTACACCTCTGCCTGCTAATCCTTTGCCAGAGTTTGGATCATAATATATCATACCAAGAAATTCATGCCATCTGTGAGTCTTTCTTTTTATTTCTATTCTGACAAGCGACACCAAACTTCTATGAACACGTGAAGCATTGAACTCAGCTGAGTTGCATGAAACAAGTATGCCAGAAAAGCTGTGTGAGTAATGCAGCTGGCAAGTGTGCATGCATTTTGCTTGCAAGAAGTTCCAAGCCCTTTTTACTAAAATGCTTTAAAGCATGTAAGTGCTAACTATATTGGGGTTTCACTCAATAGCCAATGTATGTAGTACTCAAAGCAAACATTCATGAAGAGACAAAATACCATAAGCATTATGTTCCATACCACTTTTTTACAGTGATTACTGAATAAACTTGTTTAAATATGTTTGCTGTGATCCCCATGTCAATATTAACATTACATTAATCGGTTCTCTCTACTGGATGGCTTGTCATCTTTCTGTCTTTTCTTGGTAATATATCTTTGTGACGTAAAGTTATGTGACTCAGCTGAATTTATTTGATCCTGTCTGTTTTCATCTCATTCTAACATTACTCTTTTAATGATGCTAATGTGTTAAACCACCACGAACTAATTTCTGCAAAAAGGATGTATCACAAAAAGTACTGGATATGGTGACAAGCAATGGTTAAGGTGTGAGATGGTCTTTGTGTCTGGAAGGATAAAATAATCTGGGAATATCAGCCTGGAGAAAAGGGAGGGATATGATAGAAGTCTCTGAAACCAATGATGTTGCAGAGTAGGTAACAGTAAACAGTTGTTCACTGTTTCTCAGTATGTAAGTGAAGAAACATAAGATAAAACTAGCAAGTGGCTGATTCAAAGCAGAAGCAGATAACTCAGATATATTGCACATAGTTAAATGATGATGTGAATGGTAAAATTTTATATAGTTTCAAAGATGTTACTGGACAAGTCCATGGAAAAAAGTTCTGAATGGGTTATTGAATATAAAGATACTTGGTTCATGAGGCCAGCAAATATAATTTGCTACAATGTCAGAAAGTATCCCTGTATGTTTGTCCTTTTATACCACTCAAAGGCACGTACTTCTGGCCATTACCATAGGTAAGGTAGTACACTCCTTGAAGCTATGATTTGTGGTGGTATTGCCAGTGTCATGCCCTATGTGATTAAAAACAAACTAAAAAATCTAAACCAGAAATTACACAAATTTTGTCTTCATAAACATTCTTTTAATTTGCCTTCAAAGTCATATATGGTTTTCTTAAGCACTCCTCTCCTTTATGAGCTTCTGTTAGTATTATGAGAGAGGTAATTTGAGCTACCATAGGATACTTGACTAGTTTAACTAGACCTTCACAGGTAACGAGACTTATTGCTGGTAGATCTAAACCACTTGTTTGGGTTACAGTTGAGAAATAAGACAGCACTAAGTTTAAAGAAATGATTAAAACTTATTAATAAAATTGAAGGCCACACTTTTCAGAGAGGTTAACAGTCACAAAAGAGGCACAATTTTCTGATAATGCCATTCTCAACAGGGACTATGTTTCCCAAAGGGCTAAATGACCTGTATTCTTTTTGACCTTTTGAAAACCTGACCCAAAATGTACATGTATTCATTTTCTCAGTGACTTCAAATAAACCAGGGCTGAAAATAAAACCACACTTCAGAACAGAGTGTTTCACAACATGCTCTTTGTATAGCATTCATGTGCTGTGCTTGCCTGTGATTGTGGCTGTAATCAATGCTGCAGGCCATGACACTCAAAGGACCCACAGTCTTAAAATGTCTTGCTGGACACAAAAATCTATATTGTTATTTTTAAAACTTGACCACAAGAGATATTATCAACTCAATGGCAGAAAAAGACAAGACAGTCCCAAGTGTTAGACACAACTCATGCCCTTCAAATTGGCCAACACGGCTAGAGCACTTACTACAGTTGAGAGTAACTCATTCTGTTTTTCCTGACACCACCTCCCATAATCTCTGAGCAAATTTAAGAAATGATTGCAGCTGTACAGGAAACATAAACTTTTGTGTGTTCAGTCTCAGTACAGTAAATGATATACTGGATCTGAGATACAATTTAATCTGCCCTTGAGATAGCCACAGGATGTATTTTTCCTGAGAAAGGAAAACCCCAGAGCAGATAGAGATGGGAATAGAGGATAATCTGCTTCCATAAAGATTGAATTCTAAATCCCAGGAGTTAGTTTGCTTTAAAGCTTGAAACATGAGTGTTGATATCTATCTCATTACTCTTTTTTTTTTGCAAGCATTGGTTATTACAGCTGAGGATTCTTGACTGTACCACATGCAAAGTTCCTTTCCATCTTGCTAAATTCATGACCTTGGGGATTCCCTGTGAACTCACTGCATTAATCTTTCTATAGGAAAATAGTTTGAGGAATAGAAATTCAGATTAGTTATGTGACTTAAAAAGTAATCTTCAAACTCTACATTGCAAATTTATCTTTATTGCCAGACATTTTAATGTCTGGTCTAAATTTGGGGTAAAAGTATACAGTTATATTTTTCTGGATTTCATTCTCCATTTAATACACTTTCCTAGATCCTATTAAACTGAATAAATATTAGAAATGCTTACAGAGGGAAGAACAGATATCAGAAATATATATAATGTGACAGGTATTTCTGCAAAGAAACTTATCTTCTGTTAAAGCAGGTGCAATGGTAAACATTTTTGTTTGTTGCAAACAGTTTTAGAAACTCAGTTCGTCACAAATATTGTCACATTTTCTGGACATAATCTTCTGTTAAATCTTTTCTGTCACCTTTCAAGGACTAATTTAAGGCCATTTTTAATGTATACTTTTGAGGTGTACTTTTATACATATATAATGCTTATTTAGACATATGTGATAGGAAGATATGTTATTCTGCTTAAATTACTTACCAGGACAAGGGATTGTACTAGAAAAATTATTTCAAAAAATTAGGTTAGCGAGCTATGAATGTACATAAATTAAGAACCACCAGCATTAGATGCAGTATAGGCAGTATATGCATGAAATGTCACCATCTTTCTCTGTTTCCCATGCAGTTACTCTTATAATGCCTTTTCCCCTAAACACCCATATAGGAATAATAACAAGGAGATCTTACACCCATGTTCACCAGACTGAGCCTTTACCATTTAAAAATAATAACAAACCCATGCCCAGTACAAGTACAGTAACTGATCTCCAGTGATGCTAGGGTTTAATTTGCACACCCACTGAGCATGTTCTCCAGAGATCAGCAAATTTGAAGCATAAAACAGGCCAGGCAGTGGTATTATGATGATACTCTGGAGATTTTCCATTACAATTTGGTCAGTGCCACCTCAAAAACATTTAATGTTATGAAAGGATATCACTGCTGTGCAGAAATAAAAAGAACAGAGATGTTCACAGCTCTGTAATTTTCTGTATGGACAACATTTACCTCCTAGAGAGAGACTTTATGAAACAGAGGTTCATGTTATTTACACTTCTGTAAATGTGCAGTAGGTGAACTGTTAGCAGCAGGAGTTGGATATTGGTGTCTTTCTGATTTAGATTACTGGTATTACAAATCATAACCCAAATGTTCTCAACTTACAGAAAAGTCTAGTTCACATTTTGAGTAAGTTATTTCTTCAATCTCTCTTTTTTTTTGTTTTGACTTTGGGTTTTTTTGTTGGTGTGTTGGTGTTTTTTTTTTAATTTTTCCCCAACTAAGATGTACCTGCCTATAGCTGTAACTATCTAGACATATTGTATATATACAGATGCATGCCTAATCTTGCTGCTTATCACAAAGGCCATAATGTACTTCCTATCTAAGTAGCAGCATAAGGAGCATTTTATCAGATATGTCTTTAGTCTAAGACAGCCTCTGAAGCAGCACTAGTCCTGTGAACTTTTAGATGACAGACATTTCCCAGCTCTGCATAGGGTCATCCCTGGACACGTCTATTCTAATGATATTGCAGTATTAGTGATATCAGCAAGGACAGTTCAGACCTTAGCTTGCAGAAGCAAATGGAAGGTAGTGTATGATTATTTCTTTCCAGTGAATGTATCACTAACAATTCATTACAAGTACTGCACCAATTAATGACATTACATTGTGCATTCTCACAAGTAGTCATAAAGCTTTTGTAATCTCTTTTCTTACCAAGTTGCTCTGCTAAATGTTTGCCTCTCTCAGTGAAGATTACCCGTTCATCCTCCATGTCACATTTGTTACCGACCAAAATAACCTGGGCATTATCCCAAGAGTATGTTTTGATTTGAGTTGACCTTAAAAGAGAGACACAGAGACAGAGAAGTCAAAGTAAAGCAAATTCCCCTTAAATCAATTTCAGACAGAACTGTAGCAAGACAAAAAAGACAATACTGATTTTGACATCTAGGGTAACATGATTCTGTTTAATTCTGGATTTCAAATAAACTAAGGATTATCTGTCACAAATTATTATTACAGGAATAATATGAATACAGGTTTTCCTTCTACTTGTGAAAACAAGACAGTCTTTCAATATTTTCTCCTGTCATCAACACTCTTTCAGTATTTTTGGAAAGAAGCAGTGACACTTTCTCCCACACAATCAAAATAGGTATTTTCACATTTTAATGCAAACCTTATCATCTAAAACCAGAGCTTTGAAATAAAATCAACAGCTTATTCATTTCTTACCTTTCACCTTTTAAAATCAGGATCTAAATTTATCAGCAAAACTTCAAAGCCATTCTGCCTTCCTTCTGCTGTTTCTTTCCAGCACATTCCACTATAGGTCTTTGCCCCACCAGGACAACAACAATGTTTACATTGTGCATTAAGCCATGGACAGGGACTGACTTTGAACTTTAATTTACTTTCCATTTAAATTGTACAAGCCCTAACCATGACTACACCTGGATCAGAGTATTTGAGGCCTTAAAACACCATGGGGCCTTGAGTGTTGTGGGTGAAACAGTTTACCTTACAAAGCTCTCTTCTACAATTTGAATGCAATGCAGCTAATGGGCAACTTAGGAGCACACTCATAGCACCTCTCAGTTGCTGACTGCCACTACTGAGCCTGATACTCAGACATGCTCTGTAGGAAGGCAGGCTCCACATCCTGGCTCCAGTCTCAGCCAGGAGTGATGCTGCTGGCTACCACCTTCTAAATGAGAGCAGTACCTGCCTTTGAAGGTAACACAGGTTGCAGCAAGCTTACTCTAAGCACTTACCCTTTGCCTTGGACTTGGGACTGTGTCTGGCTTTAGGCTCTGAGTGAAGTGCTTGGTAGGATATTAATCTCTCTTCTGTCCCCATATGATCAATGGAGAGAGAAAAAGATGTAGAACATCTCTCTCTCCCCACTCCTTGGATAATACAGGGTGCTTAAAAAACCTGCTTAACTACACATTTAGGAGAGAGTGCCCTGGAAGGGAAACCTGTTGTGTATCAGGGCCCTAAGTCTCTGTGAGATAAGATGAAATGACTTCATAAATCTGTCATCTATGTGCTTTGGAATCTGGTTTGTGTGGCTACTGAGTTCACTAGTGACCCCTTCCCATAACACAGCCATTATCTCTATATTCAGATCCTGTCTGCAAAATGTTTCATGCACAAAAAAGATCGTGATGTAGTCTGACAACCACTTCTAGTGAAAGACAGAAAATGGATCAAATCTCCCCACCTGGCTTTGCTTTACTGCAAGACCAAAGGGATGGAACATGAGCAAGATGTGCTACCGCTATGTTTGTAACACTGGGTCCAATTCCATTGCCCACAGACCCAGACGCTCCTCCATGAGTCAAAGTATATCTTTAAGCCATGTCTTTACAGTGCTGGGCAGAAGAATCTGAGGGGAAGGATCACACTGCCTTTAGGGCTGTTTTACTTCCTTAGAATGATGAAAAAGAAGCTGAAACAAGCCCCAAACATCTAATGCTACAGATTATTCCCTTGGGCCTGCCCTGATCTTTCCTTCAAGAAATGGACACTGTGCTATTTTAAATCTGTTTATAGTAATTTGAGTAGGCAATCATAAGATACTGTGATCAAAGCAGAGATCAGAATTCCCAGTATGCTTACATTTACTAAAGATACAATTGCTCAGAAAAAGGTGCACCATGCATTCATTTTGGCAGAAATGTTCTTTTGGAACCACGCTGAGTTCTTAGGGAATTTGTGGTTAAGCAAATTAGAACTTTTTTTTTTTTTTTTTTAACCAGAACTACATTTGTCACAGTAGCAACTTTGCAAATACTAGCAGCTCAAACATCAGAGGATATTAGCCCTTTAAATACTCTAAGGAGCTTAGCTTTGAACAATTACGTGTTGGTGGTCAATTTGTTCCCCTTATGTCATCAGGAAACTGAAGACATTTCAAAGGCAAAATATAGTCAAAATACTAAGCTTTAGAGAAGGAATTACTTGCATATTCTGGAAATGTAAAATATAAGAAACTGATGAAGAAATACAACCTGGAGAAATATCATCTTACCAGTGTAAAGAAAATTCATTCAGCTTTGTTTTTCAGACTTCCGCTCCAGAGCCTTACATGTGTTTCTTTACTTAAGAATGTAATACCTTCATTTTATACAGCCAGATGTGATTTTTCATGCTATGAACTATGAACCTGTGCATTCAAATGCTTCTCATTACCAAAGTGACTAATTTTATTCTTAGACTTTTTGATCTGGTTTGCTTATGTCTCATCTTCTAGTTATAAAGAATTTTTTAAGCAACAAGAGATCTTGTCCTTGATAACAATTCCAAAGACTTATGTTTTGCAAAAGATTCTGTAGTGCCAAAAGACAACCGACTCACTGTGAAAATCAAATGTATCTCCACACAACCCTGCATTAGTAGGAACCCAGATTTAAAGAACATAATAGGTTTATGAGACTGTTATGTTTTCTTACAGACTTCTATAGATTTTGATTGCCACAATTCTCCACAAAAGCCATCACACAGTTCATTTAAAAAAGGTATTTTGCTGTTCCTTGCATATATGACCTTTCAAATGACCAAGGCTTCTGATTAATCCAAAACACAAACTACTGTCCTTGTAAAGAACTTCAGCCTCAGGAAGATTGAAGACATGAAAAAACAAAGCTGATATTTGCAGTAAACTGAAATACAGCAATTATTGTTCAATCTCAGTGACCTGGTGTATGTCAATAGTAATCTACCCTGTAAATCTTCCACATTCTACTTGTATGGTAAGCAGGCAGTCTGCAACATGCTTGAATCTTATAATGTAGACACCAGAGGGGCAGATTAATGCAGGAGTTCAATGATTCATTATTTTCAGTGATCAGTATGGGACTTGTTCTCCCTGTACTGCAATTCTGCCATGCTCCTTGCCAGAAGAGAGTACTTGATGAATGCTATCTAAAACAATGCTATCTACTCATCTCAATACAGTGCAGTAGTTTCCACTACTGGTTCAAAGTACTGTAAAGATACACCAGTAAACCTCCAAAAGAGTTTTGGACTATTATGACAGAAGACTGTCTAAGATAATATGCAGGCTTTTTTTCCTTTGCTTTCCTTTCCACTGTGTTCTGTTTTGAACACAAAAATCCTACTTGGTTTGAAATGAACCCGGAAGGAAAGGTAAAGTTAAACAGTTCACACTGGCATATGCACACTGCTTCAGTATTACCATGCTACCTACTTCTGCTCCTAGGAAATGCCTTGTAATACTTGTTAGTTCACAAAACTTTCTTCTGAAAATATTGCTTTCTAGTTTAATAGAGTATAAAAAGATTTTGCATTGCTGCAGGTTCTAATACTTTTTACTGAAGGAGACAATAAAACCAGCATTGCTTAGGTAAAACTATCCACTGCTACCTCATGTCTCATGAGCACAAGGGTTTCAAAGTTAATATTACAATGCTTAAAATGGTGAACACACCATTATAAAGATCAGAGACACTATTGTCATGCACTACCTCCCTTCAAGTCTGCCAGAAAAATTCAATGTCACTTCTGGTTATAACTAAGCATAGTGAAATGCACCTTCATGACAGACAGGAAGGTAAATGGCAGTATATAAAAGGTCTATGTTACAGCACATTATGTTGTGGGAAAAGATCAGGGCTACATCTATTCTCAGATAAGATCTCTAAAAGAGTCAGTTTAATACAGAAGATGGTTCTAGGAGGAGGGCTGAGACCAACTGTTAAAGAACAAAACTTTCAAAGAAGCAGAAGACCAGCCTTGTGCAGCAGTGTAACCCTGCACCTCTGAACATAGAATCACAGAATTATCTAGGTTGGAAAAGACCTTGAAGATCTTCTAGTCCAACTATTAACCTAACACTGACAGTTCCCAACTACACCATATCCCTCAGCACTATGTCAGCCCAACTCTTAAACACCTCCAGGGATGGGGACTCCACCACTGCCCTGGGCAGCCCATTCCAACACCTAACAACCCCTTCTGGAAAGAAATGCTTCCTAATATCCAGTCTAAACCTTCCCTGGTGCCACTTGAGGCCATTCCCTCTTGTCCTATTGCTTGTTACTTGGTTAAAGAGACTCATCCCCAGCTCTCTGCACCCTCCTTTCAGGGAGCTGTAGAGGACGATGAGGTCTCCCCTCAGCCTCCTCTTCTCCAGACTAAACACCCCCAGTTCCCTCAGCCGCTCCCCGTACGACCTGTGCTCCAGACCCTGCACCAGCTCCGTTGCCCTTCTCTGGACACGCTCGAGTCATTCAATGTCCTTTTTGTAGTGAGGGGCCCAAAACTGAACACAGGAATCGAGGGGCGGCCTCCCCAGTGCCGAGTACAGGGGTCAGATCCCTTCCCTTTCCCTGCTGGCCACGCTATTGCTGACACAAGCCAGGATGCAAGAGCTTCAAATAATTGACCAGGCAACAATGGTGGGGTGTCTGTGTGCACTCCTGTGGGCAACTTACAAGGAGTTTAGCACAACATGATGGAGTGGGGTTCAAAAATACCTAGTCCCAGCTGGCTGAGATAGCTAAAATACTGTAAGCCAAGGTAGCTAGCACAGAGCAATATGGGGGCACTGCTGTGATGTTACTGTTGTGTAAACTAGCTTGGTCACATTAAAGTATGTGATAAAAGCTCATCTGCACATCCACAAAGGCGTACAGAGAGACAATGGCAGGTGGGAGAGCCCAAATAATATCCTGGCCCTGGCAGCCTATCACAGGAGACATCAGCCTGTCAAAGGCTCACATCCACAAGCCCACAGGAGAACAGGGGCACAATGGCAAGTGAGAACCCAAATTAAGGACTCAGAAGAAGAGATACCACATCCAGACCCCTGCCAGGGCTGTCCCAGGAAAGCCTCAGCCCCTCTGTCCAGGCATGAAGCCCATCACCATGGGTCAGCACTGTAGGCTCGCATTTCCAGGTGCCAGCAACTGGGGAGGCTGGGATCCAGGGTCAGCTACTGGGCAGATTGAGTGTATGAGCTCAGCTGATGGAGGGACTCATGCTGTATATGTTTACACAGATATATATTCTCACTAGTGGGCCTCCATGCTGCTCTGCCAGGCAGAGGAGCAGGATGTGACTGTTGGTGGTGTTTGTCTGTGTGAGACCTCTGTGTCTGTCTGTGATCTGTGTGCTGGCCATGTATATATGCATATGCGTGTGTTGTACATGTGTGTATTGTGTGCACATGCCTGCTGGGAATACATCTTCAGCTTCACTACTGGTTTGACCTGGTGCATGCAGCTGAAGCAGCCTCACCTCTCTGGAGCTGTCAGATCCAGTGTGATATATTTTCCTCTAAGAGTTCAGAGTCAACCAGCTACACCTGGGTAACACTGTGTTGTACCCTGGAGAAACTGCTACAGAAGCCAAACCTGGAGCTTGTACTTAATACATTTCAGGTTGCACCCACTGATTGGCATACTTCGGGGTTCAGTCTGAATGTATCTCCAGAGGATCACTTTTGGCTAATGTATATGTTCTGAACAAATATTAATCTAACCTGGAATAGTCTCTAGTATATTCTCACCCACAGGCAGCAAGGATAGCAAACAAATAGATTTGATATATATAGGTCCATATAGTAAATATATCCAGGATATGAACTTTTTTAGAGATAGCCACAATCTACACACTGCTGTTTGGACCTAGAGCCCCCCAAGAATGCCTGCCATCCCTAGAGGGGCTGATTTCTATGGGCTTTTTAGATGCATTATGTAGTAAGTCACATGCACTGACAGCAGAGAAACACCCTAATGAAAATGCTCCAGAGAGGCCATGTATGACGCTTCTTCCAGCAAGTTCAGGGAACATGTTGTATTTCTGATGTTCTGGTTTCAGAAAGGAGTATGCAATTAACTGAAGTGCATCATCTTGTCAGTAAAACAAATAAAGAAAACAAACAAAAAAAACCCCAAACAACCCCAAAACAGATTAACAAAATCTCTACCAAACCCTTTTTATTTTTTGAAGTTACTGTTGAGTTGACTGATTGATCCGAAAGATTGTCCCATCTCTGTCCCTGGCATGGTGCCTTCAAAACCCATTAGTTGAACTATCAGGGGTCCCAGCGTAGTGATGGGATCTGGGGTGGAGTTCAGGTTATCTATTCTAAAACCTTCTCAGTTTATTTAAGTATTTGGTGAGGGGGAATGTCAGAGAAGCAGCTGTGTGTTTGGAGGTGTGTCCAAAAGCATTCTGTCCGCAGCTGAACTTCCTCCCTTTATTTTTAAGTGAGTGTGCCAAATGCCTGACTACCTCTGAGCAGGAAGGCTTGCTTTCCAGCATTTTCAGGGGACATATTTTTTCTTCTGTAATCGAGGAAATGGAGGGTATCTTTCCCTGCTTCCCCCAGTCCCCATCCTATGATGTGAGAAGGTATGGCACAGCCCTCTTCAACCCCTGACACATACTTGGATGGTAAGAGGAAGTTCTGCTATTTCCCTTTTCTCTGGGGACAGGATTGTGTCAGGACCTCTTTTCCACCCTTCTTGTCTGTGAGGAGCTTTGGCACTCTCCACATTCAAGCCATCTTTTCCACAGAGTGAGTCTGTGGTCTCCCTCATGCTACCAAGTGTCTTCTACGCTTCAGTGTGTACCATATGTTCTGTTCCTTTCCCCACGCCCTCCTAAACCATTAGTATTCCCATCAATCCTGATAGGTTATGTGCCTTAAGAATACCACTGTATTTTGAGTTTTCCCATCTCCTCTCTTCTGTCCCACTCATCCTGGGGGTATGATGGAGTTGGGCCCTATATAAGATTATTCTATACAGCTCGGTAAATGATTGCAATGCTCAGTCTTGCTAGCCATTTGGAAGCTGGCTCTGTATCAGCTGCTCTGCCCTTGGTGCTCAGACCCTGCTGCAGGGATGGCAAGAAGAGTGGTGGCCTCAGGCTTTCCATCAGTATTTTCTCCAATAAATAATCCACTGTTAGTGTGAGATAAGTCATCCAAAATGTAAACCTACCAGTCAAAAGCCCCAACTCAACTTTCTGAATGGGATTTTGAAGACAGTGCTGGGGTAAAAATTTAAAGCACTCTGAGCAAAAACAAGACAGAAGAGTCCTGTAGTACTTGAATGCTAGACTTTTTGTGGTCATGGTTACTGGCATAGTAGGAATATACTTGAAATAATTAATAATAACACCAGTAATAACAAAAAGAATATCCTAGAATCTGCCAAATTTTAGCTGAACTGATGAGCAGCTGGGGACAAACACAGCCCCAAGAAACAGAACCAGTTCTGAGAAACAGCTCAGGATCTTTTCTCCGTTACTGACAAGGAAGATCTGGATGTTTGCAACTTTTAAACAGAAACTGTTGCTACTCATTTCATCATTCTGGCATGCTCTAGCTGAGGGCCATGAAAGCTCAATGATTTTGGTTAATACAAATTCTTTTACCTCTTGTGTTCATGAGCCTCTGCTAATCATTGAAGCAATTAGTGAAAACCAAGAAAAGCAATCAATAAAGGAATTTATTATCAAAGTGAAGTAGTGACAGGAATGGGAAAATTGCACCTCAATCCTTCTCATTGAGGATTTCAATCTAGTGGAAATCCACTTCTATTCAGAATAGATGACATATACTGAATTTGGGATGCTTATTTTCAGTGATGGTACCAGCACCTACTGACTCAAGTGCTTATTAAGAAACGATAGAGAATAGACTAAGATGTCCCAGCAACACAAGGCTGTTGAATATGTATGGAGAAGGGCAAAGAAGGGGAAAAAAAGGACAGAATAAATTTGTCCATACTTTGTATCACAAAGCAGCAAGAGAAAAGGATCTGTGAAATGAATGTATCAGCAAAAAAGGGATAAACCAACCCCTTTACTCTTGCAACATATCAGGCTATATGAATATTATCTGGAAGTGACCGTATTTGATGTGTCAGTTATTGTTTGTACTATATTATGCCTTCTGTCTGGATTGAAGGGCAAATGAATTGAAAAATGCATTATGATTGTCAAATAAACTGATACTGAAGAAACCAGAATACCAACGACTGGCCACTTCCTTCTGACTGGCTTTATCTTCCCTGTGCAGAGCCAAAGAGTGCACACCATGCAATGAAAGGCTGCATGTTTAACCCTCCCTTGGAGGAAGACAAACCAATGATGCAGAAGCTTCATAACAGGTGTTACACTAACAAATTTCTGGTTCATTTTCAGACAAAAGTCTAGTCAAAATGCACATTACCCAGAGCATCACAAATTTTCAGTGTTCTGGTAAGGAACTGCATCCACTTTAAGGAAAATATATTTAGCTTTGTCAGTGAATAAAACACAAAAGAGGCCTTAACAGAAGACTCCACTACAAATTTCTGAGGCCATAACTTCATTTTAGAAAACCACCTGCCACATTTCAGTTTTGACAGGTTATAAAGATAATAAAAATGAATCCAGTTCTTCTGGAGGATAAAACTGAGGTAAGCTTTAATTTATACATTGTTATAACATTACATAAGGAAATGTGACATCTCATTTTGCAAAAAGTTTAGTTTAAAAAAATTACAAAGTAGAGAACAGCCAATGTAAAAGATTATATTCTCTGTGTGCTTATGACATTTATTCTTACGTAAGTATCTTAGTGACAATCCAATAACCATAACTGCAATGAGGAAGTATATGCTTGCTCAGTAATGTCCCCTCTTGGGAGTGCCCTGGGTCTGCCTTTAACACAACGCAGGAAGAACTCACATGGCATTGATACCTGCCATTCTCTGTGGTACCTAAATGGGAAGTAGGCATCACAGAGATTCATCAGTCAGAATTTTCTCTCTTTCTATTGAACCACTTATATCTGTTCTTACCTTGCACACGGAAATGCCTTCCCATCCATAATCCTCTGCTGAGCACTTTATTGAAATAAATTTTATTTTTAATGTAACGTACAAATAATTTTCTTAATAGTCCATGAATTAGCTTTGGTGCCTTTTCTGTACAGTGTTCTTTCAAATAAGAGTACCAAGTGTCTGTTGTTGTCAGAAGATTATCTTCTGATGCTAAATGCAAATCCACTAGATAGTGGTGTATGGTATTGAATAAATTGTGGCAAAAGACATTGATGTTTAAGCTCTAATTCTTACGTATGTCCCTTTAGTTAGAGTTAAAATGAAGGACCAGAAGCCTGCAGGGCATACTTAATTTGTATTAATCAGGTTGCAGATGTCTTTAATTTTTGCATCTTTGGCACTATCTCTGTATCCTGCTTTCCTCCCAGCTATCAAATACACCTTAAAACTATTTTCCAGTATCAGTGTAGCAGGAGCCCAATTACACGCTTTCTACATTTAAAAAAAAAAACAACCAAAAAAAACCCCAAACCAACTGTACTCTAAGTCAGTATTATACTCTGTATGCCTCCTGCCCAGTACCTCCTGTGCCTGACGTCTGCTGGCCATCTCTTTAGAAGAAAAGTCCACTAGGTGAGGTGTTTTCTGTACCTGCACACCGTACCTGCACAGCCAGCTGGCAATTAAACAGTTGGCAGTAAGTCTAAGAACAGTCTTAGGCAGAGTAAGGTCCTGACATGCAATATGTCACTCCAGCATTGCACACCCTGAAGGCTTTTTAATCATGGAGGCAGATGACAGAGTACACGTAGGGAAGCTCCTAATCCACTTCTGGGCAAGGTGGGCTTTGGCTGAAGATGTGCAGAATTAATAAAAGACAGTAAATTCCCTGTCAAAGTCATCTGTATTTCTTTCCTTTTTTGATATGTAGTATATGTTTCCTTTCCAGGACTTTTATTTATAGGAGTTGAACAGATGTTTACACAGACATTGGAGAAGAGACAACAAATACTGTGTTAGACATTAAGGACAGCAAGATCTTCCAACCTACTTCCTTGTATTTTGTGTGATGTTAAAACACTGTGAAATACATTTCAGTATTTAATTCTTATTCACAGAAGTACAAAATCCTCTCCTACAACAAGGTTTACTTATGAACAGTCCAACTAATACAACACATTTTTCAGTGGTACAGTAATAACACGTTAATGAAGAGTTTTTGTCATGTATAATGCTGCAATCTGTGTCATATCGTAGGAAGTGATTTAGCAACTCACCATACAGACAAAAGGCTCTACATTTAATTTTCTCCCTACTGAGAAGCACACCATTAAATTATCATCCTTCAAAACTACCACTGTACATGCACAGTACACACAATCATCAAAAATTAGTGTTTGAAAGGAGATGGAAAAAAGTATTTACAGGAAAATAATATTCACAGAAACAATAAAATACAGTCTGCACTTGCACATCTTTTGACTATCCCCATGGTTTCATGCTCCAGATGCTTCCAAATAAATGATCCTGTTAATCACCAATTTATGCTGATTGCACAGACTGTCGCTGGAATTCTGAGTAATGACACTAATCAATACAGCTGATCCTAACTCTGGTATTTGAAAAACATAGCTGTGAATAGGAAGTACTGAAGTCATTTGCTAAAGCAATTACTGTACAATTACATCTGTTTGAGTATATTACACTTTTAAGTAAATGAGCAATTAGCTGTCACTTAAAAATATATTTTTGGCTTGTCATTTTGTATTTTTATATAGATATATATACACCAGGAAACAAATACAGACACATATGTATGTGTCCTCACATTGCTGTTTTTCCATCTCACAGTGAAGTGGTTTTTATAATTTTAAAAAAATAGTTAAGCAAGCAATATTGATGTTGAAGAAGTCCTTTTGGTCCTACATACTCATATCTAATACTTCTCTCTTCACTGTACCAGCAATGGTCCCTTAACCCTGGATTGCAATACTCTGCTGAAGAGCCTCTCTTGCACTTCTGGGGTTATCTGTTCACATCTTGTCTTCAGTCCCAAAGAGCACCTGCACAACAATGGCATTTTGGAAGCAGCAAAGTTTTTACAGGCACAGTCAAGTTCATTTGGTTTGTAACAACATTAATACATCTGTAGCTATAATTTAGCCGGGTCACACACAGTAATTTGTTCTTCCTTTATCTCTTTTAAATAGCAAATCCAGATTCATATTTGCAAGATATATGGCAAGTATACAATAACAAGACATGCTTATTTTAGGGAACTTCTCATTAAAAATTCTCTGGAATTCTGGACTGACCCTGACTTTGTACTGACATATCTCATCATGAAATTCATTGCATATTTGTGGCTATTAATCCCTTTCTGCCCGTTTCACCAGGAATGCCTTCCAAGTTTCTTTCACTTCTCAAATTCACTGGTTTGGATTTTATTTCCTCTATTATTTTAGCTTTCATTTTTCAAGTTTAAATGAATTCTACTATTGCTTCTCTTATATCTGATCTTGTAGGATCATTTGGGGTTATTTTTCTCATTTGATATTTTGCACAAATTCTTTCATAAATGACTCAGTCTTATATGCACATAAACTGTATTCTGAAATGCTGTGTTCATGTTTTAATGAAGGGGTTAAAACAATCAGACCTAATTTTAATCACTGAAAAAGCTTACTAGGTCATTGAAGCCACCTGTGTTAAATTATCATGGACTATTCTTGATAAGTATTCATCCAGCTTGCAAGCCATGTGTCAAGGCTGTCATATGAGTCATTTTACTTCTTGATGTGTTGACGCATTGTTTTACTAAAACATCAAGGTTATGTTACTTCTGTAATAGTACATTTTATACCGGAACTGGTAGAAATCCTATCAACATTTTGCCTTTAAAGTTACTTATCTTGTTATGTTCTAGAAGCATAGCAAAGAAAACATTCAGAGCTATACTTGAACCCTAGGCATAAAAATAAGATCCCACAATTGTGTACTTGCATCAATACCTCTTTGGAAATAACTTCCCTATGTGGCTGTACACTTGCAAACGCAAGAGATTTGAGGTCTGAAAATTTTGAGTCAGAATACATGTGGCCTAGTTTTCATCTGAATACTTGAGCTTCGGCCTTTTTTCATGGATACCTGAAACTAGACTGGTAAAATGGCAACTACCTTAATCCCACTGTTAACTGACAGTGGTTAATTAGATGAGTATGAATATAATTGTACTTTTTTTTTTTTTTTTTCCTTTGAGGCCTTGAAGGTAAATTTTGAATTAATCTGATCACACTTTGCTTTTGGGGTACTGCTAGTGAGAATTCATTTTATGAGGGCTGCCAGAAGCCAAAGACAACAGCAAAAACCATTTCACTGTCTACATCCTGCCTGGCACAGGGTGGCAGGATTGTCTTGCTGACTCACCCTGCAAGCAAGTAAACTGCAGGTTTATTTCTGCTGACTCACAGAGGATGACGGGAGGCATTACACTTTAGATTTCATTTCTAGGATTAAAAATAAAGCAGGAGAAAAGTAAAAAAATGAGAGTTGTGTATTGATTCAGAGTAACAGTAGTGCTGCTACCTAATTTGCAAATCAAAAGACTGTGTTCATGTATAAATATGGGTATACATGTATGTATTTGCTTCTCAGGACCTAGCTATTATATATTTTGTTCTCCATCACAGTTCTTAAAACAGCAATATAGTGGTTGTACCTGACCTCAGAAGCCAGAGATAAAAGGAAATCCTGAGTGTGGTGGAAGCTGTTAGCAACATATGTAGGCATGAATAAAATTTTTTAGTAAAAAATCTGGAGATTGGTTTTAAAACTTTAGAAAAAAGAATACAATGGCATTTCAGTATGATAATGGACTAACCTCTTCTAGGGCTCATGTTGAAATTTCATAAATTAAAGTTTATCTCACTATGCCTGTGAGCACTTCAAAGCATACTGTTTAAACCATGGTAGCTAACACATTTTTAAGGTTACAGCTTCTCTCTGTTAACAAAAAGAAGTGTTTAATATTGTCTTATTGATACTTTGTCACTGACTTCATTGGGTAGAGAACCCTCTCAGAGGACATAACTGTGTGCATTAAACAGGTACTTGACTAGACAGTAATCTTTGGATGGAAAGCTTATAGGGGCAAGCATCACAAAATTAAGTTCATCAGTGAAATTGTTCTGTATCCCTAGAGCAGTAGAGTGAAGTAATGTACTGGAAAAATCAAGAGAATAAAACATTTTCTGTGCACTGTTCCAGAAATTAAAGCCTACAATTGCAAATGAGTAAATGTGAATAAATGAGTTGGACAGCAGGTCTTTATAAGGCGTGGAGTAAGGGAAATGACACGCTTTACCAGAAAGTGTTTCCAGTGTGGATGTAGCAACATCAACAAAACTGTATTTTGCCCTGGAATGTAATAAGCTATCACGCACTGCCAACTCTGATCCTATAGCAAATCAAAATAAAGCAGTAAAACTTTTGCCCATATAACCACATCCCTATTAGAGACTTTTCTTGGCAGAGGTAGACAGGTTAAGAATCACAACTCTTTACAGCTCTGACACAGATGGCCTTGTAGAGGTCTTTCTGGGTGCAATTCATCTGGTCTGTTCTAGACAACCTCTTCAGAATGAGATGAGTAATGAGTGAAAAGTATCTGTTTCTTGCCATTGACTAGAAGGGATCCTCATGTGTTTAATTTGGATATGGATGTCTGCAATTTATCAGCTAAATTTATTCTGAGCAGTCTTATCCACAGCTTTGGATGTTGTCAAGGTATCCAGGGTTACAGAACCCACTAACAGACTACAGGATTTGTCTACAGAATAAGAGTATCAGGTGAAGGTTCCCCATACACCTCTACTTTAAGGATATAAATTAGCAAACAACTAAACAGACATATCAGAGAAAGGTTTCTGCAGAGGTATTACCCTCAGGAGATAGTTTAGCTATGGAACTTATTCAAGCTTTGTTGTTATGAAACTTTTCTAGCTAAGAATGGTTCTCTAAGGCATGTTCACTATCTGTAATTCAAGAAGGAAAACCACAGGACTGTGCTTGTAGCAGACTACGACAGCCGAGTACACCTGTGTCTATTGCAGAACAGCAGAAGAGGTACAGTCTGGGGCAAGACAGTACCACCTCCTGCCATCCATCTTCCTTTCCCCCTTTCCTTTATAGTATCCACCATCTGATCACTTTCTCAGGAGCAGAAGGCCTCTCCTCTTTCATCTCTGCTGTGGACAGAGTATTATTCTCCTCATAATCCTTCATATGGTTTCAGTCTAAACCAAGCATCCCCAAGGGCAAGTGGAAAAAAAACCTGATGGGTAGATGTGAAGAATTCAGAGGAGGTCTGGGTACATTTTCTAGACTGAGTAGACAAGAAATGACAATATGACACTCCTCTGCATGTGGAAATCCTATAGCTAACATTCTGACCCTGGACCAAGTTGCAGGCCCAACTTTGCCTGTTCCTCATCATTAGAGATGTGTAGAAACCCCAGCCTGCAGATAGAAGGACAGTGGGTGAAGGGACCTGTATTTCTCACAGACTAGGTGCTGGTAGGGACTCTGACTTAATTAAGAAAAATGAGATTCTGTGGATCACATAAAATAAGTAAGAACTACTTGTGAGAATCCTAAATGCTGCAGCAATTAGCTCCACATGAACTATTTAACTATTTATGTCCAGAACGAGCTATAAAATATGCACTAAAGTTACTGAAATGCAATCACATGTACCCATAGAGAAAGTGGGATCTCTGTCTTTTTTTTTTTTTTTTTTTGCAAAGCCAGGAACTAACCCAACTGCCACAAAACATATCTAGGGAGCAAAAAGAAACAGAACATACTGAGGTTAACACAACCTCATTTCTTCCTTTGTGTTTAGTTCTGTTCAGCTGTATCGTCTGAGACCACTACTCAAGATGTAGTAACTCCACTTCCTATTTTTGAAGCTTCAATTTGCTATGCAGAATCTCAGCATTTATTAAATTCATTAAAATTCAGTAATTTTTGTTGTTAGAACTCCTGACAACAGAAGGCAAAAGCAATGCTACTGCTTGCATACTCAGGGAACCAGAAGCCCAAGTGCAGGTATACTAACAGCCTCACTCACTGCTGCTGGATGTAGTTCAGAAAGACCTATTAGAAAGTCCATGGGAAGGAGAACTCCTCATCTGACCATTTGTCTGTGAATGGCGTCACACTGGCCTGTGAGTGTATTTGAGGGATAACCATCTGTTTTTCTATGATGATCAGTAGAGCTAAGAAAGACTAAAAAGGAAGAGTGATGTATCTGGAAAGCCTGATGGTACTAACCACCAGGTCTCACAACAAAGAGAGGCCATGGCTCTATTCATCTAGGAAAATTTCTGGATTTCACTGAGGCTAAATTTTCCATAGCACCATTTGAAAGTGAGGTCTCTGTTGCTCACAGCTGAATGGGAAATTACAGCAAACCTGGCTTCATTTATACATGCCTGTGTCAGCATCTGATGGGACTAGAGCAAAAAATTGCTGGGTACACCTCAGAAACTTCAGGTAGTCCTCATTGTCTTCTTCGTGGCAATGTGTGCTGCTCTGAGCTTATTTAACCTATAGGCTTGGGAGCTACAGGCCAGAGTCACAAAAGGATTTTAAGTGGTTAGTTCTTAGTTCTGACAGATTTTATTACGGTCTGAGTGTTGATCCTTCTTTTCAAGATTTGCCCAAGACAGCCAAAAGGTTATCTCCAGACTGCTATCTAACATGAGGGCTTACTGACAGCCCTGCTCATAGACATGAAGTGTCCTCTGTAAGTAGCTTTTGTACCATAGATTGTGGGCTTGAAGATCAGGGAACTGCCAGGGGGACCCATCAAGGGATAAAGAGAAGATCAACAGTACTCTATTAATAGAAAAAAAGAAGAAATTTCAAGCAGGTGGTTCAGCCTCATCAGGGCTTGTATTCAAAGACACACACAATAACTAACTCTCAAATGGACAGTCCATAAAAAGGAAGGTATGCTAACTTGAAGCATAGATGTGGGAGGTTTGGGAGGGGAAGCAGAATGGACTGCAATGTAACTGAACTGTATTCTTTTCCTGAGGGCCACAGAGTCCCTGGGGAACATGCAGAGACCTTCCAGAGAAATAAGGCTTGTCCCATGGACCTAGTGCTTCCCATGGTAATCCCATGACCTACAGGTGAGCATCAATAGCTTCAGTCTTCCACATAGAAGTAGAGAAGAGAATATGAACAACAAGTTTAAAACCTATATTCTCTTTTCCCATTTGTCACAGCAGTACTGAATAGATCAATAATTTCCTAAACAAATTTTAACTTCTACCCTCTGGACATCTGGCAGGAGAAGGACTTCGAATGGAAGAGAGGATGTGACTGAAAAAGAAATTATGAGCTATCTGAAACCAGTCCAGTTAAGTAAAGTGTGTTATGCATGAACAGATGCTAAGGGATAATCAAGTATCTATTCTAACATTTGTGGCAGATAATCTCTGAAGGCTGAAGTGCCACACCGTCCTTAAACAATTTAGAATAAGAAAGTAAATCAGATAAAAAATAGACACCAGCGAAAGTAACACAAAGGGTCCTATTAATTTGTTGTAAACTGCATGTTACATATTTATATATCATGCATAAGTGAGTCTGAGAGAAAAAACAAATAGCCCTAATCTTACTAAAGCCCAGAACAAATATGCTATATTTTTGTCAGTATAATATGATTGATAAATTAGAAAATCTTTCCTCTCTTTCCTCAATTTTGCCTTGAAGATTTTTCTAAAATTTTTGCATAGCATTAGAAAACCCTCCTTGGATTCTAAACAATGGCTGCTTCAAGAGAAATCTGATGATTAACCAGTATCAAACAAAAATAAATGTCTAAAGGCAGAAGACACATATAAATTACATAAATCGTTAATATAACCAAAACTCAGTTTGCTGATTCACTTCCCACTTATTCACACAGAGCAAAAATAATTATTTAAAAGCAAAATAAATCAAGAACATATTCTCAGTCAGTGTGAAAAAAAACCCTTGAATATAAACAACTCACCTGAAGAGATGTATGAGAAGCAGGTAGCTGCTACATTGCACACTGAAAAGGAGTTGGGCCTATAGCATATATAAGCAATATGCACAAAGCCATCTTTGGCTGCTTTCAGAAGAGAGGCAGGGGTGCTGCAGGAAGATACCACAGAATCCTTATATGGAAAGAAGACAGTGTGGCGCAGCATGCAAAGCAGGATGAATTAAATGTGCTGATTAAATGAACAGCTTGCTTTTTGTACCTCAGTGAAGTTCAAAGCTTTCTGGACAACCACTTTAAGCATACCTAGCAATCAAATAAATGACTTATGTTATAAAACCTTCATGCAGAGAAGCAGTAGGTAATGCAAAATTTATCTCTTTATATGCCTCTATCCCTCACCTTTGTTCAGGGCTTTAAAAAGAATACGTAATACTTTTTCATGCAGGTATAAATACTAAAGACTGGGAGAAGGGAGAGGCCCCCCAGTATACTGATGTAGAAGAAATCTGAGGGCAATATCCTCTATATTGACCCCTGAAAGATGGTCCAAACAGGTTTCCCCAAAATTATCCCTCAGGCTTGCTGCATGCTTATTCCTTGTGTGCAAATCTAGCTAAGGACTTTGTGATAAAACAGTCAGTGTTGCCTGCCCTGTTAAGTTTATGCCTCCAAGCAGCAGGACACCTGGGCTCTAATCTTGATTGTAACAGAGTCTTACTGCTGACTGTAAATCTAGAGCAGTGAGTAAGGTGGCACAGGTGATCCTGAGGACTAACTGTGAAGAGCAGGAGGTCTAGTGCCTTTGATTAGAGAGGACAAAGGAAAAGCAAACACACCACAAATTTAATTCTCAGACTGAGGACAAGAGGAAGAGAAGTAACTTTACTTGTAATTTGAAGTATTGTTACAAAAATCACTGACAGATACTAACTGTAACATCCTAGCAGGTTTTGGGGTTGGGTTGGTTTGTTAGCAATGTGTTTTGTGCTCTAACACTTCAAAGTTGATGACAACAATTTTTGGAGAAAGGACATCTAAAATTTGGAGTCACACTGTCCTGAGCTTTGAACTGGTGTGTTGAGTTCTGCTAAACCAGATTGATTGTTCAAGTACCTCCATATGGATTTACATGTCTATTTTTGTACTGTCAATTAGAATAGTCACTGAATGGTTAGAGCTATGCTCTGAGTGACCTCTCATGGATACATTAAATGGACACAAACACCAAAATACCCCTTTTTCTAAGCTTGCCCACAAGCCACGAGAACTGCAAGCCTTTCATTTTCAGTGCTTCCCAAGAGTCTCCAGGATAAGGTGTGATATTTGGATGTCGGACATCCATATATTTTACCTTGAGGTGATCTTGACATGATCTGGCTCATTCTTTCAGTATAAAAAAAAAACAAATGGAAGAAAGCTGCTGTTCTTTCTCTGAAACCCCAGGTTACTGCTTCTGATTGGAATATTTTTGTACAAATCCCCTCATGTTTCCCATATTTCGTGATGCTATCAAACCTCACCTCTGCTTTACTTATAACTTCAGCCTGGATGGCCAACATGTTTCATTATTCTAACACAGTAACCTCCACACATTCTCCCAAGCCGTCCTTTGTAGAAAGCAGCATGATGTTATCCCCCTTTAAATCTCTGCTGAAAAGCAACCTGTGTAATAATGTCTTTGTTTAATGAGTAGCTAGCTGGGATGCTGTGAATTAACTCATTATATTAACTTATTATAATATTATACTATATATTATATTATATTATATTATATTATATTATATTAATAGTATATGAAATATACTATTATATTTCACTGGTATCCTGTGTTTCTTTGTGTTGCCTTATATCTTTATTCCTTATGCTTCTGCTCACACTTTACTCATACTACTTTGGTCAGGGATTTTTATTTTTTATTTGTTTATATTCATGTACAGTGATTAACACAATGTTATGCCACATAGTCCCACAGACTTGACAATAACAAAGAGAGCTGCAAACACTGAAGGAAAAGCCCAAGGACTAAGCCAGACAGCAGGTTACAGCAAAACACATGGGGTTAAAATATAGTTTTGGCTTGTAGCTCTCTTACTCTTGGGTCCCAAATAGAGCCAAGTGAGGAAACCAAAACCAGTCCTAGATGAAGGAGGAAGACATGAAAAACTTATGGACTGATACACATGAAGTCTTCTGGCTCTTGTTTGCTTCTATTTTGTTCAGGGAAAGAGGACACTGTACTTGTATATGGAAAAGATATCTGAATAATATAACAAATTTCTCCATCACAGAGAAACAGCTGTGCTAAAGACTGAATATCATCTAACAGTGTGCACTAAGGGAAAAATAAGGATGATATTAAAAGAGCAATGCATCTGTATTTAAAATTACTCCTAATTATTGCTATAATGACAGAATGATGTAAGGTGCTCTAAAGGCGTAATGAAATACCGCCCCCACAATTCATAGAATTCTGAGGCTTTGGTAATAAAATAAAAAGAAAATATTAACTCTTGATGGTTATTGTACTTTCAAGAATTTTATGTGCAGTTCTACAAGGTCAAAGAGAATAACATTTCTTTTGCACAAAAACTGTGAAGGAAAAGTTGTACTCAACTCAGGAATGTTTTTGATAAAGCTTAGTAATTGTTTTCCTCTTAGTTGTGAACCAGTTGGTTGACAGTTTATTTGGACTGTTAAAAAGTTTGAAAATTTTTAAAGAAGCTCAAGGATTTGAACACATGAAATCCCAGTCATCTTGCCACTCATCCTGCTGGTATTTTTATGTAACAGACTAAACATGATGTCTCTCCGGCATATACATCAACAGCAATGTATTAGCTAAGGCTCTGGGCTGTGAGCTGGTTGAGCTGCAGGTACATATTTTGTTTTGCTGAGTTGTGTATAGCAGCAATAATATTGACAAAGAGCAGTTACAGGTAGGTGAGACAGGGAAGTAACATCTCAGGATACTGCAGCTGTTTGTGTAGTAAACACAAGTACTTCAGTATAGTATAAGCACTAAATATCATCATAGAACAGAAACTGGCTAAGAGGCATAACGTAAAGAGGGAAAGAAAACCAACATTTAATTTGGAGAAAAAGAGCATCAATGCCTCCAATTTTTGTGAAACAGTAACAATAATATTCTGAAAAACCAGGTAAAATGGGAACACATGGACAAACCAATATTAGAATAGTTACGATGGAAGATGACTGAAAAATTTCTGCAAGAGTGATGGAATCTAAATGAATGGTCAGTCACGGCTGGTAAAATTTAGTGTTGAAAGATTTAAAACATGCACATTAGAAGGAATAATCTGTACTACTCATCTTCTCTAATGAAGTCTAAATTAACTACAATCACCTAGGAAAAAGCTCAAGTGTCATTGCAAGCTGCTTAATGAAAACGGGTGCTCAATATGCGCAATAGTCAAAAAACCAAGCAAAATGTTAGCTGCATGCTTAACATAATTGAGGAGAATACTCAAAAACTCCTTCTTGTCCAAGGTCATTAAGCCAAATTTATGGTTTTGTAGGCAAGGTTCTTTTGATTTTTTAAAAATTATTATTTTTATTTTTGTAAGAGAGTAACACACATCTTTGATACAGTTTTCTGATATACAAAAATATGTGCTCAAAGCTGAGGTCACAATAGAAATTAAATAGAAGATAGCAATTTTTCTCACAGTTCATAAACCTCATAAAACCAGACTATTCCCCAAAGAAATCCCTGTATAAAGAACTTGCTATTTCATGGAGTAGCACATTTCATTTTGTTTGTTTGTTTTTAGCTGTTTCTCTGTCTTCTGCCTTTAAATACATAGAATAGGCTCCAGTTACCTAACCTGAGACATTTACAATGTAAATGTTTGTTACTGTGGGTCAGTCACTGCTGACTCCCTTACTGGAGAGATAAAGTAATTTTTAAAGCACAAATCACACAACCTGTTTTAGATGTCTGTTTTAGGATGAGACAAATTGTGACACAAAAGTGCCATATTCTCTGCACTGACTGTAAAGTGACTCTAAAGTAAATAGCACATGGCAGATGCTGACATCTTGTCAGGTGAATGCCAGCCTTACAGATTATCAACATCTGATGATCCCAGCTCAACTATAACTTTTTTTCCCCCAAAAAAATTTTGTATGTAATATACATATTGAGTAGAAAACTTCAACTTTTTAACTAGCTTTTTCCAAAACAGGAGCTTCTACTGGTTCTTCCATTTGTTCTGGATAACATATGGCCATTGTATCAACAGCATAGTTTTATCTGACCTTCATCATAAAAAACAGAAACTCCAATACACAAAGCGTTCTTGAAACAAGATGATCAGTTCTAGTCACTTTGGCACAGAAATATATAAATAATAATAATAATAAAAATATATATATAAATATATATATATATATAAATATATCTTGATATAGAAAAGACTTGAGAAAAAGTAAACTGTATGATATGGACATTGGAATTTTTATGTCCTGTGAACTGTCAGTGTCCTATGTATCTAAATCAAAGGATACGTTAATTTATTTTTGGTTCAGACAAGTAAATTTATTAGTTTCACTGACAGAAGCATGCATATTCATTCTGCAAAACTCTTCAATTATTTCTGAAATTTAAACAAAATTACTAAAATTAATCCGTCATTTTATACTGGACTGAATGACTGATTAGACTACAGTTGCCCAGCACTTGGATGAAAGCCTGTCCTGGGGTTTCAGGTCTCCTAGCTGCACACCAGAGTTATGACCAGTTTAAGGCACATGAACACAAGAAACGGAAAGTCTTCATTCAGTTTCTTGCAACCAATGGATGGAAATAGCAAGAGTCTTTATTTAATGTGTAGCAGATGGAAGCCAAACAATAATTTTATCTGAGAAAAGCATATAAGACATACAGGAACTGTAGGCCTGAAGAAAGAGTATTTAGAAACAGTTTTACAGACTTGAGCCTTTTACATTAAATTAATTCTATTCTTCATGCTTGACATCTAATTTTTCCTATTAAATCCAATAGCGATTGCCACTCACAAAGTGGAAATGTCTGCTTGGGTACAGCATAAATAAATCAAGGCCTTCTGATAAGCATATATAATAGGGATGCTTTTAACCTTCCCATAACCAAAGCACTGAAAGGACAAGTTTGCAAATAATTGTAGATTAATAGAACAGGCTGTTTAAAAATCACTGAATCCATACACAGCAGAAAACTGATGTTGTCTGAAGATGTTAGGAAGGACAACTTGCCATCCTAAAAGAGTTAGAGGGCATGAAGTTAGTCAGTGCCTACTTCAGCTGTCTCACATAGAGACTTATAAGGTCAGAGAAACACAACAAAATAAATCCTGTAGGGACTTGTTCAGTGCCAGAAAACTTTTAGGATAGTTTACAGAAAATAAATTACATAGTGGAAAAAAATCTTGATTTAGAGTGATTTGAGGCAATCCAAAACCTTCTCTGCAATTTTGAAATACACTGAGTGGTTAATAAAGTTAACACTTTTGCATATTGAAGCCTCTCTACTTATGTCTTTAGACTATCACAGTTACACCCTGACATACCATTCCCTGTGAATGCTGGAAATTTTGGGGTTTGATTTGTGTTTAAAAATGAAGGATTTGCTCAGACCTCCCTGTTTTTCAGTTTTGACACTACAAGTGATTCTACTAGTTACGCAAAGAATTCAGGAACAGACAAATGCATAAATAAAACAGAACTTCTCTAGGAGGACTAACCTATTTCGAAATTATTATTTTGAAGTAACATATGTGGTCTTTTTCTGAAATTATTGTTGTTTATGTTATGGCATTCCTACATAGAGAAACTGAGGAAGGAAGAACTTTTAAGTAAGGTGAAGAAAGATATGGCACCAACTTCAAGTCTGTGGTAATGGGTATGTACAGTCTTCCAGCATTCTGGCTGAATTATCTTTGTTAAATCAAAAATGGATGGAAATTTATGCAGATTTAGAGGACTGCTGAGAACTGTGAGAAACATACACAAGGCATTGCTGTCCTCCCCAAACACATTATACATCAATATGTTATGATATCCCTTTGCAAGAGGCTTTGAAGTCAGTCATCCCAAAGGTTTCTCATGGTGACAAGAATTTGACCATTTGACTAGTTTCAGTCAAAATTCAGTTTTATTACATGCATTTAACCCGTTCATATTTTTATGTAAAGAATATATGCTAATACAAAACATAAGATCCAGTGGATAGGGTCTTTTTAGAGTAAAAAATGCATATTGATTTACGAAGTAGCAAAGGATATGACTGTCAGTCACTCAGTCAGTTGTTAATTGACCAGTCAGATACAGTACAGAGTTCCTCATCCCACCAATTAGCATTTGTGTATCTGAAGACATAAAGTTGTCCTTAATTTAGGTAGTGTGTCAAGACCATTCTTTGAATAACTTTGCAGTAAATATGTTTTGGAAGGAAAGATTAAATCTGTCTGAATCTCCAGAAGGACTCTAAGAAGCTTAGTAATAAAAGCTAGCATTTTCCATCAGAAAACTATTTTGTCTCTGAGGAGTAAAATCTGAGACAGAGAATACTCCAGGTGAAAAAAAATTCCTAACTGACTGTATAAGGAAAGAATCTACAGAATGTTAGCTGCATACAGGGACACTGCCCAAGGAGGTGATATGTTTTATTAGGCCAAGTGACAGAGCTGGGAAAACAGAAACGTTTTCATCCACAAACACTTCTTTAAGTCTTCAGGAAAAACGCCTAAAATATTGTCTCTTTCTTGCATCTGTAGTACTTGGTCCAATAAAAGCAGATTTCATGTGAATTCAGATATAAAATGGCTTGACTAACGAGTGATTTTAAAGTTCCCTCACCTAAGGTGGAGAGGAATCTAAAAATGGGGATTCTGGTGAAGCTTAATAAAAGTGCTTAGTTCCCCAACATGTTTTCCAGAGTACCCAAAAAAGCAGAATATATCCACACAGAAACTGCATTTGCAGAAATGCCTTCAAGTGACTGATGATCAGCAGAAAAGTGTTTTCCATGGAACAAAGCTATGACTGCCTACCTGGATTCCTCTGGTTTGACAGTAATCTGATTCTTCAAGGAACAAGAGTTATGTCTCATACGATTTTTGGAGAGATATAAAAATAAGAAAATTTAAATAAAAAGGTTTATATATGGATTAGAAATAAGCTCGAAACAAGGGGAAATAAAGATCTGTTGACTGAGTGAGGAAGATTTATAGCCTGATGAAGTCCAAGTGTTCAGTATCCTGTACCTGATCACTTATTCAGTCTTTAAAATAAAGATTGGTTTGCAAGTTTAATGCAAGTTTAGTAGCAGCAGAGAAATGCATGACAAAATAGCAAAGATGTTAATGAATGTTCAGGAAATTTAGACATGTTTAAGTCAGCAGAGCTTGATGTTTCCTAAGGCACTAAGGAAACTGTTGAAGTAATCTCTAAACTATTAGCAATTATCTTTGAGTACTTCTGGAGTAGGTCCCAAGAAATTAAACACAGGAAAGATTAGAATACATTAAAAATAAAAAAAAAAAGTTAAAAGCAGAAACTGAGCAATTATAGACCAATAAGCCTGTACAATGCTTGGAAATCTTTAACACCAGAGCAGTTTCCTGGCTCCTTAGGTATAACGAGTTCGTAAGACATAGCCACCACAGATGTGTTACTGACATTGTTATGTCAATAACAAAGAATGTTAGACCAATTTGGTTGTCTTCATTGGTAGGCTAACTAACCTGGCAGGTACAGAGAAGAAAATGAATGAGATTCCTCTTGATTTTAGTAAGGTTAACATGTAACAGGATTTTTCTATACAGCAGCAAAGGAAATATACAGAAGAGAAACTGACCTAAATTAAAATCTGCCCTCAGAATAGTTATGAATGATTCACTGTCAAGTTAGAAAGGCACTCTGAACATGGGCTGTCAGTGCATTTCTATTTGATGCTCTATTAATGACTTGGATGACAGAATCAGGAAGACACTGATCAAATCTGAAGAAACCAAGCTAAAGGGAAATATTTGCAAGTGCTTCAGATTACAGGATCAGAATTTGAAATGGTCTTTATAGACTGATGGAGCAATCTGGAATCAGTGAGATTAAATTTAATACACAATTGCAAAGTGCTACCTTCTGGAAGAAGAGAGCAAGTGCATAAATATGAGCTTTGAAATAACTGACTAGATTGTGCTTCTAAAGAAAAGAGTCTGGGGCTGAAGCAACCAAAAACTGAGTACAGGTAATACAGTGACAAGACAATCTGGCAGATGAGAGGTGTTACAAAGAACAAGGATTATTCATTCTCCTCAGCAATTGAAGGACTTTTGCTCTATTTCACATGCTACACTTTAAGACAAATGAGGAGGATTATAAAGGACAGAAACAAGACAGATCAGAGGTTTAGAAAATTGTGAACAAATATTAAAGGATAAAACTTTTAATTTAGAAAGGGTGGTAGAAGAAGCAACGTAGTAACAGTGTGCTAATACTTAGCAAAAAAGATACAAATTAAAATAAATCATTAACCTCAGCTGGAAACAAGGTGGATAGCCCATGAGAAAATGTGAGCACTGACAGTGGCCCACAGGGAATGTCCAGCACAGGGCTATGAACCAGGCACTATTCTGGGGTTCCTACAGCCCTGGTTGGCAGGGCACATTTTAATTTCATGCTGCACCTTTCTTAGTGATGTAGTTGACAGATTTGCCTTACTATGGTTCTGAATACCCTATTCTATGGTAAATCAGTTTCCTGCACTTCTTATTAGAGTCACCCAGGCATACAGCACCATTTTTCTTTGTGCTTTGCAGATGTGCTATGTTCCGTCTATTCCAGAGTAAGTTCCTTCATATGCATTATGGCACCACATTTGAAAACTGTCAAAAGTCCCCTTATTATAAAATTCTAAGAAAAGATAGAACCAAGATATTTGACACAAATTGAGGATCCATGCTCCAAGAATGGAATAATACGCTAAAGGGGGTGAAGCAGCCCTGTGCCTCCAAATCCACCCAAAATGTCTTTATCCATGAACAGCTACTAAATTAATAACTTGTTTAGCTAGCTAGTTAAATACTGTGTCTTGACATTTTGATCCTGAACATCCACAACACTTTTACATAACTTCTTCATGGAACAGTGAGCAATCATAAATCCACAACAAAATACAGCAAGGCGAGGATTAACCACTTTTAACTTCAGCCTCTGAAAGCCTAGGCATCCACTCTAAGTCACCTGTTTTGGCTCCTTCCAAAGTCGAAGCAAAGGCGCAGTACCTGGCAGAGAGAAGTTCATTACACTATATAGTGACTGTGAAAGTTTAGTAGATTAATTTCTCCTCCCAGGCTCTTATTTATCTTCTTTGGTTATAAATAGAGCCTTGGTGAGTGGCTTAGACTAATATTTAATTTAAAGTCATAAGAGATTGATTCTATTATAACTAACTGAGCATATTGCTTAATCATCTACATTTGCACAGATATGAAGGGTCAAATACAAATGAACATTGAGTAATATGGAATACATATAGGAAGTAAGCAGGTTTTTAAGAGGTTGAAGATGCTAGACATGAAGAGATAGAGAAAATTAACTTTGGACTTGAAATATAAAGAGATTTCAAAGGTAAAAAAAATCCAGCAATGACCTGCAAAGTTACCAAGCCAAACACTTACCCACAATCTCCAAAACTCCCTCAGAGTAGGAATTTACTGAATATGAAGTACATGTTCTGCAACTTCTGTGTGATCAAGATAATAAGCAGTTTTTAAAATAACAGAATTTATAGGTCTTCTTTTGTGACCAAAATGTTAAAGGTTATTAAACAAGATCTAAACAGGGTATGGCTATATTGACAACTTTAATTAAGGAATATTGTAAAATAAATATTTTAAAAATAAATATGCCCATGTACAAAGGGTGAATTTTGATTTCCTGATGATGTAGATAGAAATGACCTATGATGTGTTTTATGCTGATTGTTATAAGAAATTTTCCAAAAGAGGCAGTTAAGGGAAACACTGATGACTTTCATAAAAGAAACATGAATCCACTTCAATGCTTCTCCTTGAAATGTGCACCCTGCACTGAAACTCTGCAGAACTTCCATTAGAGAAGGAAATGCTTCTGAAAGTCACCTTCACTAGTTACCCAAAGAAATACAAGCCTTGAAGTTTGCTTATGACAAGTGGCTTTATTCTTCTAATTCTGTCAATAGAGTATTAATTACAACAGCCCCTCAAACTGGAGTTTAAAATGATCCTTGGTATTATAAATTAAATGTAAGGTATGTATATCTGAACACTGTATTCACTCATATGTAGGTAAAGAGGCCTTGGCAGTATTTTGTGAATCACCTGTTTCTTAAATTTGAGACATTGTCTGTCACAGGCAGTGTCTTTTATTAATCTGATTTATCTAAGTGATATAACTGGTCACTTTTCAGAAAACGAATTAAATTTTCAAAGGCTAAACTGAATGTGTGCATCAGACTGTAGGGAATTATATTGTGAATAACTTAAGGCAGACATTTTTTAATTAATACTAGTGAATTATATGATAACTAGATTAGTAGATCTAGAGCATTACTATTACATTGTTACACAGAAGAGCACGTTTTATATCTTAAAAGTGAGCTATAGATTTCATACTATTGCATCAGATCAGGAGCAGTTTCCATCTTGGAACAATTGCTTTGTTTTATTTCACTCTGAGATCCATTTAGGAAATTCTGAATTGCCCATTTATTATTTAAATAAATATTTAAATAAAACCAAAACTAAAATAAATTATAATTGGACATGCTTTCTACAAAATACTGACAACATTCAGAACTGGGAATCATGTCCATGTTTTTTTCCAGATAAAGGGAAAGATATTTTTGCAAGGCTTTTTTATTGCCTCCCACCACTCTGCACAATTTTGTGCTCTCCTTCATACATTTTTGTGTTCCAACCATCTAAAATCTTAATGTCTTAACAGAAAAAATAAAAAAAAAAAAAAAAAAGACCTTTTAAAGAAAATAAGTGTTAAAGAAAAAGGTGTGTGCAATGTGCAATTAGAACCCTCAGAAGTAAGTTTTCTGCCTTTACATGCTATTATCAGATGTGTGGAACAACTATCTAATGAAACAGAGAAGATGGCAATTTATGCATTAAATGGTATTATTGAATTTCATGTGCCTCTATTGACACATCCTCATTAATCTCTATAAAATATAGTATCTTTCCTAGCCTGTGTAGAAACTAGACAACAAAGGAGACTACAGTCACCTGACGTCCAGGTACCCAGGAATTGATCCAAAATTAATCTGCCTTTCCTGTAAGAGCTATTTGTTCAAGTGCTGCTTGGCACCACTTACAATACCTCTAAAAATGTGCTACTGAGACATCTGCATTAACAGTTTAAATATTAACAACCTCCTATTTACTTTTGTTGTCTCCTTTGTCACAGTGGAAAGAAAGGAGCATGTGGTGTGTGTGTGTACACGTGTGTATTAAAGTTCAAACCATATCTCAGGAAATTAAAAAAGCATTCCGCCTCACAAAACAGGTGGAAGTATGGCAGAGATTTGTAGAGGATAGGATTGGATTGGTTACCTTGGAAACAGGTTTGAATTCTTTCATCAAACAACAAGATGCTCAGTGTTGACCTATTTCCAACTGCTGTGTATAGATTTAAGGTGGACCTTCTTACAAAGTTTATACATAAAGGTCTTCTTATCAACTCTGAGTATTTGTGTACTGCTTAAAAGCACTATTTTGTTTCCTCTACACTTCTAAGTCTTTAAAGTGAGATAGGTAGTTGAGAACAGAAAAGCAAAAGTGTAGGAGGATGTGATAATCTCCTGGACAAGAATTTGTTTCCTGTGTATTTGAAGTACTTGTGAGTACTTAAAAAATATTTTCACCAACATATTATCTTTACAGTAAGTACTCAATGACTATAGGTAAACAATTGTTTATGGAAACAAGCCACTTCCCATCATATTACAGAATTTTAAACCTGAGATAAAATTCCACTTGATATTTAGCATTATTTTGTCTTCCACAACCTCAGCTCCAACGGTTTGTTTTATTTTCATGAAAACTTACATTTTGTATGGCAGTTTTGCATGAAGCCTGTTACAACTGACACTCAGTTCTGTTAAGACCTTTAATCCAGTTCATTAATGACGGAAGGGTAACTGACTATATCAATCTACCTTTCTCATCATATCCTATTAAACATCATGGTATAGAAAAGTGGAAACAGAAAGAATCATGAATGTAGGGATGATATATACTCTCAAATACAGATGTACATGTGTACAGTACCATGTGTTACTAATTTAGGGATCCTCCTAGGTAGTCTGGATGTCCAAGGGACACAGTGCTACACAGCATCACACAGAGATGTGGCATTAAATCCCAGAAGCAGTCAGGTTGCCTGCCTGATTCGTATAACAATTATAATCTGGTCTGAACAATTTTGGGTGAATTTACTTTCTGTTCCTTGGCATCATGAGAGCCCTAGCTGGGGAATGAGCAAAAAGAAAGGAAAGCCAAAACCTCATCAATTAAAATTCAACTAAACATGATGAAAGAAGAAAATAATTAGGAACTTAATAAAACAATACTGTGAAAATAGGATTGGGCTCACTCCTAATGTACAGTTAGTTCACATCATGATATCTAAGTGATAATGTGATTTTTTGAACCATTCTTAAGGTGATTTTATATCTCATATTTTCTGAAGCCATCCATTTTTTAGTAATTTCCAGAGAGAACAGATGTATTTGTTTGTGATAGGTTCTGTTTCTTGCAAGGAAATACATTAAAGGTTATATGTTTGCAGCACTTTAAATGCCAAGGTTTTACTTCTCTTAAAATTTCTCATAAAACTCACCATTTTCTTCAAAATATCAGCTCTTGAGATTGTGATATTACATGTATTTTTTTTTAAAAGGGATATTATTGGCCCTCATTGTCATTGGTAAAGGTCTGAAAACATTTAAAACACCAGAAGAGGTGTACAGGTACCTCAGAACCTCAACCTGTGTAAACAAAACAAAATGGAGTCCTTTGGAAGTCCCACAGCCTCTTTCGCCACAGTCTCAACACTTTTAAGAGAGAACAAAATTTTTTCTTCACTCTGACATTTTTTTCCCCCAGTTCTTACTTTGGTAATAATATTCTTTCGGAGACAAAAAAGAAGATTCTTGGGTGGATAGAACTATTTTGGTTTAGTTTGGCCACAGACATAGGATTTGCCCAGCCAATTGACATGGCCAGCTGCAGGTCAGGTAGGATATACTCCCTACATACATACATACATACAGGGAACTACTTGTCTTTAAAATGCTGGGCACATATCTGGGAGAGCATAGCTGAAAATTATTAACAGAGCATTTATTTCTAGGTCTTTCTTCAGTGTATACTGTGCTGAGATCAGATAATTATTGACACTCTTACAATGGAGTTTTAAAATCCATCATAAAAATCATTCATATGGACAGTGTGAACAGTTAGGCTATAATCTCTTTGCAGTTCTTAATGCCCCCGAGGTCCAATCATCTGCTTTTCCTGTTATGTATTGACACACAAGTATAGGAAGTAATATATTTTAAGGACCTCATTATCATATCCTTCCATTATTTTAATTAACTCTGTCTACTTGAAGATTAACACCTTCCTTCCTAGGACATCCACCAGTGGTGTATCATCACAGATTGCATTTTACCTAAAGAGAAATCTTTTGTAAATTATTACTTTCATGTTTGTGACTCCATTAGTCCCTAGATTGTTTCGGGGGTTTTTTTTGGTCATAGCTCAGTACATAACAGGAACATCAAAAATTAGGTTGAAATGTATGCAGTAAAACTAATACTGGACTGGCTGCTCATCATCAGCACTGTTGCTTAAGCTGAAGAGCTGAAACCCAATATTTCTTCAATTCTGAATGATGAAAAATGGTATTCTACTGGTAGATCTTCCAAGTACCCCTTTAATAGTCACACATATTTGAAAATGACAATAAAGCACTCTGAATGTATAATTTGTGTGAGCTATGTTTATATATATAAATAATTACATTATTTACAATAATGTACATTATATTATATAATTACATTCTATAACTACAATACATTACAGAATTACATTAATTACAATATATATAAAAATAATTACACAATATTAATGCTGATCTACTTTAAGTCTTAATTTGCTCAATGTATACAGTGGTAATGTCCTTTTAATCATCACGAGAACTAACACACTGGGTGAAGTTTTTTGGGATACTTTAAAACCTAGTGTCTCTGTTCTTCTTTAATGTGTATAAGAGATGAAAACATTGGATGTGCTTTGCTCAACAGACACTTTTGTGTTATATTTGTAGTTTATCCTGTATTTGCCACGTGCTCACTAATTTACAGTTACATGATTATATATATTTTCGTTAAATAAATGGATATTATGAATTAGCTGCTGCAATGAATTAATACACCAAGTTAAGCAATAAATGTCTGGAGGAAGAAACAAGCTGAGCTCCAGTGTATTTTATTTTCATTTTTCATCTCCACAGTTTTATATATGTCAAGAGGCATACATTTTGACATATTTTTACTGTGAACATGACATTTTGTATTGGAATTTGTCTGGAATTTGTTTAAAACTTGACAGGCTTATATTCTTGAGCCCCATCCCATGGAGGTCTAGAGCTCTACTGATGACATGAAGGATGCTGGTGCTGCAGGAAGCTTGGCCAACGCTGGCATGTGCCCTGGCTGAGCAGACAGATTCCTGAGGCTTCTGAAGACAACAACTTGCTCTGGCTTTAAACTGCCTCTGGCCTGGAGGGTGAGCTAGCACAAAATATGCACTGCTTGTCAGCTATAAGTGAAGACATGGGGGGTCTCCCAAAATGCAGCATGGCTGGAATGAGTACAGCCAACGCTGCTGACCTGATGAAAGAATCACTTCTCAATTCTCTTTCTTCAAAAAAGTGAAATGATTCTTACCATTTTTTCCTATCCTTCTTAAGCATGGTTCTCACTATTCACACTCTTACACACACACCCACACCCCCCTTTCTTACAGCCATTCAATTTGGGCTGCAATAAAAGGCACTTGTGCTTTCTTCTTTATTATATAGTCATTTCCCTAAAAAACAAAGCCCAAGAAAATAATCTACATCCCCCAAATAACCTAATTTATGCCTTTATGTGCACAGAGAACAAGCAGAAAAACACAACAAAATAGTCACCTGATTTAACAGAAAAGATTCCATCTCATTTTCTTCATGCCTTTTGCTCCTTTACACCCTGTCTAAATCCCAAGCAAAACTGAAAGACATTCCCAGCAGACTCCATTGCGAAGGCTCAGAAGGAAACCATGTACTCCATGGTAAGGTATGCATACATTCTTTAAAGAAATTCCATTTCCGCTCCCTCAGTGTCCCAATTTTTTTAAATGAATGCAGTATTTAATTAAAAAAAAAACAAACAAAAACCAAAAAAACAAAAACCACAACAAAATGGAAATCGTAATCAAAGAAATGCTAAAAATGCTGATTAACTGCTGAATATTAAATAAGCAATACTCCAAGCATTCATATTTTTCAGGCACTTAATTAGGAAGGATTGTCTGATTTCATCCTTGATGTCCTTAGCTATAGCTGAAAATAAGAAAGCAAAAGACATTTAAAACCTGATTTTTTATAGTGTGGGGGACTTCAGCTCTCTCTGTAGCAAGTTCTTATGTGCATGAAATTGGTCATGGTTGTATATAAGGAAAAAGTCAAAAAGGAGAGCAACCAACATAATAAATCAATAGTTTTCAATCACGTTTACCTAGGAAAGTGTGAAAGTGCCTTCAGCATAAACAAAAAACTCCAAAACCAAATTTGGTAAAAATAAAGGTAATGAAATCTATATTGACTGATTGACTGAATAATGCTTAAAAGGGAATCCAAACACTTGTGTTTATGAGTATTTCCCTCCCTAGGACTCTCATGCAGAATGTTTGATTTTCTGTTCAAATCTTACCACATAAGAAAGGAGTATTACATTTCCTGGAGTTTTTAATTAATCGTCATATCAGTAATGCCTAATAAAACCAAATTAAATATATTAAAATATCAAAATAGTTGCTTTATGATGCCATTCACCTCTTTGACAGGTTTTGCAGCTTGTAAATCTTAATTTGTATTTATTTCATTCAACATCTTTATTAAAGAAAGTGAAATCTAGAAGCTGTTTTCAACATACTGTATTTTGGTGAGACTGCTGCACATCAGAATCAAAAGACCTTTGCCTTTAAAAAGGCAAAAACCACCTGCATGTAATAAAGCTGTGAGTACCCATGCCATCTGTGGAATTCTACAATAACATTTTAATGCAACATGCACATACAGTGTGACTTTACACTTCAAAACACTTCCCCAGTTCTGCCTGTCTGGCTAGGAACACACAGAGGCTGGCAAGGTCTGTCCATGACTAGGGAATAAGCTGGCTGCATATGAGGCAGCTTTATTCTGGAAGCCATGAAAGCAAAGTTAAGCACTTCCTCTGTATATGATAATAGGATGGGGGAGCATGGTAGACAAGTGTCCCGCTGTCCTCACTTTACACACCTCATGGAAACGTGAACCGCCTTAACCTATGCCATAATTTAACGTAAATTTTTAAATTTTGTCACCTTTCTGTAACCCAGGGGATGAACTCTAGTACTTGAAATTCTTCCTTCAGAAAGCAGTGTGGGTTACCAGCCAAGCTCAGGAAGAAAATCTGTGTTCTTACAGCAGGGTGCTGCCCGTACAAGTAGGGATAACTGTGCTTTTCCAAGCCATCTCAGAACTTCTTGGAGAGCACAGTTCTCTGTTGTTTTAAGCTGAGCATGATTTGAAAGTGCATCCTAGCCCTTAGTGATCAGGAAATGATTTTGTGGCAAAAGGACTGTCATTATCAGCTTCAGCTTTGTGCTATGAATATACCAGATCAATATTGAAACACCCTTGTTTGGTCTTTTGCTGCACTGTTCTCAAGGTAACCTTTGCTGTCAGAAAAGTCAACTTCAGCAGTTTATTACATAAAATCAGACTGAAATGCAAGAGAGCTGCTTTGGAGACTTCCCAGCTATATGTATGTGTCCATGGCTCTGGCAGACCCTAAGTGAAAATTGAACCGTTCCAAAACTTGCTTAAATGTATTTTACAAACATCCTTCTACTTTATGAAGTGCTCTCAGTCCCTCCTAGCAAAATCCTTTTGCTTTCCTTCTTTATCTCTTCCCGTGAAGATTTTTGCCAGTTAAGTAAAGAAGGGAGAAACTATTTTGGAAGAGGAGTCTTAAGAAGTTTCTGGTGTTCTGGAGTCAAGAGAAAAAACAGGACCATCAATGAAAACAAAGATGTCAGTAGGCTAGAGGGTATGGAAGATGGCCACTGAAAAGTGGGAAGTCATTTTTTAAAGAGCTGAAGTGGAGGCTAGGGAGACAAATCACTATGAGGGGGATGTATGAGTTAAATAAAGATCAATAACAGAAAAAACAAATAAAGACAAGCTTACAGCAGCAGTTCCCCAGTGATTTGGTGTGAGAGCCACCCCTGCTTCACCCTGGTCAGAGTCTGAAGGTACATGCTCAAGCTGTAAGGGATGATCCATGCTGCCTCATTCCCCAGCCCACACCTAACAGCCTTCAGTTAGTGGCATTTTCTGGTTCCCACAAGTCCCTGAGATACCCTCTGCAGCCTTGCGACATCCCCTCCTGCTGCTGTGCCTCTCAGCAAGAGCTGCTGCCCTTCACCAACAGCAGAAGCTGACTTGAGGAAAGATCTGAAGGATGTCTGATCACCTCCCAGTGCTTCTCTGCTAGAAATACTTTACAACAGAACTACCGCTCTTGACAAACACCTTTAGTTCTCCTTAGTTGACGCTGAAGACCTATTTCTTTTCTATTTCGCTTCTTAAAAAAACACTTTTCTGTCCATTTCGAATTTCACCATTCTCTCCAAAAAGGAGACAGGGCCTCAGATCATCTGCTTGCTCTGTCTGCACTCCCTGTTTTCTCTGTGGGACAGAACTTCTGGTCTTTTTAAGAGAGCTGCAAAGCTGTCACCCTTGCACAGTTCCCTTCTGCCTCCTGGAACATATTACATTAAGCTGACAGGACAGCTCTTGCAAGCACTGACAGGTTTTTTTCTTGTGTGACTTCATTGGGAAAGAGAAATATTTAAGTATAGAACTGGAATTAAAATGAATTAAGCTTTAACTCAAGGCTTGCAAAGAGCTTGTAATATATCCTAAATTACTTGAAAATATGACCCCAGGAAGTTCTCTCCTTTGAGAGGGCAAAAATGAAGAGACATCAATAACTATTTAAATTTTAAAACCCTAACTTAAATGTGAGGAAAATATTAGTTTTTGTTTTCTTAGTATCACATTGGATTCAGCACACTGTTTTACGGTGGTGAGTAGTTTGAAAAGCCCTTTATCAACCTCAGATAAACCCAGAATTCCGCTCTAGCCATCATATCCATGCTTTTGTTTATATATCTAAGCTTTGACTGCAGTAACTAGCCCAGTGAAGAGTCTTCATGGAGACTGAACAGTCATTTTAAACACCCATGACTTTCAGAACATAAATCTTTCTTAACAGATACTGTATGAATTTTCAGCTAGAAGCAACATTTCCTGATCATTCTTGGTTATTTTTGTATTTTTTGTAATCTACTCATGTAACTATGCATAGGCAACAAAACTCTGTGATTATAAAAAAATGAATAAGCATTTATATTTCAGATGAACTACCAATATTGATTTTCCTTGATCTATGGAGGAAATGTCTTTAAATCTGCTCAGATACACAACTTTAACTGCTATGTAAAGTGTTAAGCATTTGCAGTTTAAAAGCTCAGAAAAAAAGTAGCTTATAAAGGCTGTATTAAATAAAGACAAAGGTTAAGAGGGCTAATTTCAACTGTGCATCTAAAAGTATGATACAAAAGTGATATTTATCATTTCTCTCAACTTTTCCATAGCTTATACACATGCAATCTTAATCTATGTCTCCCTCTTTTTCTTTTTTTTTTTTTTTTTTTTTAATGGCAGATGCAGGTTTCGTGTGGGTGACTTGTCATTAGGTCTTCATGATGTGTTGCCGATTCTCTCCCAGCAACCCTAACTGAAAGGAGTCATATTATATCAAAGGAAGGTTTATATTGTCATCCTTTCTGGCTGGTTCATATTTTGTTCTCTTCTCCCAGAGGCTGTAACATTCAGTTTTATTATCTCCTTGCTTGTAGCAAGGGAGATGTGATATGCAGGCTCCTCTGCTTGACTAGAAGTAGAAACTGCTAGACTCCTTTCTTCAGAATTGTTTTGAAACAATTATTTTTTTCTGCTTTATTTTTGCTTCCTTTAGTACACTTTGCTCTGCTAATGTATACACATAGCTAAGTGCAAATTTCATGTGTTCAATTAATATGGATTTCCTACAGAGTTTTGCCCTCCAGGAATAACAGGAAAACAACCACCTCACATGACAGATACTAGTTTTGTTGTTTAGTGTACATCTGAAAGGCACAGTTTAAAATGTAGATATGGAAAAAATGGGGACTTCGTGAAGATTTCTCTCTGTCAAACTGGGCCTGAAATCAGTTTTGCCAGTATTATGGTTTTTCAAGGCAGCCATTCCCTATCGTTTTTTAATTCATATAATAACTCTTTTCACTTGCTGTGAATGAAACGCTGTAAATAGAGATTTATAGTGCAAGTGACAGGAGGCATTTCAAGGTAAAATATATTGATTTATTCTTTTCCTTGGAGTATGTTCCTCTTATGATGTATACTCATGGCAGATCATGTTTTCTACAAGTAGAAGGGAGTGGAGAGCTTATGAAAGCCTTCCCTGCTGTGAACATTGGACAGGTACAACTCTTCTTGTGATTTCATGTGTGAATCAAATTTTAGCTGCATTTTTAAAAATCCCAATGCTAGCATGAAAGGGAAAAGGATGGTGTGAGGTCCCTATTTTCCCTGGTAGAGTTAGAGCTGACCTGATATGTAGCAGCATCTGCTTCTCCAAAAATTGCTCAGTGTTTCCAGGAGTTACACACAAACCCAGCACCTTCTAATTCCCTCTCCCCATCTCCACTGAAATCACAGTTCACAATCTCCTGCTGAAGAAGTAATATATAGATGAAATACTAGTAACGTGATCACTGAGCTGTCACTGACAAATCTCTTACAATGAACATCCATAAATTACTGAGGCTATGTATGCTGGGCTTTGTCACAGGGAGAACTGCAATGACTTTGCAGGAATAATCTGTATTCAAAGTTTGTACTGCATGAACTAAGCACTGCACAGAGATATCCAAGCTTAGGCGGAGCAAATTAGCTTAAGTATTGGAAACAGTGTCATCCCAGAATCTCACTGGGACATCTCAGCTAGTTTGCACCTTTCTGTGCAGCGCTGCATTATACAGCAAAGGCAATGGCGACACATTCAGCCACTGAGATAGTCCTCAGTTGTTTGGAGGCCAGCATAGAGGAGGCTTTAAACAGATAGACAGTCCCTCCTCTGGTTCCTCTGGGAAGATTTATAAGCAGCTTGGAACCTCCAAAGCTCACTGTTTTCACTGACAATTCTGCAAGGGTATCACACAATGTCTAGAGAAATTAGGTGCTGTTGAAGAATGTTTTCCACTGTTTAATAAACACACAAAGCCTTGGCCCAAATAGAAGACAGGCTTTTCTGTCCTACTTATTCTCCAGAAAGAGAAGGGCCCTAATACCTCTTGTATTGTGAGAAACATGAGTGAGGACTGAGTACACGTAGAATTTCTAATTTGGATTAAGAAGATATTTTCCATTCTTTTTCCTTATTTTATAATAACTCTATATTCATAAACCTAGAAATTCAGAACTGTTTATTTGTCTTTAACATGCTGTCACCTGATATTAAGGGGATAGACAGGTTCTTTGAGGGATCCTGGGCAGAATGATGACAGCATTAAATCGTAGTTACAATTAAAGCTTTATTTTCTTAAAAGAATTTTAAGATTAGTATAGTGCAGAATTTATTATTAGAATGGCGCAGGATTTCTACAAGCGGAATCAATGTAGTGCAATCTATAAGTAGTGTAATACACAATTCATACTACAACATAACTTAGGATTTCTAAGCAATTAGACTCTCTGCAGAATGGATCAGGTCTTAATGCATGGTTTGCTGTGTCAATATAACAATCAATCTAGACTCAAATATCATACAAAAGAAGATGAGTCACTCAGTCCTCAGAGGACACAGACAATGGTGGAGGTGCACCTGGCTACCGGCGGGTCCCAGGTCTCGCTGTCCAGCAGCAGCTCCAGACCAGGTTCTCCACTTAGGACTTGTAACTGCTTGATTTTATAGACAGTGCTCTGGGTGCTGTTATGCTTCCCTGTTCTGTGATGGGGTCATCACTCACTGATGGTGACCACCACTGGGCTGGCTGGGTGCCTGGAACTTTCAAGACCAGTGAGGAAGGGAGTAATTGGCCTGGTGCCCAGAGTCTTGAGGCTGGTAGGGAAGGGAAGAAGAAATCTGTTTATTTTGTCTACTGGTTCACAGGACCTTCAGGTCCTGATAATGAAGGGAAAGGGAAGGAATACATGACCAGCTTGGTCACAGACAATGGCCATTTGTCTCATAAAATGATGTTAGTTATGCTAACCTTATTACCAGGTGTTGGGAGCCGGGGGTACCGGTCACATCTGTGTACCATAAAAATACATTTTCTGAGGTAAACTCCTTCGTGAGGCTGTAGCTTTGGATTTTTTTTGTAACAGACAGAGCTAGGTTGTAATACTTTTACAGGTCTGCTGGTTTTGTACCAGATATAGTCTGTTCAGAAAACATCTGTGTCCTGAGCTTCCTAAGAAGCTGAAATATACAGTTCTTCAAGTACCATGCAATCTGCTCTCGTGGCCAGCTGGAATCTACCACCGTAGGAGTTTTAAAATCTGTTTTAAGTCACTGTTCATGACTTTCTTGAAACTGAAATTTCCCAAAGTTACATTGTTCATGCCCTGATGTTGTCTGTGTGGATTTGGCAGTGGGTCAAACAACAAATGAGACTGGAAAAACTAGACTTTCTTTTTTTTTTTTTTTTTTTTAATTTAAAACATTCATTATTAAGCATTCACTATGAATGTCTTTCTTTAACGGTCAAGGCCTTGCAATATTCTGATGAAAGACACTCTAAAGGTTGCTTCATTTGCAGGACAGACCTAAGTAGCATTATGATGTTCTGAAAATAACCATTATTACTGGGTTACACTGCCATGTCACTTGCAGTTTGGATTCCAATATAAGAACATTGACGGCACTTTTCCTGCTTGATCAGAGGGCTGAATTCCAGTAAAACATGTTGTGCTCACATACGGCCTGTATCCTACATAGCTATCTTCCTTTTAAAACTGCCAGTGCTTGACACTCTAAACAAGCCATGCTGAAATCAGATGCAGAGGAAAGGAGGAATCAAAAGGAGAGGAGCTAGCAAGAGAAAGTAAGCAGCCCAAGGGGAGCAGAGGCGAGGAAGATGAGGGAGGGGGAACACAGTTAAATTCTTCAGACTGCTCACAAGGCTATACATTACTTTGCTGCTGACTCACACAGTCTTGGCTTTGTTGGCTTTTGGAAGAATAACCTCCAGGCTTCATGAATGAAGTTTCAGCCTTTAGTATTACTGACATATATCCCAATCCACAGAAGATAACTGCAAATCTGAAATCCCCCAAAGAGGGAATCTCAAAGTTTGAGATTTTTGTGCAGGGGCCATGCTATTCCTTTGAAGCTAAGAATAACAGATTTAGAGTATCAGACTACAGAGGAAAATAAATCTTCTGCAACTTGACCTGAGAGTGGGAACTGTTTAGGGACATTACTGAGTCACAGCTAAGACTCACATATTGCTGGCTGGTAGCAGAGCACTCATTTGGAAATGCTGAGCGATGGTGTAGCGTTGTCAACATGCACAGTAACAGAGATAAAACCCAGTATATTAGTTACTGTTCAGCCAATAAAAACTATCATTGCCACAAGATTTTATGACATTTATTACTAACAAAATAAATATTGTGAGTTGATGATAACATGACAGGTTTTGTTTCTTTTGCTGCTGGTTGTGGCTCTAAAATAAAGAGACAGACTAGGCCAAATATTGGAATCAGTCTTTCATATACCTCCTTTAGCACAGGGTTATATTACCATGCTTAATTGTGTTTATCTTCCTAATAAAATTCAGCAGCTCACCATGCCTCTCACAGACATTTTCCACTTTAACTTTTTGAAAAATAAAAGTGTTATCATAGGAAAAAAAAACAGAAAAAACTGAAAATCTCATTAAGAGTATCTTAGCATAGTCTAATTAATGGATAACAGTTCAACACGACAGCATTTAGATGTTAATCTGATCATCTGGTTTGCTTTCATCTACCTCAGTGTAAACTTCAGTGACTGTATCTGAAGAAGAGCAGGATCTGGTACAGAACAGAAGAATCTCCTTTATTTAAAAACCATTCTCTGAAGGGCTAAGTGTCTATATTGCCTCGTCAGCCATGCAATGAAACTCCACTGTGAAATTTTCAGCCCCAAAAGATGAGCTTATGTTCACACTGTCATCTATTGTGTGACACTATTCTGTGAACTATTATTACTACTTATTGATATTCAGTTCAGTTACTAGCTGAGAGATAGCAGGCTACAAAATAGGTATGTTCTGTTTCTTGCTGTGTGATCATAAAGAGCAATGGGCAGGAACTCAGGAACTAGATGATAATTCTGCCACATAAAATCCTGGGAATTAGAACTGAAGTATGGGGATAATTAAGCCAGACCTCTCTTCTTGCCAGATGCAGATAGTAGCCAGGCATGATTTGCTAGTTTGTCATGTTTTTCCAAATAAAATATTTTGTTGGTTTCATATCAGACAGGGCTACCACGTTTTTATGACTGAGGAAAAAGGGCCTAGGAAGGGAGTGATGCAGCCTTCCTTAGTATTGCCTCACTCTAACAAGAAGACAAGAAATTGATTCCCAGAACTGCAGCCCCTATCTGTGGGGGTGGGGACAGTAGAAGTGTTGCCGCACTCACGATGTAGTTACCAGTCCGCAGCTGGTGCTAACAGAGGCTGCAGTCCATGATGCTGCCAATAAGTCATGCCTAGTTATGGACAACTGGAGTCCTAATCAACTCCATGTGAGATGAATTTATTTATTTATTTATTTTTTAAAAAGGCAGATAGGTCCAGTATAAATTAAGGGTGACTTAATCTTGCTGGTGAATTCCTGAAGCACATTACTGAGATTAGCTCCACTAAGTAGCTCCACTCAGCCACCAGTAATCGAGCAGGGTCTGGGTGAGTGATTGCTATCAATGACATAATGATTGTGCTGCTCGATCCCAGATTTGAGAGAAAGAAAAGACATGGAGCACCCTGAGAGAATTCTGTCTGCGCAGTATTTATTCCCTTTCCTTATTAGACTCACCACTGGCAGCACTGATATGGTGTAATGCTGCTGAGGATAGTTGAAACCCAGTCGCTCTATCACTTCCCCCCTCCCCCCCCCCCCCCCCCCCCCCCCCCCCTTTTTGCCTTGTTTTCTCAACAGGGCAAAGAGGGGAAAGAAGATAAACCAACCCTTGTGGGTAAAACAGAAGCAGTTTTAATATAAGCAAAATGAAGCAAAGGTCCATGCGTGGAAGCAAAAGCAAACAGATTTATTCTCTACTTCCCATGGACAGGCGATGTGGGGCCTTCTCAGGAGCAGGGCTCCAATACGCGTAGTGGTTGCCTCGGAGGACCAAGGGTGACCCCACCCCCTTCCTCCTTTCTCCCAGCTTTATACTGAGCAGACGTCACATGGTATGGAATATCCCTTGGTCGGTTTGGGTCAGCTGTCCTGGCTGTGTCCCCTCCCAAAATCTTGCCCACCCCGTCCCACTGGGGGAAATATCAGAAAGAGCCTTGGTGCTGTGTAAGCCCTGCTCAGCAGCAGCCACAACACCAGGGTGCTATCAACACCCTGCCAGCTCCCAGCATAAACCACAGCACCATGGGGGCTGCTATAGGGGAAAACCGATTCCAGTTCAGCCAGACCCAGTACAAGGACCTTCTGCAGAAACGCTTAGTCCCACAGCAAATGAATGAAAGGAGCAAGTGTGAATAAGGGCCAATAGGACCAAGAACCACATATGGATATTTTCAGTTCCACAAGTGTGTTTCTTTCTATGGTTTAAGAACATAAAAATAGGAAAGAATGAAAAATGTCATGAAAACTTAATGGCTGTCTTTCCTGATTTACTGCTACAATGCATGAATTTTATTTTTTTTTTTGACAGTAAACATACTGAAAACATTTTATGATGGTGTTTGAGCTTTTAAACCAAAGATTTACTATTTTCAAAACAAAAACTCTTGGATAAGGATTTGCATACATTTCCATGTGCAATATGCATAGTTAAATTCAGGATTTAGTAGAAAGAGAAAGATAGGAAAATATCTTAATCAAAGCAATGTTTTTCAGGCTACTGGGCTGTTTAAGCCTGACAACAGATAAGTTATCAGGAAGAATCTTTAAAAAAGCAGGCATACTTTCTTTTTTGTCACTGAGAGTTTTCCAGGCAAATCTAAAGCCATGTATTTGGCAATGTCAGTGATAAGAGAGGGTAATACATTACTTTCTGTCACATCCAAAAATTCAAGCAATAAATAAATAGTTTGGATTACTTTGAATATTTTTTTTTTATCTGTCATGCATGATATACCAAAAATTACAGAAACCTCCATCAAAAACATAAACCAATCTATTTGCACAATTTTCCTATCAACGTAGATGCCTTTTTTTTTTTTTTAGGAAGACTCGGTTGCAATGTATGCAGCTGCTTAACTCTCTAGGGATATGCTCTGCTCTTGAGTTAGAAATACAGGGATACTTTTTTTTCAGATGTGCTGGGAGAAACATTGTGGAAGACTTTGGAGTGGGTCTGTAAAACTGTAGGTGGTTTGAGCTAGAATCGCTTTAGCATCTGTGAGACAAAGTTTTATAAAGACTTTTGAGGGAAAAGATGTCATCTTAAAGAGCTAAGTTTTCTGTATGTAATTTACTACCCCTGGACTTCTGTACTAAATGATGGGTGAAAAACAACTAAGTAAACTGACCTGGAATACAGAGTTTTGTTTAAATATTTTAAAACACATTTGTTCTACCAAGAATAACTTTTTGATAAATGTCTTGATATTATTTTGAGGGGGAAAAAAAAAAATTAGAAAAAATATCTAATTTGCCACTGGCCTTAGTTCTTACACAAACAAAAAGGTAAAAAAAAAAAAAAAGTAAAAATAATTTTAGTGTCATTATGTGCATAACAAAAGTCCATTTCCAATAGCAAATATTAAAGGGAAAACTGTAAATTTTGTGTAATTGCAACCACTAAAGATATTTCAAATTTTAACATGAGGTTTTGTTTCCTATATTTAAGTCCATAAAGAATACCTGTCCCCTTTCCCCTTATGTTCGTCCATAGTCCAAAAGAAAGACTTAAACACAAATTAAAAAACATACCAAACTGAGATTCTTTTGAAATATTCATCTTTAAATTTCACCCTCTTTCCACAGAATATAATTTGGGCCATATTAGCATTTCATTCTTTTGTTTTAAATAGGAGAAGGACATGAAATCTCCACCAACGTACAACTTCTTGCACCTGCTCAGCTGAAAAGTATAAAAAACAGGGTATCTGCTTAAATCTCTGTCCATATCAAGCCCAAGTTAATACATTTAATACTGACATGCTCCATCAGAATATTTTGCCAGACAACTCTAAGCTATATTGCTGTGTGAAGGTTGCTGTCAGCTGTATGGCAGACTCTCAGTTTGTGCATGGATCACCAGTGGACATGATGCAGCTCATGTCCAGATAGAGCCCTTCTGGACAGAGATCCTGAGGATGTGCATGGGAAATGGCATACGTGGCTTGCACCTGCGCTCTCTGCAGTAGAACTGCACAAACTGTGCTCAGTGTCAGGTCATATGTGCATGTAGCAGTGCTGACATTAACTTAATGGGCTTAATTTGCTTTGAGGACTTCTTACATCTGCCCATTAACATGCTAATGTATTTTCCCATTTTAATTTTTCTCTCGATGACAATTCAAAAAATGCCATCATGTCTCTTATCACAAGAGAGACATGATAGAACACAGAAAAACAACTTCTAGTGTACCATAGCCATAGATGCTAACTTATAGTTCCCTTGAGGTGCTAAAAAGGAAAGAAAATGCTAATAGATTGGAAATAGAAATGTCACAATTTTTTCCACAATGTTGTCCAGAATAACAAATAGTCTGGCATGTCCAGTAAATCTATCAGCCAAACACCATGTTGTTGTGAATGCTCATGTTTTTAAAGCCTTAATTCTGAATGTTATTTTGAATTCATAATAGCACAGTCACTCTTTAAAGCTCTGCTTTAAAACAATCTAAAATACCTTGAAGAATTTAATTCAAGCTATGTATACTATAGGACACCCCCCCCCCCCCCCCCCCATTTCTGGGAATGGCTGTACTCAGGATCCACTTTGGTCTTACACGATGGCTACAGTTTCATTTCTATTGTCTTTGCTCAGAGCAATTCCTGTGGGAATATAATGGACAATAGACAAGAAGGATTGTAAACCTGCTTAAGTGATTTGCAGTTGGGTGTCAAAAAACACATATATCATACTGTTGTTTAGTTTTGTGTGCTAGGCAGGTAAAACAAAGCAAGAGAAAAAGAGGAAAGACAAGCATGTTTCATGAAAGACCCTCTGAATTTCTGAAGGAGATGTGTAACCATAATCCTTTCCAACAGGGACATTAACAAATATCCATTCTGTCGTTTTTGAGAACTATTTTATTTATTAAAGAGTGAGGGCAATCAAAGTTTTTCCTAGGATGTTGTCCTCCCTGCTCCTGTAGGCCTCAGCCAAAAATGCAGGAAGAACCAATTCTGAAGATCTTGACAAGCTTATGAAACACAGACTGTCTGAAAACTTCAGTACATAAAAGCATCTTATGCTCCTTCAGCCTTGTGTGTCTCCTGAGGAAGCACCCCTGAAACTGAGACCAGCAATGTGGAATTCTCAAATTTTAAAATCTTGGACAGGAAGCCCTTCACAGCAGTGCCTTTAGCAGCCACCAGACAATGATAAGATATATCTGGAGAAACACTTGAAGTTGGGATGACATTTTCAGGTGCAGAGGAGTAAATTAAACTGAGTGTAGCAACTATACACAATGTGCTCTCTGCTCTTGTCTAGCCTTTGGACTTCGCAAAGTTTCAAGTCTAGAGTTTCAACCTAGAACATAAAACTGCAGGCTTTTAGATCATGATTTACATTCCTGCTGTTTCTGACCTAGCTGGAGACACTGCATTAGAAATAGCCAGAGTATAAAGAACTCTTTGACTCCAGTTCAGTCATTGTAAGTCTAGAAAGGTGGTATTCATAAAAATAGGTTTAACTTCAACTCAGAGGCATTTATTTTCCTGGCACTTCTATAGAACTCAACACATTGAATTCGTAGCATTTGCAAAGATAGTAGATAGCCTTTGCCCTCTCCTTTCTACCATAAGGAACCACTGCCATAAAACTAAAGCCTTAAGTGGACTGAACAACTAAGAGTAAAGGAGGCATAACAGCTCCTAGTGAAATGTAATGATGGAAAATGCTAACAAATGTAAATGCTACAAGTGGTAGTATAAGAGGAATGAATGCAACCACTGTGACATTATAACTGAACTAAAACAAATATGCATTGAAGTGAAATGGAACCGCTCTCAACATTCACTTAATTCCCCTTCAGATTTAATAAGAAGGTTTTTTAAAGAAAATTAGATTCCAATAGGCCAATTACTTGAAATATGTGGATGCTGTTTAAAGAATTCAGCTAAATGGGATGTTTTGGTTATTCCCTGTTTCTAATTTAGACCTCAGCCAGGCAGAAAATGATGCCCTACAAGTGTTTCCTATACATAGGAAACAAAACTGTTACAAAATCTGCATTTTTTAGGGTGGCAAGACCAACATGCACCAAACTACTGCAAGGCACACACCTTGCACTTGCAGCATTAGCTGCATTTCTGAAGGAAAAAGCCTCCTGGAAAAGGCAACTTCAAAATCTGGGCATAGCTCCATACGAGATCTGCTGAGTTAAAGAGTGTTTGATTTGCTCTTTCTGCTAGCAGCCAGATTCTCAGCACACATCCACTCTCCCTGAACAGAAACAGAAACTGTTGGTCTTTACGAACATCTGAAAATCTGTATCTGTAAAAGAGAATACTGTTCACTGTTGTGACTACTGCCACTGGCATTTTCTTCAGAGGAAACACTCAGGGGCTGACCTGAAACTGAAGACAAATACACTTCAAATATTTTATAATTTAGACTAACTGCTGATAAAGTCTATAGATTATACAAAAAAACACCAAATGGTAAAAAATTTTTAGAGGACCTGTTAATTTTGTAGGTCAGTCTGAACTGCCTGCTAAGCTAGGCTCACTGAGACAAAATCTGCTATAGTATGTGTGAAACCATGCAGGGAACACAGCTATTTGGAGAACACATGTTAGTTGAACATACCCCAGAAGGCAGCAGTTCTGAAGTGACTGAACAATTATAGGACATGAGCATTGGCAGTGTATTCTTAGCATCAACTTCTGCATGAGACTGAAGGTAATAAACCACTGTGTGTATATACAGCAGAACTATCAGAAGTACCAACTCAAGATTTCTCATATGCCAAAAGCTTTTGAATCTCAGAAAAAAAATCTCTATTTTGGTTACAACTTTTGTTGTTACTGTCATTTGCAATCTTTATGGTGTTTTTTTTTGTTTTGTTTTGTTTTGTTTTTTAATTTTAATTAAGGAATGTAAGATATGAATGTTTCCTAAAGTGTCTGTAGTATGGTTGAAATTTATTGGGCCTTCCAGTAATTTAACTAAGCTTTCAGACAAAACTTCTCAGTCCCACAGAGTGGTGGACAAATGCTTGGCTACTATACTGTTGAAGGTGCTAATAGGTTTAGATAAAATTACAGATACTGATTTTTTTTTTTTTATGTAAAATGTTAATAGTCAAATTAGATACAGAATTTCTCACAGCTGAATAGATTCATACTGACCCAGGCATGGCATCTAGACATACAAGTGTCTGTTGCTATAAAGGAGAAATGTTAGCCAGACTCTAGAATGAAAAAAATGCCTTTCAGTATGAGTACAACCACTTTGAACTAACTGTTTTTAAAGAATCATCCCAACACATATTTTAAACCAAACTCCTTTATACAAAACTAAAAGGCACATGTAGATTCATTGTCCTGACTGCACTGCCGTTTCTAGATCAAGCCTTGAAACGGATGTGATTTGAGATTGGATTTGGCCCATTGTGCATGTATATGAAATGGCATCACTGCCTTCAGAGGCATAGAGAAAAGCATTTTAAGCCACAGGGAGGTTTAAAAGCTCCCTCTCCCTCCCCCCTTATCTTTCACAAATGCACAGACCCGTGCATAGCCACACTTGCTTTTCTGCAGCCTTGGTAGTTAGGACTTTAACTTCTCCCACATTCAGAGACAAACTGTAGTTTTGTAATTACTGCCAAAATTGGAGCATGGGCTAATCAAAATAAATTATCAGATGTGAGATGGGACGAATAAAACTGAGGAAGAACAGCAGGGCAGCAACTGGGCTCATGAAATTAAAAATAACAAGCAAAACTATGTCTTATCCTGACAAGTGAGGCACCTTGCCTCTCTGTCATCCCTTTCATCATGCAGATGACTGCTCAGTAGTTTTCGGGACACAGTAATGCAATCCCTCCTGTCCGACAAAATTCTGTAGTAGCTGCCAACAGTTTGTACAGCTTCTAGATATAAACGATGGAAAAATCACACTTCACAAACCTATTTAAGAACTCCATAGCTTTTAAATATTTAGTTGGTTTAGTTGTTTCATTTTACAGGGACTTTTTTTTTTTTTTTTTTAGTTAGTATGAAATCTAGTTACTTTTTACCAGGAGATAAAGAGTGCCAACTATACCAGATCTAGGAGTCTGGAAAACAAACAGGTGGGAAAATTAATACTCATATTTACGCTTGCTATAAAGAAACCTTCCTGTCTGAGGAAGCTCGCATGTCATCTGGTTTGTCCAGAGATGGGGCAATGAGATTGGCAGATTACAGCTGTCCTAGACAGCCATTATCACCTAGTTAACCTAGTGCTTGAACAGAATAAGCCCATGGACAAAGAACAGCAGAGGCAAAGCAAAAAAGTGCTTCAGCTGGCAGGCCCAGGAAGCAGCGGTGGTCATCAGACACAACTGCAAGTTCAGCTGAGAGGTTGGGTGTACTCCTTGTTTCCCTGTTTTTGCTAAACTTTCATAGCAGCATCTATGAATAACAGTTTCAGCTACCTCTTGTCAGGTAGGAGATTCTGTTTCATGCTGCTGAACAGAGCAGTACTCCCAAATGTGTGACAGCAAGTACTGAGCATGACGCCTCCAGCTGGTACAAAATGGGCAGAACTTCCCTTTGGCATAACAAGTCACAGCGAGAAAATGTGTCTTCCTCTTTGAGTATGAGAGGCTCCTCTCAGATACACTCAGTTGTCCAAAAGCTAGTTGTCTGGTCTATACTAGTCATGTAAGCTTATTGATTCTCTAGTAAATGGAAAGAGATGCTCATAAGAATAATCTGCTGTAGAGTCGTGCAGATAACTGATGGAGAAGAGAAGGTGGGACACACTCTGGAGTTGCCCCTATCCCCTGGAAGAGTGCCAGTGACTACATACATAGCACTTATACAAGTAATGTTAGGCAAGCCAAGATCCCATTTCTTGAGAGCAGAATCAAACTAAGGTTCTCAGTTGTTTACAGAGTGGTGAATGATAAGGCTCAGCATATACAGACCAAGAAAAACTTCAGCTGTAGAGAGGGAATGTGCTCCATGGGTTCAGTGGCACTTTCTACCACAATAATAAGTAGAGGAGTGTGAAAAAGTTTTTTCTTGGAGACTCTGAGACCGGGCAACAATTCCGATTAGAAACACTATCACAGCATCACTGCCTTTCACTTTAAGAGTGAAACATGTTTCTGGCCTTGCCTGTCCGGAAAGAAGTACACAGTAGGGCATATCTTAAAATAAATTTTAAAAATACTAAAGAAACATAGTGAATAAATGACACAAACTCAGAACAAAATCCTCTCTCAAACACAGTTCTCCTAAGGGAACAGCATGCAACAGAGCATGTGGAGCACACATGACATACTATTCATATCACTCAGAGCACTTCTAGGAGGCTCTCACATATTAAAACAACTTGTAAAGGAAGAGATCACAGAGATTAATTCCACCTTTCCTTTTGGGTCATCTTTACTTTAAAAAGCCTTGCATTGTTTGGATCCTGACTGACTCATGTCTGATTAAAATGACACACTTTTATGGAGACATCTGGACATTCACTTAATACAAGGTAATGAAAGTACCAGCCATATCTGGTTCTGCTATTCTGCTGAAGTTTGCTTTGTTTTTATACCAGAGGCACAAGACCAACAACATAAGTATAACCAGCTATGGTTAAAAACAACATGATAAAAAATGAAATTAAAAGACAAGCCCCACACATGTTATCTCATTTTTTTCCATGAAATACTGAAACTCTTCCTGGTATCTTAGCAGTTACTCTTCAGGCTAGCATGTTGCTGGTTTCAGTAGTATCAATAATACACATTAACTAAAATCACAGAAAACACAATGGTTACAGGGAATTATACGCAACACATTTAAAGGTGTTCATTGTCTTTCCAGTAAAAAAATCCAGCATACATTTGGCCATAGGAATTCTTGAGCACTGTATGTGGAAATAAGTTTTCCAAAATAATTCACACTGTCACAGCAGGTGAATGATATCAAATATCCTCTGTGCTATTTATTATGAATTCCAAGTTTTACTCACCAGTCCTGCACAGCATTAAAAGATTCTTCATTTGTGATGTCATACATTAAAATGAAGCCCATTGCACCCCGGTAGTAAGCCGTGGTAATTGTTCTGTATCTCTCCTGACCTGCCGTGTCCTGAAAAAATAACAAATAAAATTTTTATATGTTGCAAGCAAATGAAAAAATATAATTTTCTTTTTTAATAGCAAGTAAACTCTGACAACAGTTACTGCACAACTCTGCAATCCTACTCATAAAACTAATCAAGGGGCAGAAAACTGAGAATAACAGGAAGAAAGAGAATTCTGCATTGGATCATAATAGGAGGGACACATCCATTCTGTCATAAGGTGAGAGTGGATAGAGGCAGAAAGGCATGGCCATCCATCAGGTCATATATCCTGAGTCATTTGCTGTTTCACATCATTCAACCTGAGAACTGGGTAAGAACCTTGTCTCCTGCTCCTGCCTTGTACCTTCCCAGTTTGACAGAGGAAACAGGTAAAATCTCATGTCCTGGAAAAAATGCTGAAACAAAATAGCATCCTTAAGATCTTAACTATAAGATCCAGATGGTTCCTGAGGTCTGGAAACATCCTGACCAAAAAGGCAATGTTTAATCATTCTGTTCTTGCAATTTTAAGCCATTTGTGCTCATGTGAACTTTAGTACCAATACAGATCTATGCTGACAAAATAAAAGCTGGAGGTCAGTACTTTTAAAATAAGGATGATACACACACACACACACACACACACACACACACACAAATTCACTAGCAGTCCCTTACCTCTAACCAGTTTTCTCCTTCATTCTCTGTATCTCATTCAATCGACTTTAAAGTAAGAAATGTAAGTCTTCCTTTCTCCTACTGCTTTCTTTACTTATTTACATTAAAAAATTTTCAGGGCAGCAGCTACCTGTTACTCCATTTATGTCCAATGTCTAGCATAACCACACATGTCTGTACTAACATTGTGATACAACAGCAATAACTAACAGATGCATAACTATTTCCTGTTCCAGCAAACCAGTTTAATATTTTTAAAGCATAAACATTAGAAGCTTTAGATGAAATGTATGTAATATTTCAGTGCAATCCTGTAACTGTGTAACAGATCATCTGTGCATATTAAGTTTTAACAAACTTTGAAACAATTTCATTATTTCAGATTTTTTGAGTGCGTAACAAATATCTTGCTTCATAATACAGACAAATTTATTTGATTTGTCTTCCTACAGAGAGAGAATAATTTCTGAAATGATTCCTGGGCTAGTAGTACTGGCTTGTGAACATGAGAAAAATAGATTAAGTGGGCTCCTTCTTTAAACATTCATCTCATAAACTAATAAAGTAAAAAGGAGATTTGACATACATAAGAAAGCATTTATAGAATAAGAAACATAACCAAGACAGTTACTGAAACCAAACAAGGTCTTAGGTAAAATATATGGATTCTATTCATTCTAGATTACAGCTGCTACTGCTTTGATGTAGTTTCAGTGATCCAGGATGGAAAGCTAATGTAGAAGTTAGACTCTAACAGGTCTCACAGGAGATTAAGCTATGTCTTTGTGGGAAAGGCCAGACAGACCCAAACTTTTTCTGCTTATACTCTAAGCTGCCTAAGCCGATATCAGTTGTGTCTGGAGGCTGGATAGCTGCATTAACAGGAGTGCCCCTAAATTTTTTGGTGGTATTACTGAATAGTAAGGTATTAAGACTCTTTCACTAAACCTGTGCATATTCTAATACTCAGAAGTCAGTTTTTTCTCAGTAGCTCATGGTCTTTCAATAAGAGAAAAGTATCATTGAAATGTTGGGCAAAATAATTTATTACCAGAAGAAATATCATGTCATTATTTAAAACCATTTCATTTAAGGAATAAAGTTTACTCTCCCACGTTTTGCTGGCTTCATTTATTTGATTTGATATTAGAGAAAAGAGCTGGGAGGGACAGAAGGAAAATATGGCCTACAGCAAGCACACAGCCTTGTAGTAGCCGAAGAGATATGATTTTCAAACAGGTTTTGTCAGGGTCTATCTGATTGATTGTCAATCAGAGACACTTATGGTTGCAAATATGATGGTATGACAAGCAGGAGTCCACTGCTACTGAAGTGAATCTTAATTTGTTGCGGGTGATTTCCACTGAAGTCTGTCTGCAGATAAGAGTGAACAGCCCTAGCAATAAAGATGTAAGTCAGTGAGGCCTCCTATCCAAGACACCAGCTCTCTTCTGCATAGTGTTAAAGGTAGCTAGTGTGGGCTTAGGCACTCTTGATTACAGAGAATAAAAAATGAGTGTAAAGGAAGACAAATCAAGATAAATGTTCTTAAATAATTTTACACAATGGGAAATGAAGCTGCAGATGAAGAGCCAAACACTGACTGACTTGGGGATAGGAGATGATCTTCTCGATATAGGCATTTGATTTGCGTCAGTCTGGGAAGGAATCAGGTATTTGGGGTTGTTCTCAATACAGGCATCTAATATGTGCCTGTAGTTAATGCTATGTTAATGTGATAAAAAAAAAGAAGACTTTCTAAAGTGATATTTCAGTGTATGGCATAGATGGATGACCATGACTAAAGTGGAGTTTAATAGTTTCAGACATTGATAATCACATTCCTGTTGGTATTATTTTTACTCACTTGTTGTAAGGAAGCAACTAAACTTTTAACTGACCTAAGTTATTGGCCTAAATTATGCAGTAGAGTGTTTATGATCATGTAAGAACTCAAATATCGGTAATCAATGCCAAAACTTCTGTGTTCCACACATTCATAAGCATCTCCTTTGTATTCTGACTAGAATATATTCAAAACGCTCTAAAGACAGCTCGTTTTGTAGGACTGTTAAGTAACTCAAATACCATTTGTTGGGAGGAATAGCACATTAGAAACACAAAATACTTTAATATTAAGTATTATATTTTATTAAATGATTTATTTATATGAAACATAATGCAACAATGTAAGTGGCCTTTCTCCTTGTTTATTAGCATTTATTTTTATGCAAGAAGTGAGAGGAAAATAACTAATTTCCATATTTCATCATATTTATATCTGTAAATCCATATGATTTTATCCTCAGGTACTGTTCTGCACTTGTACTCGAGGAAAACCTTTTCCAGTTCAGGTATGGTTACTGGCTACTGCTATGTTATCTTGTCCTTTTTGCAAAACCATGGAATTAACCTGAAGACCATCTTTTTAGGCGTAAATTCTGAGATATCCGTAGTTTGCACTGACTGATGTTTATTTCTAAGCAAGCTAAACAAAACAAGCCTGAGGAAGAATAAAATTTGACCTATTATTGACTGGCATTTTAACCAAGGTAGTTGATTACCATCTTTGACAGGCAGAGAACAAGACACGTAGATCATTTGGGGGCTTTTTCATTCATGTAGGTAATGTGTGGTAATGACAATGACTGTTCATTAAAGAAGCAGAGTAGAAAAGCAGAAAGGAATGAATGACAGTGAGGGAATTCTTTATGAAAAGTTCCATGCACAGAAGACAGAAGAGGTATTTTACAAATCTTCGTCAAAACAATACAAAAAGAGTTTCAGCAGCTTTAAGAAGTTATTTCAAATATTATATTCACTTTCATAAATTCTGGTTTTAATAAAATTCCAACAATTCCATTATCTTCTGGTTAGGTGATCCCATCTTAGCAAATCTTCCTAAATAGGCAGCAGATTTTAGATTTTAAATCACAGAATGATAAAGTTTAGTGGACATAGTACTTTAGAAATTATCCACTTTCTAAGCACTGCATACAGCATGCTGGCTAATAGCCCATGGTACTATGTATTGGGAAGACTCTCAGACTTTCACAGTTTGGTCTTGTGTGCTCTGATGTCTTTAATATGTTTTGCCGTTTTTTTTTTTTCTTAACTGATTTTTTCACCTATAATTGAAATTTGATATTTGCAAACATTTTTACGCTCCAGATCCTATTACATATAATTTAATGTTACAAAAACTCAGTGCTTTTTGCCAGAAATTCAATAAAGGACCAGTAAAGCTTCTCCATCAGTAAAGATCTCACATAAGTCATATGTATCTATAGCAGTGAAAGAGGAATGGTAGAGGTGTAGACTGAGTGCAAAATATCTGTTTCTGGCTCAGGGTGAAGATAGCCTGGTATGTATTTGGCCAACTCTCCTTTATCATATAGGTATCAAATGTTATGGAGATAGATAATTCTAGATTACCTTGGATGTTCATTTAAATTAAAGCCATGAATTTGACAGCACTTTAAAGCTTAAAGTGAAGATTTGTTTAGTTACTTTTACAGCAACCACATGAACCAGGTTTTGTCCTGTGCTTCTCCCTTGAAATAACCCTGTAATAATGTTATGGGAAATTTACTACAGATTCTCATTATGTCTAACTGCCATACCACTGAAGGCCTTAGCGTATGGGGAATGCACCAGCTGCTGACAACAATGCTCCCAGAGGAAGGGAGAGAGATAACATAACAGCCATCTGTGCAAGTAGAAACACTTCAGAACTGCAAGATTGCTGACTCAAGAAGAACCTGGATTTCACATGAAGTTAAGATATTGTGGGGCTGGAAAATCTCAAAATATAAACCACAGAAAACAAGGTTCCAATAATAGTCTTGAAAATAATAACTATTCAGGCTTGCAAATTAGTTATCTGAGCTAACTTAGGAGAAGTAAATCCTCCTTACTGTCAAGTCCTGCTAAGCAAGACTTCATGCAGAATGTGCCATACCAGCTTAGACTATACCAATGCTTTTGAGCAATATGTTAAATCAGGCCCTTGAATTTATTTGCTGAGTTTCTGTTCTCCATATTGCCCTGCCTAGCACTGCACCACTGACAGGAACAATACTTCATGTAAATAACTTCCAAATGGAGTTGCTCATTATTAATGCAGACAGTTTTGAAGATGAAAGCAAACAGCATTTGGCAGCAAGAACTTCTAATGAGCATTGTCATGAAGGAATTCAGTGTGCAGAACACAAACTTACTTTGTAGCACACTTCAGTGAATCCATGTCTCTGCATTTCTGTCCTGTATGCTAAACGCACAAATATCTTTTTAGATCCACATCCTTACATGATGAGTTTTACTTATATAACAATACAGCTTGTGTTACATGCCAAAAAACTGGCAGCAGTAGAGGATTTCTTGGATGGTGTTTGTATCTCTGCTGCACATCCACAACATGTGAAGATAAGGGAATCAGAAAGATAAAATCAGAAATGTGAACTGGGTGAATTCTCACTTTGCAGGTCAAAATTTTCTGTTAAGATAAACAAAATTGGCACAGCATTCAATAGCTGCTGGTCCTTTATTATGAGTTTCATGTTTCTTTCCTGCTGTTGCTTCCCAAAGGTTATTTATATACTCCACAAAGAGACTCTATATATCTCTAATTTGTCCTATTCAAACATAAAAGGACTTGAGGAAATAAGTGAATGAAAATACAAACCGGTTCTTTTCAGAGCAGCACAAAAGATGTCTGTGATCTTTCCTTAGGGATCTCTGGAGTCTCAGAGAAGAAAGGTTAAAAAGAAAATTATGACAAATGAAAAAGAAACAGTAAGAGACCTGTTCAGGGAGGGGCAAGTGACAACCTCTGCAAAAATCTTCTTGAAATTGGGGGTGGAAAGGAGTAAATCTACCTGAAGCCTGCTGCTAACCACCCAGGAAGAGCAGCTGTGGATCTATACCCGAAGCAACTGGGCAGGCACAAAGAAAGAGGACAAGGAGAAAAGCTGCTGGAGCAGAAGTAGCCAACGATACCAGGAGCACTCTTTCTCAACGAACACCACTTCCAACACAAAGTGTCAGGCACACAGAAACACAGACATGAACATTTACAACTAGGAATGGAAAATACAGTTTGAAAATGTTTCTTTAGCTAATGTGTGGACAAAAGATCTAACACCGCATATCGTCAACTCAGTCTTTGTTTATGTACCTATCTCCTGTCAGCAGCTCTTTCCAGATTTCTCATGGCTTTGGTTTCCCTAGAATTTTGTCTTTTATATACATACATGTGTGTGTATATATATGTGTGTGTGTGTATGCATGCCTGTGTTTGGAAATATATATATATATATATATATATATATATACATATTTATATCTAAAAACATCTAGACTGTGAAAAGACAGCTACTCAGATTGCCAGTACACATCTGCTAGATGTATATGCTAGTCATAGAATCATAGAATCATTTAGGTTGGAAAAGACCCTTGGGATCATCGAGTCCAACCATCAGCCCGACTCTACAAAGTTCTCCCCTATACCACATCCCCCAACTTCTCATCTAAATGACCCTTAAACAGGGTTGGTGACTCCACCACCTCCCTGGGCAAACTATTCCACTGCCTGACCACTCTTTCTGTGAAAATTTTTTTCCTAATGTTCAGTCTGAACCTCCTCTGTTGGAGTGTAAAGCCATTCCCCCTTGTTCTGTCACTAATTACCTGTGAGAAGAGACCAGCACCAGCCTCTCTACAATGTCCTTTCAGGTAGTTGTAGAGAGTGATGAGGTCTCCCCTCAGCCTTCTCTTCCTCAAGCTGAACAGTCCCAGCTCCTTCAATCTCTCCTCATAGGATTTATTCTCCAGGCCCTTCACCAGCTTCGTTGCCCTCCTCTGCACTCGCTCCAGCACCTCGAGATGTCTCTCGCACTGAGGTGCCCAAAACTGGACACAACACTCCAGGTATGGCCTCACCAGTGCAGAGCACAGGGGACTGTCACCTCCCTGCTTCTGCTGGTCACAATATTTCTAATACAAGCCAGGATGCCGTTGGTTTTCTTGACCACCCAGGCACACTGCTGGCTCATGTTCAGCTGCTTGTCAATGAGAACCCCCAGAGCCTTCTCTTCCACACAGCTCCAGCCACACCTCCCCCAGCCTGTAGCCATGCAGGGGGTTGTTGTGGCCCAAGTGCAGGACCTGGCACTTGGCCTTGTTGAAGCTCATCCCATTAACATTGGCCCACGGATCCAATCTATCCAAGTCTCTCTGTACAGCCTACCTGTCCTCATGCAGATCAACACTCCCGCTTACCTCGGTGTCAGCTGCGAACTCACTGATGATACACTCTGTGTCCTTACCAAGATCATCAATAAAGATGTTGAACAGAAATGGTCCCAACACCGAGCCCTGTGGAACACCACTTGTGACCGGCTGCCAGCTGGATTTAGCTCCACTGACCACCACTCTCTGGGACCATCCAGCCAGTGCTTGACCCAGCAGATCATTCGCTCATCCAGGCCATGGGCAGCCAGTTTTTCTATGAGAATCCTATGGGGAACTGTGTTGAATGCTTTCTGAAAATCCAGGTAGACAATATCCACAGCTTTTACTCGTCCAATAGTCGGGTCATCTTGTCATGGAAGGAGATCAAGTTTGTCAAGCATGACCTGCTTTTCACAAACCCATGCTGACTGGGCCTGGTCCCCTGGTTGTCCATTATATGACTTTTAATGGCACCCGAGATGACCTGCTCCATGACCTTCCCTGGAACCGAGGTCAGACTGACAGTTTTGTATTTTCCTGGATCGTCCTTATGCCTCACACCAAACTCAGAGGTGACCATTCATTCATTGTATGGGAGATGCTGGAGCATTGCAGGGCCAGCTGGAAAGAGTTGGGGCCAGAGTGGTGGGAAGACACATTATTTCAAATGCAGCTAGTTAAAATAAAGGGGGATGGGAGTGCTGTCCTGGCAAGCAGGAGGTGGGGCAGAGCTTGCACATGAGAGAAAGTCTAAGATGGGGTTGTGGAATTACTTTACTGCCAGATTTGCTTTCTCTCACTCCAACCATGTAGCTGGTGACTGACTGAAGTTGATTTCCTTTTAAATTTTATGTCTTTCTGCTTTCCTATTCTTTCTTCTCTCTCCTCCTTTATTTTTTAAGACTCACATAAAATGCTCATTCTCTGCAGTTCAGCTACTATGCCTTCCTAAAGCACAGAGTTTAGGAAAGTCACGGTATCGCTGCCTCCTTCCTAGCCCAGCACAGCTTGAACTCAGCTGCCATTAGATCTGGACACAAGTTTTGAGCCCTGCTGTCATTTCAGTATATTCTTCCCTCTTTCTCTGCCACAAGCTGCAGCTTTCTTCTTGTCCTGTCTTCACTTTGATTGTGGCTTGTTCTGCTCTGTTGGAGGTGAGGATCAGTCCTTCTTCCACATCTTTGGACATACTTTGTAAAGTATCTGTCAGATCACTAGGACCTGGCATTGTCTTAAAAAGTAAAACAGATTAATTGAAGTACCACTTTATATTTTAACCAAGCTTGATGTTAGGTGTTAAGAATAATTTATCTTTCTGGAAGGCTTGGGCTTTGCTTTCAAGATCTGACACTGAATCCTAGTAAAGCTTGAGAGGATCAGAACAACCTACTTTTGAGTATAAGGGACACAAAGGCATGTTAGAGATACAATAACATTACAAGGAATAGTAATCTTAGAAATCTGACAATCAAACACACTATGGATGATCTTCAGAATTGCCAGAAAGTTTCCTTAAGCTCCAGGAGCATACTTAGTAATTTAAACACCAAACAAACAGTGGTCATCATACTTACAATGGGATGAGGATAGGTTGCAATACAGTCAATCCTAGTGCTGTGAGACCTATGTCTATTATGAAAACAAGAAGCAGAGCTGTTTCATCTATAGATGAAGTAGGCACTAAACAGTCCTTCAGTCCTTACCTCACTTGGCTTTGGTGACTGCTAAAGGTATTTGCAACTTGCCAGTGTTTCAGAGTTGTTTTTCCATCCCCAAAGCACTTGGTAGCCTAAAAGTAGGTATGTTCTTGCCCTATGATAAATGTGGGGTTTTCTGTTTGTTGTTTTTTTTTGGGGTGGGGGGGGTGTTGTTTTTTTGTTTTGTTTTGTTGTATTCTGGGGATTTGGGTTTTGGGTTTGTTTTGTTTTGTTTTTACAGCTGTACTAAAGCTTTTACATCTTTGTCTGATCTTCCACTGCTTTTGAAACTCATTTGCCTTTCATTTAGCAGAGATCGGAAAAAACACTGAGCTATAATGTTAGGTCAAAGACTTAGAGTCAAACTGTCTATTATCACATAAACAGAGAACAACACTGAAGTATATGGAATGCCAGAGTACCTTCCTCTTCCAATTTCTGTACTTTGTATACATATACATATTTTGGATTAACTACTTCTCTCTAGAACTTGTTATTCATAAAATAAGAATAATATGCTTTTAGCTTTCTCTCTCCCTTCTCATTCTGTCCTGTTCTGTGTATTAAAGACAGATTTTTCTATTAATATTGATTACTCATGGTTAATTAACTTGACGTCATTATTCAGTATGAGGTGGGATCCATGGATAAAGAAAAGTTTTACCAGACATTTTGATAATAGCTCTTTGTTAGTGGCTCATTGGTACTGATAGTAGCACTGAACCAATGTGCATAGTAGTATCATCATGTTACAATATTATGCAAATCCTTGTCTACTGATTAACTAACAATACCTTTTAGCTATTGACATCTGTGAACATAATTCTTTCTTCATGACAACACCAAGTTTAGCACATTTTTGCTCTGGGCCTTTTTTAGAAGTACAGTTTTGTAACTCTCCAAATCTGAGAAAAAAAAATGAATTAGTGGTACAAAGGTCCTTTTAAAGCCATAGACCAAGCACTCTTGCCAGAAACTCTCCATCTCTTCTCTTCCTTGTGATAAAGCCCTGTGTTTGAATCTGCAGTGAAGTTTCTCTCATTTGGAACAAATTAAAGGAATGTTCCTATTAAATATTATTAACCTTCTAAACCTTCACAGTAGTAAAATAATACATTTCTGTCCAGAATATTAAGTTTACAAAACACATTTAAAGGCTCATTAGAATTACTATCAACTTATGCTTTTTACATAAAAATGTTTAAATCTATTACCTATAAAAAGGAAAAGAGACAATATGCAACACAGAACAAGACACATTTTCCTAATTTAAGCAAGAAACTATAAATGCAATACTTCTGGAAGAGTTCAGCCATGGCTGAAGTTCAGTCCCACTCAGAACCTCCATGAGTGCCATTAAAAGGCACAGCTTCGTGCTTTAGAAAACCTGCAGAATAAAGGTACTGAACTACAGTGTGCTCTGCACTAAAAAGCTGCCTCCTGCCTTGGAAACATAATGCTGTTTTAGAGCTGTCTTGAAGATTCCTTGTGCAGTAATCTGTAGGCAACTTCTGTATCCTCTTTCTATGACTGTGGCATACATTGTCTTTTGGGGCAGATATCAAAGATACCTAAAGAAATTCTGGTAGCTCTTTGTATATCATATCTCAAGCAGATTAAGATTCTCAGTTTAAGATTCTAAGGCTTATCTGAAAAAGCACGTGATGCGTTCTGGAGAACTTCACCAGTGATGTATCGAAGGTGGAAAATGACACCATCTTTTCTTCACTAGCAATGCAGCCCCTTCATGCCTTTCACGGAGCTGTTTCCTACTCTGACACAGAGCTATGGGGAGCTGTGTTTGCAGGACAGCCTCCATCAAACTCTCCTTTTTTCCACTTTTAACTCCTTTGCCCTTCAGCAGCCTGTTATCACCAAACATTCAATTACTATGTGACTACGGATGAGAACTTTGAATTCCCCATCATTTTAGCTTTTGTTTTTCTTGCGTCTGATCATCGTGACTAGTAATTTAGTTTTGCAGTGATGGGTATTATACAATATGGTTAGAACTGTTAAAGAAGATAATGTTCTAGGTCAGTTCTTCTGTCATCTTCAACATATTCAGACAAACCTGTCCAAAATGTTTCTGTGTTAAAGGGCAAGGCAGAGAAAGGATAGGTGGCACAGGACAGATTATGACAGCTGTCAGGTGCTGGAAGGTTTTTTTACAGCATGGGAGGCCACTGCTGCTTCCAGACAGCTTGTGACACACAGGTAATTCATGAAAGTCCAAGAATCTGACTCCAAGACTTTTGGACTTTGATTGACTTCTCTAATTCTTTCAAAGTTGATCTTTAATTAACAACGCTCACAAGATCCCAGAAAATCTATTTTTCTTACTTTTAATTATTTTAGATTCTTTGTGGAAAAATTAAGAGGACATATCCTTTACAACAAAAAGTTACATTTGCAATCAATATGCTGCTAGAATTATCTACACCTAGATAGGATTTGTCTATTTGGGGAATCTTTAAATTGTATTGAAAGGAAAATGAAGTCTCATCAAAACAAGATGTTATTCTTAGATGCACCATAAGCAGTGCTAGAATCTCCACAAAGGAAAGAAATGTTAAAGATGCCAAATAGAACAACAATATAATCTACTATATGATTTGGGGTGGGTTTTTGTCTTGAAAATATATTATTTAAGCTAAAGGCCTCTGTGTTCTCTTGCTTGTCAGTAAATATGTCTGCACTATGGTTGCACATTGAAAGGTAATATCCTGGTATTTCATGGGAGAAATGTAATTTAAGAGAGCACAGGTTGTTCTGACAGGGAAATATTTACCCTGAAAACATCTCAGCAGCTGACATAGTTCAATACACATCAACCTATCATGACCTTTATGTTGTTCTTGTTTAAGACTGTAAATTATTAAAGAGCAAGTTGTGAATGGAAGTTAATATGTCAGGTGTGATTAATCTATGATTCTTACATTATTTCAAGTACAGTGCCCTTATCCTTTCATTCTCTTCTTGGGGAGTTCTGCATAAAGTGGTACAATTAATTAGATTTCAGCTAAAGTGCTGTTTAATTTGGCCCCTGGTATCTCTTCTTTTTTAGATCAGACTGGTTGAGAGCTATGTGTTTAGCATATGTACAGTCATATTTAGCAATTCTAATTATTTATTTTTAACTTTAAACTCAAACTTTTGGGAAAAACGCAGTTTTCACCAGAAAGCATAATTCTCAGACCTGTTAGATAGAATATAGTAGTTCAGCTGGAAGGGACATACAGTGATCATCTAGCCCAACTGCTTGATCTCTTCAGCGCTGATCAAAAGCTGAAGCATGTCGTTAAGGGCATCGTCCAAATGTCCCTTAAACACTGACAGACTTTGGACGTTGACCACCTCTTTAGGAAGCCCATTCTGGTGTTTGATCACCCTCTCGGTAAAGAAATGCTTCCTAGTGCCCAGTCTAAAGCTCTCCTGGCACAGCTTTGAGCCATTCCCATGTGTCCACTCACTGGATAGCAGGGAGAAGAGATCAGCACCTCTCTCTTCCCCTTCCATCCTTCTGCTGCTCAGGAAGCTGCAGAAAGCCACGAGGTCACCCTTCAGCCTTCTTCTCTCCAAACTAGACAAGACGAAAGTCCTGAACTGCTCCTCATAGGACATGCCTTCCAGACCTTCCACCAGCTTTGTTGCCCTCCTCTAGATGCATTCAAATATCTTAACGTCCCTTAAAAATAAATATATTTATTCATAAATAATAATTATTATTTAAGATTAAATACACAGATAAGTACAGTATAAATATAACTATAACACTAGTATTTATTGGTTTACTTTAATAATGAGAAATTCAGTCTTTTTACACATGGCAGCTATTTTGGAGTCCTGGCCACTGTACAATAGACTGTGGTACAGTAGCTGGTATTGGTAACACCATTACAGTATATATGTTCATATAGGAAGCAGAATAAAAACCATACCATCTCATTCTATTACTCTTTTAGAAGCGGTCACATTTTGTTCCCTTAGGGTTTTGTCCAAAGAAATCTGAAACAATTAGCAAGTTTTATTTAACAGGTAAATATCCAGTATCATTCCAAGCAGAACACTGAACACCCCTACAGACAATCTGTAAGCAGAGACAGTCCATGATCTATCATTAGAAGAAATGCAGTTACTTTGTTGGTCACTGCAAAGATATTGGACTTTTTTTTTTTTTTAAAAAAAAGTATTATAACATCACACTGGTATTAAAAAAAGCTATATAACTTTTTGTTACATAAGAACTTGTTGAAGTAGGTTCAGAGGAGGGCCAAAAAGATGACTGGGGGGCTGGAACACCTCCCCTCTGAGGACAGGTTGGGAGATTTGGGGTTGTTCAGCTTGGAGAAGAGAAGGCTCCAGGGACACCTTCCAGTACTTAAAGGGGGCTACAGGAAAGATGGGGAGGGACTCTTTATCAGGGGGTGTAGTGATAGGATGAGGGGTAATGGTTTTAAACTGAAAGAGGGTAGATTTAGATTATGTCAAAGGAAGAAATTCTTCACTGTGAGGGTGCTGAGGCCCTAGCACAGGTTGCCCAGAGCAGCTGTGGCTGCCCCCTCCCTGGCAGTGTCCAAGGCCAGGCTGGACGGGGCTTTAAGCAACCTGGGCTAGTGGAAGGTGTCCCAGCAGGGGGTTGGAACTAGAAGATCTTTGAAATCACTTCCAACCCAAACTATCTGTCATTCTATGACTTTGTCCTAGGTGTAAATACCTCTGACAAAAGTCTTCAAAAAGACTCATCATGAAGTTGGATCCTGAATTTACAAAAGCACAACGATACAAAACCACTGAATATATTTGAGAAATTTACTGGATGTGCTGTGTTTTTCAATGACTAAGCAATTTTTGTACTTAGGCTTTAAATATTTGGGCAATTACTATCCAATCTCCTGAATCAATACAACTTCAGCACACTTGTCACCTGCTGACTAGGTTGCAATAGACTTTCCTGTGCAAACTATCACATTTATGAGAAAAACATACACAGGTAGCTAGGCAGGTGTGAGTACTCAAATTCACATGCCTGGACAAACTAGAAGACAGCTAGCATTTAAAGCCTATTTATGTAGAAATACACTTGCCTGTTATTCAGCCATTTTTCTTGAGCATCCACTACTGACAACTGTCATAGAGAAAGTACTGGGCTAACTGGACCTTTAGTCTGATGCAACATTCTTATGATTTTACAAAACATTCATGAAGATTCAAAACTAGAATTTATTGTCAGTTGTTATCAGAATCTTGCTAGAAAATCTGAGTATTTTGGTTTTTGACAGAGGAATGAGCAACAGTTCTTTCAACAACAGTTCAAAGAAAAGATATATTTATTCAAAAGTTTCTTCAATAAATGAGTAATAAATAAAGCAAAGAACAGGTATCAAAAGAAGAAGGATATTATCCAGGAAATTTTCCTTCTATATTTCAAAAAGGATTAGGCAAACAAAGCAGTGGCAATATTTCTACACTTGAAGGAATAGGTTTTGAAGTTTTACAAGTGTCTATGGAATCTGGCAAGAGAATTTAGAACGAGTTCTTAACAAGAAGTATATGGCAGACTTTATAAATGCATAAGTAGGCTGATGCACTTTGAGAAAAACAAATGTCCAGAAGTCCCCATGCAGAGAAGTAACTTCTGAAAGGAATTCAGGCTGGATGTGGACTAGAATGGTGATCACATTCTGGGATCAAATCTTAGATGAACAAACATTACGTTTTGGACTTTTAAGGAAATCTGATCTTTAGACTTAGGTAAAGAAAGAGAGGTGAGGGTCAATGTAATTTGTAAAACTAATGCTTTGTGTTTAGAAATTCAGAAGAAGAATTTAAAACTGCTGCTGCTTTATCATTAAGAAGTGATGACCGTTTTTACCTGTTACATATGAATAACAGTTTGCTGACTACTCACAGGTGGTAAAAACATGACTATGGAAAAAAATCAAATAAAATTTTTATTCACTAAAAATACACACAATTTGAGTGCTAAATTAAGTCATATATAATACCGCCACTCTGGATTTTTGATGCAATATTATTTCACTGGAAAATGAAGAATTATCTAAATGAACTTTTTCTGAAGTTTATGTTTGTGTGAAAAATTTAATCGCAGCAGGTAATGGGATCCAGCCTACTAGCCAAAACCATAAAATAATTCCCACCAGAAATAGGTACTAGGTCATAGGTTGTAGAAATACATGCATTAACAGAATAATAAAAATGTTGTCTTAAAAAGACAACATCTTGTCTGGATATGGTAGGCCTGACAATCCTTGGCTGTCTTCTAGTCAACATATACAGGCTTATAAAGCACAACATGGACATGAGATTCCATATCACTTTACACCTGAAAATTTATACAACTATTTTGTAGATTCGCTTTTATTACATCACCCAAACACAACAGATCATTTTATAATCCAAGCAGACAGATTTCTCAGTTTCTGAGGAAATCAAGAGTTTCTAATTATAGAGTGCTGATTTTATTTTCCTTTGGCTTACTTTTTAAGCAAGTGAAACTGAATTATGGGATCCAATAAGAAGAAATTTTCAAGCAGAACACAGTTACAGAAGAAAGTCTTCTTGGTTCTGTAGCTCTAACAGATATATCCACGCTTAATTTTCTTTCTAGTAACAAAATATATGTTTAAAGACGGAAAACCTAGATCATATAATCTGTAATTGAAATAACTTTTTAGGAAGATTCAAAACTATTTATGCTGATCAAGTAAAGGGGGACAATTCTATCAGTCCTGAAACCACAATGTCATCAAAAGAGGTCAAATCAAGTACCAAATTAAAATGGAATGAAAATATTTTGTTAAGGTAGGAAAGACCTGTTAAGGTAGAAGGCCTTATAGAAATGCACCTTTCTTTCCAGAAACATTCTATAATTCTTATATGTATTACGAGGCAGAATGATTGCCAGAGGTTATTTGAAAAGTTTTGATTGCAAATATTTCAATAAAATAAAACATGCTTTTATAAACAATTTCTAAACGTAGGATTTAGATCACATATGATGTACTGTAATTAGTGTTATCCTTCAGCTGTGATTTTCAAACTACAGGTATTTTTCCAGTAATCAGAGTTATTCTGTTTTAATGCATCACAAAGGAACAGGAAATTATGGTCTAATGGCAGCAGAAAAATGACCAACGGTGAAATCTGTAACAAGCATAATTATAATCAATCAGGGCTACATTAAAGCACTAGGTACTACAAAACCAGACATTGGTCTTATACACAAAGAACAGTCTAAAGAAAAAATTGAGTGTAAATAACTTTCAAAGGGCTTCACTGCCTACTGTGCAGCACTGATTACACTGAAGCAGTAGATGTTTGATGACTTCTATTTTATTTTATTTATACACTGTACTATTTCTTCTCTAATTCAAAATTTCAATAAAACTAAGACACATCTTCCTGGAAGCCAACATATTCTGCTACAGCTCTATCCCATTCCTTCTCAGTCTTCTAACTGTCACATAATAGTGGTTTTATAGTAGTAGCAGGGTTCACTAATTTGCAAACAGTACAGTCACATAGGTTCATGTTTCTGTGTATATACACAAATTTATAAATATGTATCTGTATATAATATGACCATATGTATGTAACATAAATAAAACATATATATTCCACCATTCCTATTGTGATATAGTATTTTTTATAAACTTTCCCTAAGCGTTATGTCTTTACGTCAGGGCTGAAGAAAGCAAAATTTTCACATTGCAAATTTGTGCCTACTGTCCCAGAATTCTGACTGACCTCATGAAAACAGGAGGAGAAAAAAATATAGCTATACATAATTGTTCCTGTAATAAACTATTGTAACTAATTTGCTAAGTTAAGCAAGGCGGGTACGTTACGCTTGAATGATTTGTAAATGTTAAACCATAATATCCTGCTGTCTAAAATATTGTAAAAATAGAATATGGTACCCTGTGTGGATCTGAAATGATTTGTGATCACTATAACCCATATTATAATTATGATGAATGTTTGAATATCTATGGATAAAATATAAAGTGTGCTATTTGCTTGAAACAATGCAATCACTTCTCAGAAACCCCACCTAGAGCTGGCATGCAATCGCTTTCTCACCTAGAGATAATATGTAACGGCTTCTCGGAACCCCCCCCACCTAGAGATAACCTGTAACTGCTGCTTGAAGAAAAGCCCGCCAAAAGATCTGATCCTGAGGCTTTTAAAAGATCCAATAGGAGAAAAGCGCGCCAAGAGACCAAGGCTTCGAGACTTTCAAAAGACGCCCCAGGAGGACAAAGACCCAAGCATCTCAAAGGACCCAATGGAAAAAGGGCAGGACAATCATCTGACGAGAGGGGATTGGTTAATACCGTAGCACAGAAGTATAAAAAAACACTGGTTTTTGAACTTGGTGTGCGTATGGCAGAGTTGTGGCTCTCTGTGCACCCAGCACTGCTTTGCCTATTGCTTCCCACCCTAAATCGATTGAACCCAAATAAAACTATATATATATTTTTATAAAAATTGGCTTTGTCTGATTATAACATTCCCATATACATTTACATTTCAGAAATTATAAACAAAGAGGAGAGTTACTTTACAGAAGAGTTAAACTCAGAAGTATGACTCAGAAATGCAAGCATACTAAGACATGGTAATTATTTCAGATTCATATATTATTTACCAAAGAAAATAAAAAATGAAGTTAAATATAAATGATAGCAAATCAAATGAATCTTTTTAAATTACAGATTAGACTACATTAATTTCAAAAGTCAAGTTAAGAACTCCCTTGATAAAGCAGCTGTTAAGTACACAGCAGAGTTAACATAATTCAGGTTCTTTAACTGTGCCACTCCAGGCCTCTTTCATTGCAAAAGGCACCTTTTGGGTGGACATGCATTTTTCTTGCATTCAACCTCTGCCTTTGGCTGCTGCAACCTGAACAGAAACCCCAGTAATGTTTTCACTGATATAATACTGACTAGCATATTAACTGGAAATTGCATTATTAGACACTCAACTACATGTTCTTTGATCCTAGATAAAAATTGAAGGTTATTTCTACCCTGATTTGATTAAATTGTGGGACATGTTCTCTCATTGTGCAGACATAACTGAATTATCATTCATCAGCTGGCAAAATGCTACTGTGACTGACAAGACAGACTGACAACCAAAGAGGAGTCCTGAATAAAGAAAGATCAAAGTGAGAATTGAACCCAGAAAGGAGTTTTCTTCTGCTACACTTTCTAATATACTGGGGAGAAATATTAACAAAAAAAAAAAAAGAATTGTGGTCATTACACATGTAAGCATGCTCAGAGACGGCTGCTTCAAGGAAGTAAGAAAAAGGAGGATTATTAGTCAGCTCCACAAAGGATCCCAGGGGTTCATGTTTCAGTCCATAGCACTTAGCTCAAACAACAAAGAAGTTGTTGATTTTGCTAAAACTACCTGATGTTAGTGGGGGTAGGGCAGGGAGGGGAAATGGCCCCTTCCAAACATCTGCCACAACAAACTGCAATTTTAGAAGGTGACAGAACTCACTACTTAAAATCGGAAATCATATTCAGTTCTAGAAGCACTGATGGATGTATTACAATCCTTTGTTTTGTACTACTTTTTTTTTTTTTTTTTTTTTTTTTAATGCCAAGTACTATCAAAGTTACTGGATGCTGCAGGTAGCTACAACCTCTCCAAAGTTATGAAAATCAAACTTCTCTTATGTACCTATACCGGAGCTTCTGAGTAATTCAGGTACCCAGTCTTCAAAATTGTGAATAAGGACAGCTTCATAGGACAGCATTAGGTGTTCAAGCAGGCTAAGGATATAACTGACACTAAAGAAATAGCAAAGATGAATATGATTTGAAATCTGAAAGAAAAGAGGCCCAATTATGTTCTGTTACACAAAGTAATTGAACAAGCACATATAGCTCAATGAAATCCAGGCTGACGCAAACCAAAGTGAAGATGTAACTTCCCAAATGAAAGAATTAAAATTTTGAGTAATTTATTCCTACTGACATTGGTTTCACCATAACATTTACCTTTCTATATAATGCAGTGTTGTATTTATGTGTTTCTATGTTTTAATTACATTGGCTTCCACATACTTCCTGAAGAAAATTCACATGGGTTTTATTTGGATTTTTTTAAGATGCTATATCAGTGTTAGACCTTTTCCAAAGCAGATATACCAGGAGTAGAAACAACTCAAGTATTTATGGAAAAATTACTTAAACCATTGACTCATCACCAGATACTATATAGTAAAAATTCAAGTGATTCCAGCATGGATGTTTTGAAATAAAGTATAATATGTACTTGAACAATATAATGTACAGAAATAGTAGATTTAATCAATAACTAGTTTATTCTTTTAAACCATGAATCGAAGCAAAATACACTTAATTTAGTCACTTCATACCAAGCATGATATTAATCTCACAGAACAATTTAACTGAACTTGGAGCAAAATTACTAACTACAAAAATGATTCTCTATCCTCAAATCTTTTATTAGACTTACCATATACTTATCTAACATAAAAAACTAGAACGTCAGTCACCCTGTATTTTTTCAGAACATGCTCTGAATTAACAAATCTTTAGAAAGACTTCTGAAAGTACCTGTTACCCATTCCAATAATGTTAGCAGAGAAGTGTAGAGCAAAAAATCTATCATATAGATGATATATAAAAATCTATTGCTAAAGAAAAGTATACAAGTTCAAGCATAAAATTATCAATTTCATTTTTATATAGGATAATTTAGGCTAAATACTACCAAAAAGAGGGATAGGGGATAAATATAGTGTCTAAGGTAGGTGGTATACTTTAGGCCTGTGAGGTCCAAACAATCTATCTTCTCCTTCGACCATCACCCAGGATCCATGTAGTATGATTAGGACTAATGAAGTTTGAACTGACTGAAGTGTAGCATAAGGTATGGTCAAGGGTATGGATCATGAGGCACCAGTGGCCATAAATGAAACATGGGTCCTGACTGATGACTTAAATTTATTCATATTCCATGATGGCAGCTCAATAAAAACTCGCTTAATTTAGGAAGTTAAGAATTGTTTGAGGATTTGTTTGTTTGTTGCGGTTGGTTGACCCTGGCTGGATGCCAGGTGCCCACCAAGCTGCTCTGTCACTCCCACTTCTCAGGTGGACAAGGGAAAATACAATGAAAGGCTCATGGATGGAGATAAGGACAGGGAGAGATCACTCACCAATTACCATCATGGGCAAAACAGTCAACTTGGTGAAATTAGTTTAATTTATTACCAATCAAGTCAAAGTAGGATAACAAGAGATAAACACAGATCTTAAGAACACCTTGCCCCCACTCCTTCCTTCCTCCTGGGCTCAGTTTTACTCCCAATTTCTCTACCTTCTCTCTCACAGTAGTGCAGGGGACAGGGGATGGGGTTTGTGGTCAGTTCATCACCCGTTGTCTCTGCCGCTCCTTCCTCCCCAGGGGGAGGACTCCTCATACTCTTCCCCTTCTCCAGTGTGGGGTTCCTACCATGGCAGACAGTCCTCCATGAACTTCTCCAGCATAAGTTCTTCCCATGGTCTGCAGTACTTCACTGACTGCTCCAGCGTGGGTCCCTTCCACAGGCTGCAGTCCTTCAGGAACAGGCTGCTCCAGCCTGGGTCCCCCATGGGGTCACAAGTCCTGTCAGCAAACCTGCTCCAGCGTGGGCTCCTCTCTCCACGGGGCCACCGGTTCTGCCAGGAGCCTGCTCCAGTGTGGGCTTCCCGCAGGGTCACAGCCTCCTTCAGGCATCCACCTGCTCTGAGTGGGGTCCCCCCAGGGGCTGCAGGTGGAGATCTGCTCCACTGTGGACCTCCATGGGCTGCAGGGGCACAGCCTGCCTCACCGGGGGCTGCACCGGGGCCTGCAGGGGGGTCTCTGCTCTCGTGCCTGGAGCAACTCCTCACCCTCCTTCTTCACTGGCCTTGGTGTCTGCAGAGTTGTTCCTCTCACATGTTCTCACTTCCCTCTTCTGGGTACAATTGCCCTTGCACAGTTTTGGTTTTTTTCCCTTTGTGGAATCTATTATTCCAGAGGTGTGCTACGATTGTCACTGGTGGGCTCGGCTTTGGCCAGTGGTGGGTCCATCTTGGAGCCGGCTGGCATTGGCTCTGTCAAACATAGGGGAACCTTCTAGTAGCTTCTCACAGAAGCCACCTCTGTAGCCTCCCTCACTACCAAAACCTTGCCATGCAAACCCCATACATTTGTTTACATTTTAATACAATAATTAGTATAACAGAATGCTGGAGGCTAAAGCAAGAAAAAATCTCTGTAGGGTGCACTTTTTTCTTTCTTATTGTTTAATACAACTATACTTTGCAGTTCAAACATAATTAATTGTTCTCTCTGTCTTCTCTTGGACTCTTAAAGTTCCTTTGTGCATTAGTAACCTATTTATCTCTATAGTATAATGAAATAGGTGCTAGAACAAGAGGTAATGGCCTCAAGTCACGCCAGGGAAGGTTTAGACTGGATATTAGGAAGCATTTCTTTACAGAAGGGGTTGTTAGGTGTTGGAATGGGCTGCCCAGGGAGGTGGTGGAGTCCCCATCCCTGGAGGTGTTTAAGAGTCGGGCTGACATAGCACTGAGGGATCTGGTGTAGTTGGGAACTATTAATGTTGGGTTGATGGTTGGACTGGATGATCTTCAAGGTCTTTTCCAACCTAGATAATTCTGTGATTCTGTGAATACCTCACAGGTGGAGTGGCTGAAGCAGAAGAGTTTGAGTGAATTGTCCATGTATAGCAGTACAGAATATTAAATCCAAGACCTCTTTTATCCATCCATCCATCCATCCATCCATCCATCCATCCATCCATCCATCTTTTCCCTTCCAATTCCCTTTTTTGCTGAGAAGAGTGACTGAATCCTTAGTACAGAGTTCATTTGCTCCTAAAGCAGTAAAATCTGCTGTATACTATCATGACATATCTTCCCTCCAGTAAAGAAAACACAATTGCAACACAAAGCCTGACTGAAGAAGAAAGATAGCTCCCACTATTATATTACTTACATTTACACTCAAGACATGTGTAATGGGTATTTAATTGGATTATATGACAAAATTTGAAAGCACTAATAAAAATTTAATAACATACGTCTAAGGACTGATTTTTAAGAAAGATACAGTTAAGAATATTTACTTCTGTAAATATAGATAACTTTTTCTAATAGATTATCTTGTATTCCTCTGCATTTTGTACAGAATAAACATATAAATTAGATCTATGTAATTAGAAAAAAACAGCAAATATAATATATTCTGTTATTTAGTACATAAAAATGCATGCTACATTAATCCAACCTATAACTTAACTCAAAACTTAGATCATATAACAACTCTCAATTTTTAATGAATTTTAAAGAATTACTCATAACGTCTTTTTTAAACGAAAAACCTACAACATCAATTTGTGAGGGCAGGGATCATAACCGCCGCATGTTTTGGGGGACATTCATGAAATGAATATGAATAAATGACTGAATGAAAAAATGAAATGAATAAATGAAAATCAAAATAATCATTTACCCAAGTTGCTGAAAATTGCAGAATCCAACATGAAAATCTTTATCTTTAGAAGATAATTGCTAATCACAGTAATGAGGATGTATTGCAGTGTGAATTCTACTGCTGTCAGCAGAAGAGGAATCTGTTACACCTCTTTCTGACGAGGCTTCCCTGTTCAGCTCCAGTGCAGCATCTCAGGCTTTTAGGTCTGGAGGACATTCCCCTGTTCAATCTCAGTATCTATTACCCAAGCTGGAAGCCACCACTCACATATGACAACTCAGCATTTGTCAGTTTTGGTGCCATTAGTTGAATACTGCAGCTCCACTTGTACCCCACATGCCAGTGTACAAAGGTAGAAAAGCTGTGGACTGCACAACTCCAGAGCACAGCCAACTTCTGCTTACCAAGTATGGCAGTTCATCCATTTATTCATTCACACTGCAATACTTTGATCTGATTCTGTCCTGTGTCTTCTTTCACTGTGCATGGAGCAGCTCCCTTAGCTCAGCTTAGGTCTTGACCTTTAGCCCTATTCCACTTACGACTTCTGCTATACTCTTCTCATACTGTTTATAGTGAGCCATTGACCTCTTGTAACCAGCTATTGCAAATTGCCCCATTATGCCTCTGGTCAGTATTACACTGAACTGCTTAGAGCAAGAGTTGAGGCAGCCTCTGGAAAACAGGAAACACAGTGTGGGCACTGCTGCAAATAAAGAGCAATAATATAACTGTGATTCAGATGTTTTCCACACAAAGGTGTGTATCATAGGTAAAGTGAAGTGGTGCTCTGAAACTAATCTAATTGTGAATTGCATACTGTTCACGATCCCTGCCAACTACTCTCAGGAGGCATTCTATAAATTGTATTAACGTAAGTAAGGTCATCTGAACTACACAGTCAATGTGTAGTTGAACACAGAAGGGATGGCCTTATTTGAAGAAGATAATTCAGTTTAGGCCAAATTTTGCATTCCACATATTTAATACAAGCTGTGAGTACAGCTAATACCTATTTGGATATTCAAACACATTTTCCCATGATTTGTGGTAATTTACTTGTTAACACTTTTGGTATTTGTCATCATCCACTTTTTGTAGAAGCATCACACATATACACGATTGCAATTTTTCTCTTAAAACCCAGGAACTGCCAAGTATCTCTTGAGTTGTTCCATCCTGTGTGGTATGGAACTTTTGACCCAGTAAAACATTTACACACAGTCTTAAACACAGTGTTTTAAAGAGTCCTCTGTTAGTAGAATTAGTCAGATGCTTAAAGGTAAAATAAGCCCTAACTTAATTACTATTATCTAAAATGAATTATGATGGTTGGGTTGAAGTAATCTTCTATATGAAATGTTGACTCCTAGAATCATTTGGCAATTGAAAAAATGACAGAAAAGACAGGTATGAAGTAATCTACTTTTCTCAAATCAGCATTAATAATTCTTATCCTGGATTGTAGGACTCATTCAAAAGCCCAGTGAAGATCAAGAACAACCTTTCATCAACTGTAAACCATAGATATCAGAAAAAAGTTAGGGTGGGGAAATTTTTTAGTAACTGAGTAGAATCCCTCTGACCCTGGAATGAATTCCAGCATAAAAACTTTAATCAACAAGTCAAACTTTGATCTCAGGATCAAGTGCTTAAAACAGGCAAACACTCCCAATGCTTAGTGTCACGTTATTCATGTCTGATAGAGAATTCAGGTGACAAGAATACAATCTACAGCTTTCCTGCCTGGTTTAGACTGTATGTTCTCATCATTTGCAATAATACTGTTATTGTACAAGTGCAAAGCTTCCCACTTCTGTCTAGGTCAAGGGTCCCTCTTGGTATATGCAAATACATTTGAAAACCACAAACTAGGAGCCTGTGTACCTAAAACCCTGAAGAGTTTCCTTAAAAGCAGCTTTTGACACATGCTGACAGTGTCATGTTCAGCACAAAATGCTGCAGCTACTGCCACTTCTCTTTTCTAATGAAAACCACAGTTCAGGGTGGCTATGGTGTCAGTGACCATTTTTATATAGTAATCTCACAGTTATAGCTCTTGTCCAGGAAGGAGATAAGACAGCTCAATGCCCATCTCAGTCCAAGGACAGAAGATTGTTCTTTACTTCTCAGGAATTATCTCATGAGTCCCCTTAAGTAGTGGATTCCCCTTCTTGTCCCTGGTTTTAGGAATTCACAATTGCTCCCTCAGTGAGGCAGATAGATTCTACAGACAGACATGAAAGGAGAAGACTTTTCTCCAGACCCTGCAGGTTGGACCTTCTCCATGAAGATGAGAACAGTGACTCTTGACTCCTAGCAGCAGTGAGCATTGAATTCTCCCATCCTGGCTAAATTCTTTAACTACCACCTCCAACAGATTAGGAATAAACTGTTTGCTCAACATACAGAGAGAGAACATAGAAGCCAATTAAATCCAGCAGATGTTTTTATGCATTTTATTAGGTTAGGTGAAGGAATTCCTGAGCTAGACTTTGTTGATATTTACTTTTTTAAAAAACCTGCTGCTGCCTATAGTGATCTCTCCCAGTTTTAAAATCTATGAACTGTACTGTTTTACATATGCTACAGAGAATTCTAGGGGACAATCTGGGGAAAACTTAAAATAATGATAATAAAAAATTGCTTTGCATTTCCAACCCCTCAATTTTTTTTAACAATTGAATTTTAATTTTTTTAACAAAGCTAGGCTCCCTTTCCCATGAAAGGCTGGACAAGATGATCATCTGAGATCACTTCCAACATGAGCTATTCTATGCTCCTGTGATGTGAATTCTGTATCTAAATGTAATTAATTTAGGATCACAAAATTTCAGACCTATCATTTCCCATGCTTCCTACTGTTGTTTTAGCCCTTCACAAAGACACCATCTAGCTGTTTTAAGTTCTGGTCCCAGGTATTCAGCTACCCGTACTCTGCACTGGTGAGGCCACACTTGGAGTACTGTGTCCAGTTTTGGGCATCTCAGTACAAGAGAGATCTCGAGGTGCTGGAGCGAGTGCAGAGGAGGGCAACGAAGGTGGTGAAGGGCCTGGAGAATAAATCCTATGAGGAGAGATTGAAGGAGCTGGGACTGTTCAGTTTGAGGAAGAGAAGGCTGAGGGGAGACCTCATCACTCTCTACAACTCCCTGAAAGGACATTGTAGAGAGGCTGGTGCTGGTCTCACAGGTGATTAGTGACAGAACAAGAGGGAATGGCTTTAAACTGCAACAGGGGCGGTTCAGACTGGACGTTAGGAAAAAAATTTTCACAGAAAGAGTGGTCAGACAGTGGAATAGGGTGCCCAGAGAGGTGGTGGAGTCACCATCCCTGGATGTGTTTAAGGGTCGTTTAGATGAGATGTTGGGGGATGTGGTGTAGGGGAGAACTTTGTAGAGTCGGGCTGATGGTTGGACTCGATGATCCCAAGGGTGTAATATAGGTAAATGATTTCCACTCTGGGAACCAGGTGTCTAGAAAAGGTCTTGGCATATCTAAATCACTTTACGGATCTGTGTCTTAATGACTAGGAAAAGGACAGAGTAAAACACCCAAACTGCAAATACTGCCAATCTGTATATAAAGAAACATTTTTTTAAAAAATAATGTAATAAATTAATATCAACACAAAGAATAAACAAAGTAATGATAAACTTCTCTGCTGTAAAACCAATAGCATGTGCCATCATCTATATGCTGGAGGATAGTCACTGAGCTGTGGACAGACTTCTTGCACAATCACTCTGTGAAACTGGCAATATTTTCCCCACATCTGACATATGGGTTATTTAAATTTAGAATAAAAGAAGAATGAGCCAATGCCTAATTTAATCAGGAAAAAAGTCGACTAGAACTCGAGTTTTTGATAGTGATACTGACTTAGAACAAAAAAAGGATTTAAAGTGAGATCAAGATTTTAACTGTTTACTAAAACTAAAATTACCTGGCTTGGAACTTCTGTTTTTCAACTGAACATTTGAGCTGCCAATTCTGGCCATTGAAAGTCACCGTTTATTCTTTAGATAGACTAACTTCAGAGTTGAACCTCACTGCAAATTAGAGAAATATGAATAGCTCATAAAATACCTATTTGATTTGTATCAATAGCAATCGGAGTGAGAAATAATCCAAGCATTTCTGTGCTAAAACTTTGCTAAAAATTATGTTCTCTCTTACAGAAAAAAAAAAAAAATTAAAAAAAATATTTGAAAAAAAAATTTTAAACCACTTTAATTATCAAGAAACAAGAAAATGAAGGAGATATTTAGTGCCAATACAGACATGCATACACACTATTTCCACATGAAAAATTCCAACCAAGGAAATGCAGCTACTCTTACTAGGACAGGCTTTGCACAGAACTCTGATATCCATCACAGTACCCATTCCTTTTCATATGCCTTTGGCAGATCTGTAACTTAGACTGCTACTGAGAGGTCCAGAAATACTGGCTCTCAGCCCATTAGTTGCTAAGTCATCCCTTCCAGCTTCATTCAAGTATTACTCTGTATTACTGGGTGCAAACAAATTAAACACTATGCTGGAAAAACAGAATTTTTCAGACTGAGGGACAGTCACAGAGCATGACTCTCTTGTTACTGGAAACTGAGATTTCTACACAGTTCTTGCAGCTTCCTCTTAAGTGTAATTCAGTATCTTTACAAGATAAGTTATTTCACAATGGGAACAATAGAATTAAATTCAAAGACCAGGAGCTTGAACGTGTAGTTACTACACAAAACTCACAACAGTCTCCATGAGTAATTTGGATTTCTAATTCTAGTAGAGTGTTGGACCAAAAAAAGGGACTCTGATCTTAAAAGACAGAGCTAAGGGTTCATTTCTAATACTGTTGACAGGTGTACCAGATTTGACAGTATCAGTCTTTCTTAAGGTAAATATGGATCTGTTACTTGAATGACTTAATTCATAATATGTTGTTCAGTATGTCTTTCTATTCTGTGTTATATATTCTTGGATTTGGTTAATTTTGTAAACACAGTCCCCATAAACTAATTTGTCTCAATAGTCTTCCTTCAGAGCTTCCAAGCCTATAATATCACAGTGTAATATTTTCAAGATTCTTACAAGTAAAATGTTCAAAATTGCAGTTCCCAGAAATTTCTAGCATAGATTGTCAAGCATGTTGATCCAAAGCAACCTGTACAGAAGGTGGACTTTAGATTTATATTGTTTTCTTATCATTTCATGTTAGACTTGTATTGCTTTCTGATGTATGGTGGATATTTATTTCATTAACACACCAAGCATTGTGATGAAAGTTTAGAATAAGCTAAAGAGGTCTGGAAGTCATTACTTCATAGAGCCCAGCAAGTCAGCTAAAATAAAGCAGATTACTTCATAGATTACTTTTCTCTTCATATATAAAAACTATCCTAAGACAACTATTATGACTCTTTTGATTGACAGCTTTCTTTCTAAATAATTAAAAATAGGTACTTTCCCACATTATGTAATTAAGAAGAGAACTGTAGGGAAATTAGACATACACAAGTCTACGGGACTGGATGAGATACATCTGAGGGTGGCTGGGGTGCTCGCCAAGTCATTTTCCATCATTTACCAACAGTCCTGACTGATGGGGGAGGTCCCACCAGATTGGAAATTGGCCAATGTAACACCCATATATAAGAAGGTCAGAAGGATGATCTGGGAAATTGCTAGGCCTGTCAGCTTAAAATCCGTGCCCGGGAAGCTGATGGAGCAGCTCATCCTGAGTACCATCACACAACACATGTGGGACAACCAGATGATCAGGCCCAGTCAGCGGGTTTATGAAAGACAGGTCCTGCTTGACAAACCTGATCTCCTTCTACAACAGGGCGACCTGCTTACTGGGTGAGGGAAAGTCTGTGGATGTTTATCTACCTTGACACTGTTTCCCACAGCATTCTCCTGGCAAAACTGGCTGCTCGTGGCTTGGATGGGCATAGGCTCTGCTGGGTAAAAAACTGTCTGGATGGCCGGGCCCAAAGAGTTGTGGTGAATGGAGTTAAATCCAGCTGGGGGCTGGTCACGAGTGGTGTCCCCCAGGGCTTGGTGTTGGGGCCACTCCTGTTTAACATCTTTATTGATGATCTAGACAAGGGGATCGAGTGCACCCTCAGTCAGTTTGCAGATGACACCAGGTTGGGTGGGAGTGTTGATCTGCTCGAGGGTGGGGAGGCTCTGCAGAGAGACCTGGACAGGCTGGAGCCATGGGCTGAGGCCAACTGGAGGAGTTTCACTAAGGGCAAATGCCGGGGGCTGCCCTTGGGCCACAACAACCCCCAGCAGCGCTACAGGCTTGGGGAGGAGTGGCTGGAGAGCTGCCAGTCAGAGAGGGACTGGGGGTGTTGACTGACAGCCGGCTGAACAGAAGCCAGCACTGTGCCCAGGTGGCCAAGAAGGCCAATGGCATCCTGGCTTGTGTCAGCAATAGCGTGGCCAGCAGGGACAAGGAAGGGATCTGACCCCTGTACTCGGCACTGGTGAGGCCGCCCCTCGATTCCTGTGTTCAGTTTTGGGCCCCTCACTACAAAAAGAACATTGAATGACTCGAGCGTGTCCAGAGAAGGGCAACGGAGCTGGTGCAGGGTCTGGAGCACAGGTCGTACGGGGAGCGGCTGAGGGAACTGGGGGTGTTTAGTCTGGAGAAGAGGAGGCTGAGGGGAGACCTCATCGCCCTCTACAGCTCCCTGAAAGGAGGGTGCAGAGAGCTGGGGATGAGCCTCTTTAAACCAAGGAACAAGTGACAGGACAAGAGGTAATGGCGTCAAGTTGCACCAGGGAAGGTTTAGACTGGATATTAGGAAGCATTTCTTTCCAGAAGGGGTTGTTAGGCATTGGAATGGGCTGCCCAGGGAGGTGGTGGAGTCCCCATCCATGGAAGTGTTTAAGAGTAGGGTTGACATAGTGCTGAGGGATCTGGTGAAGTTGTGAACTGTCAGTGTTAGGTTAATGGTTGGACTAGATGATCTTCAGGTCTTCCCCAACCTAGACTATTCTGTGATTCTGTGAAAGCAAACATGGTAGCCTATTTCTTTTATCATGTATTTTTTTTCCCCATACTTTTAATGAGAAATAATTGCACTTCAAAGCCACAGAATCAGTAAATGTTTCTGAACTGAACTAAACACCTAACATTAGCTTGTTTCTTGTTTTTATGTCCTTTAGACTAGCCATGGTAGGCCAGATGTCAAAGAAATCAAAAACATTTGTTCCAATATCCCCATATTATATATCCTGGTAAATGCGTCTGCCATAAAAAAAAAAAAAAAAAAAGCACCTTTGCAGGAAGAGATTAATTTCTCTGTATTCTGAACTCATCCAGATATAGTATAATTTGTGTTGCAGAGTTTTCTTAATATGAGACAGTTCAGGTTAAAGCAATAACTGTTTGAAGACAGAGGTATTCCTGGATTTTTACCAATAATTTCTTAGGGTTAGCTGGGTAAAGGATTGATTTCTTCATGCTGCAGTGTATCTACCCATAGCTTACTACTGAGGGAGAGGAAATGTTTTAGATAGACTCTATTAAATATGGGTAATTTATTCCAATTCAGCACCTCCACAAAAGCAACTCTTACCACTTATGGCCACTTATGTCCATATCTAAAAGCTGTTTCAATTTTCTGAAAAACACATCAACATAATCATCAGGTTAAATATTAAGGCTACTCCACTGAAATACTGAAGTTCTGAACTTCTATCTATGAATGAAACCTATATCTAATAAATATTAAGACAATAACATGCACTTGCAGCACTTTTTTTTTTTTTTTGAGAAAACCCCTGAGGGTGATAAGCAATCTGCATTACATTTCAATATCAAAATGCATCTGTCCATGTCCCATGGGTAGTAAGAAACGACTGCATTTCCATTGCTTCCCTCAATGATCTTAAAACTACAAATGTAGTCTTCTGGTATATTATAACTTCATGTTTATATAAAGTCTATTTTACCAAGTCTTGTGGAATATACATGGTGTTATCGCAGCAACTGGATTCTGCCAGAAATTTTGTCTTTTTCAGCTATATTTTATGAACTTTTGAGTTATTTGCTAATGACATCTATGCTTCCACAAGTATATAGGAAGACATTGAAGTAAAAATTTGATCCAGATCCAGAACAGGCAGCTTGGCACATTTTTAATGAATTACCCAGAATTCACCCTTACAAAAATTAATGTGACATTATGATTGTATATAATATGCACAATGACAGACATTATTGATTTAATGTAAGGTTAGAGGGACCCAGGTAACTATGATATAAAGCTATCTTATACAAAGGAATGGTAAACATTTATCCAAAAATTTTGATCCCGCAAAAGACTTCATACAAGATCAGTGCTTTCTATATGCAATGGTGTGGTGGCAACTGTGATTCAATACTCAGTGCTCTACATCCACCATTGCGTTCTTAGAAAACCACTGTCTACCCAGAGAAAAGAGTGGAATTTGATAATTTTATCATCTCTTAGCCTGGAGCATCTCCCCACTTCACCAAAATTAGATTTTCTACTTAATGTTGGTTTAAAATAAGCTCTGAAGTGGACAGAAAATACCTGAGAGCTCATCCTTATTAAAAGGCTCTCTTGTACAGGTCCTGCTGGGCCTGAAAAATGAAGTTGTAGTAGAAATATTGACAACACTTAGGAGTTGCTGCTACAAAAATAGAAAGGGCCTGAAGATCTGGAGAATTTCTAGTCAATTCATGGATATAAGTGTATAAACAGTCCTTCTCCACACAAATTTGCTCAACTTCTTGTTTTAAACTTTAAACTTTTGATCTTTTAAACTCTGACATCCTCTGAGTTGCATCCTCAGTTACTGTTGGACTGGGGAATTGAAGGCTAAACTGACAACATAAATTAAGCTAGCACTTGAGTCAGTGTACTACAACTTGAATATAGGACCTAGAGATGAAGGAGGAGTAAAAGAGTGGCCAAATCTGATACGAGGAAATGATCACCTGCTTTGTAACTTATTTACTTATAGCAACTTATAATGATTTCTGAGAATTGCTTAAAAATCCTGCTTGCCCTGACTGTTCTGTGGAAGCTTATAAAGGACTACCGTGTTCATCAAAACAAAGAAGTTTTCTGTGGAAACTTACTTGTGGAAACTCCTGTGGAAGAATTACTATGTTCAACAAAATATGTCCTTGGAAAGCAGATGTGCTCTAACGAGTTTAGTCTTTTAATGGATAGCCATATATGGACATTAGAAATTGATAGACTGGTACTTTATAGATAAGATAGAATTAGTAAGCTGGCTGAAAAAAATTGTTATGCAAGAAATTGGCTAAGAGAATCTGAGCATGCTCTGAGGAAAAGTACAAGGTGAGAAAGACTACAAGCCTTCCTCCAAAAGACCCCCGAAGAAAACCACCAGGAGGCAATGCGCAGGTGCAAAGAGAACATAAACTGCTGACACCAGCCTTTCAAACTAACCCAGCCTTACTAACGCAGATGTATGTTTGTGTTATGTAATCCAATGAATATGGATATCCACACTCTATAAGTTTTTGGTAAAATGTGCTGGGGGTGTGCAAGCTTTGTGGAGAATCCCCTTGCACCCTGGTGCCAGAGTAAACATACCCGTTTTATAACTCTGAGTTGTAGAGTCTGTTTCTGCAAATCAAATTGGAAAGAAAAGCTAAAAGGTCAAGCAAAGGAGTTATGAGAGGTCTATCTAAGGTGCACAAGCAAAGGTATACACATGCTGCAAGGCCAGATACGGGCAAACAGTGAGGAATGCCAACCACAAAGTAACACAAGGTCCACAGATAGAAGCAGGCATGACAAAAGAAAGTCTAAGAAAGTTAGTCAGAAGAGGTATCATCATCAGCATGACAGAAAACAAGATCAGGAACAAGGATGAGGGTAAGAATTAAATGGGTTAGGAGCATATGGTACAGAAGTCAATATACAGCTCAGGACAGAGGCAAAGACAGGGGCAATAAAGTAAAAGTTGAAGATAATATGATCCAGAAACTAGCTGAAAAGCAATGGGAAACAACTGCACGTTAGCAGAGAGACAAAGTCAGGTGTATAGGCCAGTCCTCAGCTGGAAGGGATTTGCTATATTGTCAGATGCTAAGGATGCTAATTGAAACTACCTGCAAGGCTGCTACTTAGAACCTGATGCAGACACTCTTTAAATTGCACACAGCTTTCATATTCCACAAAGTGTTGCAGAATTATTTTCATGAGAGCTTCTTTTTATTACTGTAATAAAACAAAGCTGCTTTATAAACAGAACGTCATATCCCATTATTAAATTCACTTCAAAGAATGATGCTGTTTTAAGTCCCATACATTGGCTTCTTTATGGGAAATTAATGCTCTACATTAACTATTTATTCAAAAGGAGCATTGGACTATCATATGCAAAAGGCTAAGGAAAGGAAGCTCCTGCTTCCTTGAGACAGCTGGCAGCAGGAACTCTGCAGAGAAATTCTGCCTCTATAGAAATAAGGGCAAAATTTCCACAGACTTTAAAGTGTAAGCATATGCCTTAGTGATAAATGCATCTATGTGGCAAGATCTGCATGTACCATGATTTTATTGCAAAATGGGTTGACAGAAAATGCTCCGATAGTATTGGCTTCTACTGTTGGATAAAATGACAACTATAGTGTTACATATGTAAGATGGATCAGGCCCTAAAACATTGCAAGAGGGTGATTTATTTTTCTGTATATATTTAATCAGGTATATTTATGTGAATAACTTTGCTACAGAGAGCCATGCTAGACCTTCCTGAAAATCAAGCAGTAGTACAGATGTAGTAGTACAGTAGTACAGATACATGATGGGTGCACAGTAGATTAAAAGCCATGACACTCAAGCAGTGACAGAGGCAAAGCAATACTTTAGTCCATAAAGCGGAAAATGGCCAAGTTACTAGAGTTCTTTAGGGAAAGCAAGGAAAAACTGCCACGACTCTCACAGGATTCCACACAACTAGGAAAGACTGTTACTTGCATTCAAGCATCAGCTATTAAAAACAGTTAATTGTGAGAATCATGCACTTCTATTTATGATCCTGTTGTTTCCTGTACCACTGAGGACCTGGAACATTAAAATTCTGAAATTACAGAGGTATAGAGATGAAAAATGTTTCATAAGATC